>NC_081201.1:31711987-32022612 GCF_902713425.1 Acipenser ruthenus
GTTAAGAGCCCAGCAAGTGCCAGGATCCTTAGGAAGTACTCCAACATCCGAGGGAAGCTGCAGGTGCAGCAGCACAGGCTAAAGACAAATGAGACCTCTGGAATGGACCACAAGAGCATGCATATGAAACCTCTAATTTCTCCGATCTTGGCCTCTGGTCCCAAATCAGGGGGTCCACAGAGAGGGAGACCTCTAGGGTCTAAGGAGGAGAAGGAAAAGAAAATTGGAAGCAGAAGGACCAAGGTTGCTGCCCCTCCTGTGACCAGAAAGGGAGCTGCAGAGGAGAGGGGAACCAAGAGCAACAGCAGACCATCTGCTCTGTACAGCAAAAACAGGCACAAGAAGCTGCTGAAGAAAACGCCAGTGGCAGTTCGAAAACCTCAAAGAATTACTGTGGCCGCCAACGTTTCAGAAACAAAACAGAAAGGCAAAAGGCTTGACACAAAAGAAGTCAAAACTTACAAAGAAGCAGATAGGATGCAAGAAGCTCCACAGCTGAGAGGTATGCGATTTAACCCCAATGAGCCCAGTGACTCAAAAGACCAGAGCAAGTCTCCCAAGACAAGAGCTATGACCAGCACTCTTCCCCCACTTAGCAAGGTAGCAGTGGTGTCATCCCAGGACCAGGTGCTGACTCGTTCTCAGCGTAAGCTTGAAGTTTCTGGCAGTTTGGGGCTACAGACAAGAAAGAGGGTGAAAGACATCAAACCTGCACTGGCCAAACGTACCAGAAGGTCCAACGTCAACTAAAATAAACATTTTGGAAAGCAGGTGGAGGTGGTGGTGGTGGTGGTGGTTATAATGTAGATGGGGTTGTGTTTTGGGAGACAAATAGAAAGAAAGTAGCCATGTAAAAACTATTGTAAAGTGAATATACGTTTTGAGTGTAAAATTTGCATTAAAGATGTTTAAGCTCCCTCCATAAGCTTTAGCAAGCCTTTATAACCAAATAAAAAAAAATGCCAGTAAACAATTTGCAAGAAGGAATGTGTGTTTCTGGGAAAGTGTGATAAAGAAGTATTGACTATTTGGACAGTATCTACTGAAATACACACCTCCAACAAGTATTGGGACACATGACTAAATTCAGAACAGGCGGAGGGGTATTTGTTGTCTGTTTTACCCCACTGAGCACATCATTTTGTCGTACAGTGTATCATATTTGTATGTATAAGATGCAATGCATATGAAAAATGGAATATGTTTATAGGTTCTGCATATTTGTTGTTTTTAGCGTCTTTTTTATTTAGAATTTGTTGACACTCATAAGCTGAAGAAAATGTGCTTCTGCCCTAGTTTTTTCTCTGTAATGTGAAAGGTGAGCTCATCAGTCTAGTAGGTCAGAGAGGTTACTCTGAGTAACATTGCTGTGGAAGAATTAAAGTATATTTACTGATGCTATGACTATAGACTGTGATTAAGGGGGAGCTATAGTGTTAACTGTAATCTGTCGTAATGGTGTTACACCAAATCACAAGACAGGTTTTAATATATTAGTTACCAAATAATAAGGTTCTGAAACAGAAAATACAAGACTTGAAGAATGTGTTCACACATTATTGTCAATTTTTGCTTCAGTGCTAATTTAGAAAAAGTCAGAGATTGTCAAATTCATATCCTTTAGTTACTAGTCCATTTAAGCAAAATATTCAAATGAGTAATCTGTACTACAAGTGTTGTGGTACCCCACGTGGATACATTTACTACTTTTATTGGACCGGAATGTGGACTTCCAAGTACCACATTGAAGCCACTGGTACCAGTAATATGTGTGGTACTTGAGCTACTGTTGCATGTATTTGAATAGGGTGCAGTTATGCATTCAAATATACAGCACCTCTGTATGTACAGTATATCCCCATACATGTTGGAGGGGTTGTGTGTGAGAGAGAGAGAGAGACAGACAGACAGACAGTATCATGAGGAAGGAGGACTGGTGCTGCTGAAGAATACAGCTCCAGTCTGGTTTTAAACTGGGCTTGCAATCAAAGAAGGGCCGAGGAGTTAGACCAGGTGAGGGGGCAGTGCCTTATTGATTGTGGTTTATAAGATGTATAGCTAGTCAGAGTGCAATGAAAGGCTTGCTTTTATACTTGGTGCACCAGCGGGAGGAGAGGCAGTTTTCACACACATACAGTCTGCTTCAGTAATAGAAAGCTAGTCCCACCCGAATCCTTCTACTCTGACTGCTAGTCTTTTTTTATTGATTTTAAAGGGCCATGCCATTTTATACCCCGTGCTAGAAAGCTACTTCTTTTGTATATTTGTGTTTGAATTGCCTTAATATATTTACAGGTGAACCCAGTGGTTTAATAGCCTCCCAATGTATCACTCTTTAGATTTTGTGAAAATAACTTTTTTTTATTGTAATTGTGATTATTTATGTCAATGTACAATGTAGTTGTTGTGATAATAGTTTCATTGTAAGGCATTCTGATTCTGTTAGCTTTGTTTCTGTGTGAGCAGTGAGGTGTCTGAACCAATCCCCTGTGATTCAAACCCAGGACCATTAAGCTTTAACAGTTTTGCATGTGCTGTATTTGGTCGATTTAGATTTTCTGCGTACCATACAGCATTTGTTATCGAAGTGTCAAATTAAAAAAATAAAATTGCCTCTGGGGAGTCATGACAGCAGTGAAAGCTGCCTATAAATAGCCACCGCTGCAAAACAGCAATTGAAGGTCCAGTACATTTATATACAGCTGTGTTGGCTGTACAGTATGAGCACTTATAAATGCATCGTTAGTTTGGTGTTAGTGTGTGGTACATGGTTCAAACCCCAGCCTTGTCTGACATAGTCTATTACTCAGTGTCAAAGAGCAACTGATACCCACTCCAAAGACCATCAGTAAAATTGCTATTATTATTAGTAGTAGTAGTAGTAGTAGTAGTAATAATTTCCACTGTTTCCTGGAAGCCCAAAACAGCCCGCAAATGTCTGAAAAGGAACAGAAATGTTGGGATTAATTCTTGATTAGGCTTGTTCGTGTTTGTCCTTGCAACCACTGGTACATATATTCAGAAATATTTAATTTCATAGATTCTAGGGCTGTTAATTTGATTTAGCACGTCATGAATTAAGACAGAGCTGATGTGCACACATACACAGACATATACAATTTTCTTTTTAAATTATTTTTATGATAATGTAATAGTTGGATGCATCTGTCTAACCTTTTCTCTGCCAAGCTAAGTAGAGCGCTACCTCTCCTACAGTGCCATGGTAAGAATGGCAACTTTACCTTTTAAACCTACCTGTGTTTTAACTCGATTTGATGTAGTATTTCACAAGATTGCTACCAGAGACACTGTGTAGGGTACACATGTTTACAATCTATAATTAACAGTATATTCCTGACCAGACCTGTCATTGGCACAATAGGAGAGTACCTCTCCTCAAAGGCACTGAAAAGGCTAAATCAATATCAGTTTTGCTGGAGTCCTTTGGTTCCTGTAAATTAATGATTTAGTTCCTTTTAAATTATTCCAACTTCACAACAGCTCTCGGCACAGAAATTACAGATTTAATTTAAATGGTGCATGTGTAAAATAAGAAAGTTCAACCAAAGTGCAAATGCGGTATAAAAGCATTGGTGTTAGTTAACAAGTGGTGGTCAAAAGGCCTTAATACTCAAGCTAATTTAGGTAGTCATTTTGCTGCAGTTCACGACAGATCTGTAGTTGCCCTTTGTGGATGACTGGAACAGCAGTTATCTATCAGAGTGCAGATAGAGGGGACATGACTAGCCTAGCATGTGATCAAGTCATCAACTGATCCTTTACAGATACTGCAGCAGGACCTCATGCAAAATGGCAACTCCTAGCCCAATCACTGTTCAGCACACCAGAATGGATTGCTCTAAAAACTGTCTGGGTATCAAGGCCTTAAACTTAATGTTATGAAATAATCTGGTGCATCAGGACCCAAAGGATTCAGAAAATGCTGAATACTTTAAGCAATATTACTTGAGAATTAGTTCTTTTGGTTATGCAGAATTTCTGTGCAACTTAGTTGCTGTTCCTGTCACCTCTCTAGCTGAAGAGCGACGGGACTGAGCAGCTAATCTTGGTGTAGTCATTTGCAATTGCTTCCTCTCCATGCAGGATGGACCCCAGTTAAACAGAGAACGGGAAAGCATTGTTTTGAGACGTGAAATCTGAGCCTAGACTTTTCCTTGAGGAAGCATCGAGTTGCATCTTCACATCTATTAAGTACAGTTTATTTCTTTTTCTTTTTACTTTGACACAGCACAATGACTCTCTTGCCACATGCTGGAGACCCCTGCACTACGATGCGTGGTGTTGCTGTCCAGGGAAGTTCAATACAATTCATTATCAGAACTACATGAGTATCACAAGCATTACTGTGCTGACATCTACCTAATTTAAACACAAAGCATAAAGACAAGTGAGTTACATGTTGTGCTTCCTACCCGCCCAGTTAACTCACACTATGGAATGAGCTGTTTCTTCTTTAATATAAGTAGAATTATTGTGGCTATCATCTTGCCATTCTTTTATTCAGCATGTATTTTACAGTTCAAATGGTGTTGTGAAGATGAATTGTTCTGTTTAGCTGTAGATTGGAAAATGTATATTTTACTGTGTGTTTTGAAAGGTACCTAGCTCTTCACAGATTCACTTATGCTTGATCCTCACATTTAGGATTATAGCAGTTTGCAGCTAAAGACAGGCCCGAAGCCTTGTTTGTAAAATAGTCATTTGTGTGTTGATTCGTTGTTTCATGTACTGATGTCTACAGAAGTGGATAACCGTACAATGCTTTAGTTTTGTATCAGTGTTGTTTGTGGGATGTCTTCCAGTTAAGTACAGCTTGGTACCAGTTACAGCTCTTCTCCAATACACTGTTGCATTATACGTATCTCCAGGAAGTGTAAGCACAACTGCTCTAAAACTTTCTTCCTCTAAAAACACAAGCCATTATTTTATGTTCATTGTGATTATTTTCTCCCTGGAGAAAAAACTACCCTAAAAGCACACTTCATTTTTTGTTCATTTAAATTCCAACGGAAGTTCTGCCTTGCAGTTAGTGCATGAAGAGAATTTGTATAAGTTACTGTAAAGTTTGAAAATACTCCAGGTAATGTGAACTGCCATAAATTACTCCTCTTACATGTAGCTCTTAATGTATAAATGTATATAGAGAGATAACATGAAGGAAATGTATTCTGAAATAAATCATAAATACATTCACTTTTATATATCTTTGGAGTTGACCTGTGTGCTGTGTATTCTAATAGATGTATGATTTAATGAACAAGTTAAAATTCAGAGCTGTAGCTTCCTGTAACATATTTAGACTTCCCTGTGATTTGTATTCTGTCTTCCCGTGTAGTTTCCTCTTAACAGGATCACACTGTCAAATATGTTGACTTAACAGGAAAGGAAATGGGAAATAGATTTAATAGAAAAGATAATCGACACAGGCATTGACGGGTCTATGAAAATGAGGCCCTGCCTTTACCAAGTGCAATACTCCTTCATATTCAGTTAATCACACTTACTCTTAATACTATCTCCCTCAGCTGCAGACATCTCTCACTGCAATGACACATAAGTGTATTCAGGGATACAGTCTGACTGTATATTTGAAATAGTGTACTAGATATGCCAAAAATCCAACAGGCCCCTTATTGTTAAATTATAATATTAAATAAATGAAATGTTTGGCAAAACTATATTTTAGTATCTTAGTATGGGTAGATCAGCTGAAGAGCAGGATTTGTGGGATACGTTCAGGAAGAAATATGCCACCTTGTATTTATAACTGAAAGGGTTGAAAAATGGTACAAGCTGCCTATAATGGAAGAATCACGTTGAGATTTTGGACCCGACTGTTCTGATTTATAGTATCAGAATACTGTGTGTTTCAGTAAGCTGGGGGAAAAAAAGTTCAGATAATGGATGTTCTTATATCTTTCATGTGATTTATGTATAATATGTATAAAACTATATATTTCCTTTAATAAATTGCACTCAGAGAAAAATATTATGTTGCATTATTATTATTTTGCATATGTAAGAAAAAACAAAATACTTGAATTAACAAATACATACAATTAAAGGAAATAAAAACAATATATTTACTTGAATTTATTAAATCTTTAGCAACTTTGATTTATTGTGTATGTAGACCAACAGAAAAGTGCCAGCAGTGCTAAAAGGCATGTTTCCTAGGTCTTGCAGTACATATTGATTTTCTCAAAATGTTGCAGTATACAAGATGGAGAGTACAGGCTGCAGCGTGAGGGAGGGGGAGAGCAGTGTCACTGTGTTTTACTAACAGTCTATATTTGTGTATTCTGTCCTTCAGGATGGATAAGTTCTCATGTTTGTTCATCTCCCATACTATTCTATTCAGGGACTTGCAGGTCCCCCAGATGGTTTAAAGAAACAAATACATTGAACTGTGCTCTGGATTATTTTTCTCATGTTCTATGATAACAATGTAGCATATAGTCCATAAACATGCACATTTTCCTATACTCATTTGAACACACATTTACAGACATGCTACATGAGTGAGAGCGGTTCTGCGATTTATGCTGTTTTGTTTGTTTTTCAAGATTTACTATTGCTAAATAATATTGGGACTGTTTAAACTTGAATGAAACTCATGTTGTAATTTAAACATAATAGTTTCTTGTGCAATTCTGGCTTTGTTTTGTTTTAAAGCATGTGTGCGCCAGCCTCCATGATGAGTGGTGTGGGTCAGCACTGTATCCCCGTGTAGCTGTATAGAGGTAGTGCAGGTGTGTGTGTGTAAGCCATCCCTCGCACGCTCTCTCACACCCAAGCTCTTTGATCCTTTATACTTTATTCCCTGTTGATGCCTTTTGATTCCTCCAATGTGCTTATTTTGACAAAATCTCATTAAATATTACTTGGAATGATTATTAGTGGTCTTGGGTTTATTTATTTGTTGGTATGTTTAATGATTTTTTTTTTTTTACTTTTTCCAGCTATAGATAAATCAATATTCTCTCTCATTTGATCAACATAAGTACAGTGTGCTTCAAAAGGCACTTCGCCAGATCATGGAAATGCCGGAGAAAAAGGATGCATTGCAGAGGTATGGAACTCATCAGACAGCAACAGTAATGCATTCAGACAGGCACGATCTGGTTGGTTTTTTCATTCTGCCATGGGTAGTGTCACCCTGAGGATGCATGAAAATGTGGCACATTGGTGGACTGATCTAGTGACCTTCGAACCACATTACACATACTCCAGTTCCTATTTTCCAAGGGAGCACCATCATTCCTGTGCTTTCTTAGAGCCACGCCTGGGCACAAGGCAGCAAATGCATCCAGTGTTACTTACTTTAAGGAAGTATAGTTACCACATACTAAACCCATCTTCACCATTTATTACCATTACATGGTATTGCTACATGGCTAGAATTATAGTTCTTGCTTTCCAACTTTTTTTTTTGTACTCTCAGAACACCAAAACATGTATTTATTATTTCTCTCTCTAAATGTGGAAACACCTTTCAAAAAAAAGAAAAAAAGACACAGAAACCTTTGAATGAATTCGATGTAATATTCACATGGAAGACAACATATACAATATTAAACGTTTTTCCTAGAACAATACTGCCTCCTCTAGATCAAGGCCAACCATTGGCTACCTTACCAAACACAAACCGGCTTGTTCGAGTGAGTGGAGAAAACAAACAAACGAACGAACGAAAACACCTAGGGAACCAATCCAATGTGAGATTGCTGTTTCCTACAGAAGCTTCCAGAAAACACTGATTTACTCAACATATAAAAATACTATACCAAACTGAAATACAAATATATATATATATTAGAATCTGTTAGGCATTTTTGTATAAAGAGAGGACAAAAGGAGTTAGGTTACATCAGAAAAAAAACATAAGCAAAAATAATACAAAATAAACCAAAAACAAAACATAAAAACAAATATTCTGCACCCTTTTTTTGTTTTAGAAAAAAAAAAAAAGCTCTACATATTCATCTGTAAAATCTTCCACACATGCAATAGTTTGCACAAGTAATACTGCAGGCAAAGATCCAGTTACACTCAGATTGAGGAGAGGGCTTGGCTTAATGAAATAATGCACTTGCTATGCGACTCGTTCAGTGAAGCACTCATCTCTGTCATGGGCAGTGGCACAGCCGGCCAGAGCCAGCCTGGGAAAATGCAGACAGGAATGCACAGAGTTTGCTGAGACTGTCTTTTTGTTGTGAAGCCCCTAAAGGGCAGTTTGATACAAGAACTCATCAGCTCTGTATGTGTGTATGTATGTTTGCATGTAAATCCTTGGAGAGAACTCTATGATTTTAACCTACACTCCTTGTCTCTTAGATCCACCTTGCTCTGTGTTAAATACTTGTTGATTTTCTGCTCGTGCTTCAGTACTCCTGCTGGTCATGCTTTGAATGTAGCCCCTACACTGTAGGGCAGCCATGTTTCTGACTCTGGGCTAAAGGAGTAAGATGAATAGACTGTGTATGTGTGACAGTAGGACAGTCTTTCTGAATGAAACACATCAATACTTGCATTTCCCTTGATTCTTTAAAAATGTTGTAGACGCAATGGCTTTTTTTGTTTTTTTCTGTTTTTTTTTTGTGTGTGTTTTTGTGTAGTTTTCTTGTTTCAAACTCCCCAGGAAGGGAGGTAATGTCCCTATTTTACAAACATTGCTGTCCATTTTTATATATATATATATATATATATATATATATATATATATATATATATATATATAGTGCCTTGCAAAAGTATTCAGACCCCTGACCCATTCTCTCATATTACTGAATTACAAATGTTTTTTTTTTTTTTCTTAAAAATATTTCCCAACATAAAACCAATGTCACCTTACAATAATTGATTTTGAGTTTCAGTGTTTTAAAATAAAATATCAAACAGAACGAAATTTCAATGTACCAGTTGTAATTCAGTAATATGAGAGAATTGGTCAGGGGTCTGAATACTTTTGCAAGGCACTGTATGTATATGTATATATATATATATATATATATATATATATATATATATATATATATATATATATATATATATATAATGTATATGTGTGTGGCTCCTCAGGCTACACTACATGCACCCCGTGCAGCCGCACTTGATGGTCTTCTCCACTTCCTCTGTGAAGGAGGTCCCGTCGCTGCACTCAAAGGTGTATTTCCTGCGCTTCATGCGCTGGCTGCTGCAGCAGGCACCCGTCTCACACGCCCCGCTGCACTCTACCCACGCCACCATGCGTGTGGTCTGGCAGATGGCATAGCCGCGCTGCACCTGGTAGTAATCCCTCACTGCCTCCCCTCGGCATTCCGACTCTACATGGAGAAAACAAGCACAGAAATCACACCTTTCCTGATGCAAGCTTGTAAAGAAATTGTAAAACTTTTAGTTGTCTCATCCGATTCAATTTTTCTCTCTCATAACATGAATGACCTACACTTTGTAGTTTTAGAATAAATAAAATTAGATAATGTACATTATAGAATAAAGGAAAATAAATAGATCAATAGACTCAATACCATGATGCCTGAGGGTTTAAATAGAAAGGAATAGTAGATTGTTACATCATTAACTATGTAGTCAAACCACTCAGAATGATTACAATCTTCATACTAAGCTAGCGGGACATCATTGTAAAACATCAGTGTATGTAAGTTGCTTCAAATTACTTTTTAGAAAAACAAAACATAAACATTTCTACCCCCCTTTCCAGCTGATATTTCTGTAAATGCCAAGATGATTTTTGCTGTAAAACTATTTAATTAAGAAGCAACAATTATTATTTATTAAAAATCAATAATTTTTTCATACTTTCAAATTGAGGCGTGCCCTCACCTGTGTCACAGAGGTCCCCACTGTAGCCGCTGTCACAGTGACAGTAGGCCTCCCCTGCGTCTGAGATCTGGCAGTCCCCGTGTTTACATTGCAGTTTATTGCAGGGGTTAAAGAGCTCCACCTGTTGGTTACACAGGGCACCGCGGTATCCCTCCTTGCACTCACAGCGATAGGACAGCATGTCGAGTGGCACGCAGGTGCCATGGACACACCTGTACACAAAGACACAAACCTTGAGGGATAGTAAGAACCTACAAGTATATACTATTACTATCTACTGTTCTGATACTGTTGAAACAATTCCTACAAATCATTTCACATGTTTTCTTCTGGAATTAAAATACCCTTTAAAAATCAACGTGCAGTAAATTGGTACAAAAAAATCAATCAATGTGCAGTAAATTGGTACAATTATTTAGACGCACTGCCACTGAAGTTTCACCACAGCTTTGTTTGAATTCTCTAGTGATGTAAGATAACAGTCACAGTGTAACTGCAGTGGGGTTGTTTTGCAGTATAATTGGCTGTTGCTTGTAGCAATGCACTGCACTTTCCCTGCAGTGTAACTCTTCCCCTCGGACTCCCTCTCTACCCCTCACTATGGTTCTCACTTGTTGCCCTGGCAGGGGTTGCTGGCAGGCTGGTCACAGTGCACTCCGCTCCAGCCTGGCTGGCAGTGGCACACGGGTCCCGTGGCACCGTCGGGCTGGCAGATGCCGTGAAGGCAGTAGATCTTGCGGCAGGGCTCACAGCCTGGCACCACGCCCGGCTTCATCTGGGTCTTGGTGAAGTCCTGCAGCTCGTTGTTGATGTACAGGTTCTGGATGCAGCCGTGGAAGCTGGAGCCGTTCTGGATCTGCCAGAGCCGGAAGGCAGCAGCGTTCACATCGACCGGCATTCCTGATGGGGAGAGAGAGGCGGTGAGCAGGGAGCAGACACCAGGAGTGGGAACATTAACATAAGCAGGGGGATTATATGAGTAATGGACCTTGAGGGGACAGTATACAAAACGTGCAAAAAAATAAAAAACACATGCCGCAGAAAAATACAATTTAACCACTGATAGTCAATGCCTGTGAAGTTCCATACCACACAAAAAAATGGATCAAACCCACTATACACTTCGAATGTTATCTTCAAAATGTTTTGGTAATAACTGAAATATACCAGATGTGTGTACACCAGTGTAACATGACCATGCATAAAAAATATTTAATTAGAAATAAATCTGTACAAACTTAAGAGACTGTATCTGTTAGGATGGGCCTAGTAGAATTTGTATACAAAATATTCCACTGAGAGGGGATGTAAATTGACCTAAATTTAAAACCTTTCTGAATTGAAATGCGTTTTTTTTCTCTCTCACTCTCTGGATCGCTGTGCAATTAAAAAATATTGAATCTACAGAAATTCATACATTATGTGTATTGATGTGCCTTCTCTGTCAACACCATGGGCAGCTGTCTGGACACCCACAGCAAAAAGGAAAACCATCATCAGATCGAACTAGGCCCTTTAAAAAGGTTCTGAGAAGGGTTTGTAAAAAATACTGTTTAAAGAACACAGTTTCAAAGATATATGTCACTACTAGCAAATACAGTGTCTTTGAAATCATGCAAGTGGTGGGGAAGTGTGAATAGAGCGGCTGGGTGTGAATGACAGAAGTGACAGAAGTGTAATAAAGAGTGCCTGTGGTAGAAGGAGGTATCTGCAGAGGCCCCCTACCCCCCACGTATAGCGGTGCCTCTCCATTCAGGGGGTGTAGCTTTCCGAAACTGTCCATGGTCATCGGGGCGCCTCCGTCAATCGAAAGGTTCACCATCTGGTCAAAGGTCACCAGCTCCACTGTGTGGAACTGTCCATCGTTAATGGTTTCAGTGCTGCAGAGAAGCAGTTTGAATGAATAATAGAGGCCTGTGATAATTGAGGCGATGCAGAATGCGCGCAGTACACCTAACAGACCTGTAGATGGCGTGGCTGGGCTGGCTGCCCGGGTCATAACTGACCCTGACGTGACCCTGGTAGAGCTCCACAGCGATGTGGTCATTGTCCCCATTATAGAGCAGGATCCCATTGTCCTCTGCTGTGGAGACCTGGAGACCAGAGAGTCAGGGGTTAGAGATACAGAATGAAATCAATATCTAAATAACCCAAACATTAAGATTTATGTCTTTCTGTAAGTGAAAGCCAAGTTTTCTCAAGAAGACAATAGTAAGGTTATTGCTGTTGGGGTTTCCTAATGTTTTTTTTTTTTCATGCTTCAGTCAATGCTTTGACACAAAATGTCTGCAGCTTTAGGTCAGTGCTGTCAGTATATATGTGAAAATGGAAATATCTTGAAAGGTTTATATTCATATTTAGGTCAATTGATATTGCTATATGCTCAGTCACTGAGTTATACCCATTATGTATAGTCATATATGTTGAATAAAAGGCGTAAATGCCCAGGTTCTTGACTGAAGGGATGAAGATGGTTACCTGCAGAGTGATGTTAGCGTGGGGCCAGTTCTTCAGGTCACTCAGCTGCAGATAAGAGTCTCGGTCCACGAAGTTAACGCTCACCAGCTTCTCACAGCGTGGCCCCCCGAAGCCTGGCAGACACTGGCACAGCGCACGCCCTCCCCGCTCTACACAGGGGGCGCTGTTCTGACATTCAACCAGTTCACAGGGAGAGGAGGGAATGAGGGAGCGTGAGGGAAACTCACAGAGCTGGCCGCTGCATAGAGACAGAGAGAGAGAGAGCGAGGGAGACAAAAACAATGAGGAACTGTGAAGCAGGGAAGAGATCAAGGAAAAAGTCTGCATATGCTACACTGGGTCCCCTGTATCTATGTACTGAATGATAATCGCCATCCATACATGTAAATCTAAAAGGGCTGATCTCATGTCTTGATAATGTTGTTTAATGTGGTAGCTTTAGTTTTCACTTTCCGTAATGCCCCCAGTGTGCAACGCTGGTGCTTACCTGTAGCCCTCAGCACAGAGACAGGTGTAGCCATTGAGCTCATCGATACATCTAGCCATGTTCTGACAGCGATGATGCACGCAGTCATCATAGCTCACACTGCAGTCGTCACCCACGAAGCCAGGCGCACACTCACACCTGACAGAAAAACAGGCAGAGTTAGAGGTGGGACAATGAGAGACAGAAAAGATTTCCAGGTGTGGGAATGTTTTTACTCACTTGGGTCCCGAGGCAGTGACCACGCACTTAGAGCCTTGCTGACACGGGTTCCTTCCAGGAGAGCAGACATCTTCCAACTCCTCACACAGGTCACCTGGGAAAGCAGAGGAGACCCCGAGAATCAGGGTCAGCAGGTCACTCTGTGGTGAGTTGAATCAATGTACAAAACCCTAATATTATGACTTGGGTCAACTTTATAATATAGAATCTATTTTAAAGTACTTTGGATATATAATACTTTTTTGTGATTGAAGTCGAATCCTATGCACAGCTGTGTAAACGAGTGAGTGCCATGGCACCAGTGCAGTAAGGTCTGTAACTGGCATACCAGTGTGATAAGGGGGGCACAGGCAAGTGTAGTTGTTGACTCCGTCCACACAGGTGGCTCCGGTTTCACAGTCGTTGTCCTCACAGTCGTCGAGATTCACCTCACAGGCTGGACCCTTGAACCCCTGCGGACAGGTGCAGCTGCGGGGGAGAGAGAGACTCGATATATCAGTTAAACACCAAAGAAACTCCTCAGTCAAGCACGTACAGCGACACTGAAAAAGACGCCTATGAAAACGCTGGTCTACCAGACTAAACAGCGATCGCTCAGGGTTGAGCAACTCCACTAGCTCCTACTCCTACTGCCATAAGATTATTTATTACAATTGCTGTATAGTCATCTGTTTGTATGTCAACTTTTCTGATCCAGTTTAATTCATTCGTGTTCATCTATTCTGTTTAACAGAAAGCCATCCCTCCCTCATTTCTCCTATTGTTTTCATCCCCACACCCCCTCTCTTACGTGTATCCTCCGCTCTCCCCCGGGCTGGGCTGACAGGTTCCCTCATTAGCGCAGGGGTTGCTGATGCAGGCGTTTAGGGCTGTCTCACAGTCCTTCCCCTGCAGACACAAAACAGAGCGGATGTAGTGCATGTGTGAGTTTGCATTGTGTCTGCGAGACTGAGGGTGTTGAAGCAGCCTACCTTGAATCCTGGTGAGCAGGTACACTTGTAAACCTCCACGGGGTCGCTCTGGCAGGTGCCCTGGTTGTGGCACGGGTTCGAGGTACAGGGACTGCACTTGGCCAGGACAGCAGGGTCTATCGGACCTGCAGACAGCCCAAAAATTCAAACTCAGGGTTCATAACACAGGAACATAGATATTTTAATATCTCACAGATGCACTTTATATCATTCACCACCAGAGGGCAACATTGTCCCAGGAAAGGGCTCCAGTCTGGGTCAGTGAATGTCTTCCTTGCTCTCCTACTATTTCAAAAGAACCCTGTTTAACTACCTCACAGGCACACAGAGGGAGGAAGCTCCATGGATTTTACAAAACAGATTTACAGCTGAAATACAAAGTGAACAAGCTATTTCATAATACTGCATCATTATAATGAAGAGAACATTGCTTCTACTGTTTATCGTGTATAAAAAAACTCATTTTAATACTTTTTGCTCTACATTTTAGATAAACTTAGAGCAATGTGCTCTTTTTCACACACCCTCAAAACAGAACCATGCACTCCTGTCAAAGTAAGACCCTTAATATGTTACCAACCTCATAGATGTCTTACCACGCAATCTCTATATATTAATACTCCATATTTTTCATCAGATAACCGTCCTGCTCCCAATATGTATTTATATGTTTTTTTTTTCATAGTTACCAATCAAAGTGGGATCTTTTAGGATCCCCCCTGAACTCTCCCTCGGGACTCTTACCCTGGCACTCAAACTTCTTGGCTGGCGTGGTGAGAAGCAGTTTGCCCTCCATGCCAGCCGGCCCTGTGCAACGTGCGATCCCTGGCTCTTTGTAGCCAGTCTTCACCCAGTCAGACAGCCAGCGCAGGCGACAATCGCAGTACAGGGGGTTTGCTCCGATTGCCCTGCCACAGGGAGGCAACACAGAGAGATCAGCAAGAGCCACATTCACATCAAGGTGTGCTTCATAGGGAAAGCACCACACAGGAAATCAGTAGTGAGGGGTTTCAAATGCAGAGAAATGAGCACAGGCGCCCCCACGACGCAACTACAGTGATAAATGAAACTGCGGTAAATGTTTGCATTCTCTATTATTTATGTGGTCGGACACTGGAGTCGGACATGTTCTGTCAGGGGTCTGAACCCATTATTATCCCCAATCCACAGGCATCTGTGTTATCTGGCAGACCATCTGTCTCCTATTAGGCATCTGCTTAACATTTTAGCTTTCTTAAACAAATGCAGACCATAATGTTCAGGATACTGGGCTCAAGACAACCAGCGTGTGGAGCTATAACCCTACAGGTGAAAACCACTGTAGTGTTTTAATCAAAGAAAGTGGGCTAAGGTAATTGAATTTGCATATGCACATGTATATGACAAATGCATATGTGAACTAGTGCCAATAGCAAAATAGAAGTAGCTTATTATACAGCACTGTATAGTGTTTATACAAAGTACTGTTTTGAACTAACGGTTATTGCATTTTGGACCCTACTGGATCAATACAAAATAATGTTCTCTGCCACATCATGGCAAATGAAACAGAATGTAGAAGATGGAAATTATTTTAAACGCTTATTACTTGTATACCCAGATACATGGCAGAATGTACTTCTCTCCTCGTCCGCCCCTCACCCCCTTCTCAGATTACAACTCCCAACATCCAAATATCATCCTCCCAAATCAATCCAATTCCATTACTTAGAAAACACGATCATCTTTCAAAGAAATCCCATAAGTGACAGCTGAAAACATGAAATCAATTGCTGACACAAACATGCAAACCTGTTCACCTCTGTGACATCACCATACACAGCAGAGTGACACAAAGGATCTCTTGAAATCATTAACCACTAACATCATCTGTAACCCTTCATGACATTTAATACAACAAACTCTACAATGACCTTCACTGTGTGTTTTTAAATACACACACCCTTAAAAAGATATGTTAATCATACAGAACTGTTGGGTAAGAATACAACAAATGTATAATAAACATTCAACATATTATTTAATATTCCAAATGGCTTGAATCTGCTGTTACAAATGCTGCTCCAAATAGAGAAAACACCTGCGAGTTAACATTTAAGTACCATTGTTCTAGTCATTAGTTCGGAAACTGGATTGGATGCCGTTAACAATTTCTGACAAAATGACCCCTTTATCTTGATCGCTGGCACAGGAATAGTGAAAAACCTCTTTCATGAGCTTCTGACAAGGAAGCAGCCGCAGCTGATAATGAAAAATGAAATGCAAGGGCTGCTGTGCAGAGCAGTGGGAGTGTAGGGGAGCCCTAGGTGGCAAGGCTTGGGGAGCAATCCCATAGAACTCCAGGAGGAGCTGTACTTACAGGTGAGAGAGAGATGCTACATCACTGAATATCCCCTCCAGCAGCTCAGACACCTCGTTGCCATGGAGAGACCTGATTTACAGATCGAAACAGGAAAGAAGAAAAATTACAGTTGAATAAAACTCGCTTTTGCCATGCGTTCACTGTGCTTTACTGCCTGTGCTATTACCGTCTGTGTTTATTCTTCCTCCTAACTTTGACTTGCAGACTATGACATTGTCATCTTATGAAACATCTCACTTCAAGACTATACATTATAAAATAATAATATTAATAATAAAATACAGCCAGGGGAGGGTGGTAGAATGTCTTTAATCTTCAGGCCATCCACTCAGCATTAAAACTGGACCAGCTGTTGTTGCGATCACAGCCCACATATCAATAACAACTGCTGCAGAACTAAATTTGATAGGGACTCAGAACTGGGGCTGTTAGTGTAGTTAGCCTGCAGGATTTTCACAGCAGTTAAGAGAATGTAATTTAAACAGCAGTTGTTTAGTATTTGAGCACCCTCAGCGCTCAGACTATGTGGTGGGAATCGTTTCTCAATCTGTCGCGCCCAGCTGTAAAAGCAGGACCTCTCTTCTCTACCACTACTACTGGAAATACAATAAGGAACATCAGTATTAGAAGTGAATTCTGAAATTAATGGTTTCTCAGTTTAAAAAGCCAAGGGAAACCCAGTGTCTGTTTGGCTTGCCCAACACCTGTGCCAAATGCCTTAGTCCACGTTTTTTGTTATTTATTTTAGTTTTAAACTAGTGGCAAAGAGCGGCCCTGGAATTTTGTCAGGCTGGTATTGAGTTACTAATCTGGAGCAAAGAACCCATCGCCTCTCTCCCGGCTCGCCTCTCTCGCTAATAAGAGAGCGGGATCCAATTAGGAAAGCCTGCTTCAGGTTCCTCTATCCACGCTGCCTGTCCTTTCCTTCCTGATCTCTCAGCAGGACGATTAGGTGACGAGGCCCGGGGGCTTAATGGCTGTAAAACAATATGGACGTCTTAATCTGTCAGGTCGTTACCACTTGCTTTAAAGGGCCAGCTCACCCCGGTGCAGACAGACAGTCCAGGCTGTTGTCCAGAGAGGCACCCTGGTCAGTGGGGAGTTTCAAGACAGAGACGGGGAGTCTCAGACATGTAAACAATATCTGCGGAGACGGTTTCACTTTTCTTAACCCTTGCAGAGCGACAGTTCACTTTGCTGTCACACTAGCACTGCCCATAGTCCCAACGTGACACTTGTGACATTTATAGAATGCAATTTGAACAACTCTTTTTTTAAAAGGCGGATAATTACACAATAATTCAAGTTATAAAACAGTTGAGAAGGGACTTTTGTTTCTGTTTATGTAAATCTGTAAATGTGACAATTTATTAAAATTACAAACCACTAAACTAACCTTAGCACTCTGTTCCCAGCAACGTTCGTTAATTTCTTCTCAAGTGATATGCAGCAGAGAGCATTAGTAAACTGCACAGCTTCTTTATTCCATGCCATCCAAAACTAATGTCATGACAATATTTGAAATCCATGGAATGTCTGAATCCATCTGTCATACGATTTCTCTTGTAATGCCACTTGGAGGCAGATGGCATTTTCTTGCAGTGTGTTTCGGTGAGGACAATGATTTCCGGGCTCATTCATTCATTTAAAATAATGTTTCCAATTGTTGCCTAAGAAAAATGATTTCACATCGTGCATGTACTTGGAAGCAAGTGCATATAAAAACATGCCAATTTCATGTCAGTCTGGACTGTTCTAATGTGCTGGGAAACAGTATGCATGGAATGATGATGTCTCATTTTCTATTCCAAAGACTCCAGTGGCAGGCGTTTTGTCATGTGATTTGTCACGCTTTCCCTTATGTTTGGTTGTATTTCTCAGGCTCACAGACCTGTCAACGGCCTCTACAGTATATAGTCAAACACGGCTAGCATATTTTACTGTATTTAATCCTGCATTTAACCCAATATGTAGTACTTTGTATTTCATTTGCACTCGTATCTATCCCTGATGTATCTATCAACACTTATCTGCTCTTGAACTGCCCTGATATCTGTGTTTTGTATTTGCTCTTATTAGGACTGAAGTCACTGTATTTTGTATCTTGCTCTTAATTGTACTGTAATTCTTGATATGTATTTTTTGTATACAACTGTAAGTCGCCCTGGGAATGACATGGTAAAACATGCTCAAGCTTATTAGAATGGTAGTATTCCTTTCAGAAACGGTCCCTTTGCCCTTGCCCTCATTACTAAGCAGAGCTCTATGTATCTGTAAATAAAGAAAGTCTTACAGCAGACGGAGGGAGCGCAGGCCCCTGAATGCCAGGACTGGGATGCAGCGCAGGGAGTTGTAGCTCAGGATCCTGCAGAGACAATGCTGTTACAACCAACACCGTCAATAACAACATCTTTCTATTTCTTTAGCAATAGTGTGTGATTTATTTCAAGATTTCAATGTTCTTACTCGACTGCGATTAGAAAGGGGAACACGTTCCATTATGTTACTTGTCCCTTGCCATTGTTTCTGTGTAAAATAACATTACTGTTCTAAGCATTTCCTTGCAATTGTTCTATTCCCCTTTGAATATTTAGGTGGAAGATTTGCATGTTTTTTTTTATCACCTTCAGTAGCTTGAATGTTATAAAGACCGATTCCTACTTACAGCGTTGTGAGCTGGCTCATGTTGGTGAAGGATGAGTTCGTCAGTGAGCTGATTTTGTTGTTACTGAGATCCCTGGAAACATACAAACACAAGAAAATACAATTAGGCAATTACTGGACAGAATAAAAGAGGATACTTTCGCAAACAGTGGAGCACAAATAAATGGTTACTGAGGGATGTATACTGAAACAAAGTATATTTAGAACAGAGGGATATGGGCAGAAAGCAGGAACATGTAGATAAGCAAAACAAATAGATGCAAGCCTGTTGGACATTCTAAATGATGTTATTCTTATTTAATTGTGTGAATGTCAGTGAGACTTACACAAGCTGAAGGTATTTAAAGGAAGAAAGCTCTTTTGGCACAATACTGAACTGGTTTCCATCCAAATACCTGCGGAAAGATGAAAACAATAATTAGAGTGGCTCAACTCACATACTGAAGGATAAGGAATGATGCACACATTGTTTCTACTGGAGGCCGGGAGCTACTCATATTGATGTTAACAGCTGTGTGGTTACCTCAAGTAAAACAGTGTTTTATTTAAACACTGCCTTCCTGTCCTTTAAGCTGTAGGTCACACTACCTCACTGTGTATGCCACGGTGTCCAGTTAAACAAAGTTTCCTCCAACTTTAAACCCTCTATTCGCCTCTCACATTAAAGGCATCAAGCAGCTGGGGTACGAGACTCCAGGGTTTATGAACTAGACTTCAAACAGTCAGCCCGCTTTCTGACTGGGTTGTGAAGGTCTCCAGGTCACCTTCGATGTATATTTGAGCAGAGTTCCAGTCACCCTGACAACCAGGAGTGAAATAGCTGTGACCCACAACCTCATGACTCGATCTCAATGGTGATAGCTGCTTCCACTTTGACCTTTTTACCCTCCTGAGATAGGTCTCACTATACTCTGCTGTCCCCTACCCTCAGCGCTAAAGCCTGGGGTCTGTGGGGATGATCTGCACAGTTAATGACAGTGTTTCTGCACCAGGGAATCCAGCTTTAAAGATGAGAGGGCACACCTGGAATGCAGGCTGAGATCATCTCCACCCGTCATTAGCACCTGCTCCCCATAATGACAGCCTAGCACGCTGTCACTCTGAAACAATAGGTGCATTGACAGAGGTGTTTAACTGTGAGGGGGCCTCTCACCAGGTGCCCAGCTGTGAAGTATCGGGAGATAAACCACAGGGGTGAGACAATAATATAAACTTGACAGGGGTTTGAAGAAACTCTAAGGAATGAATGCCTTGGAGGTGACCCATTGTTACAATGAACTTTTGCTTATTTATTTATGATGGGTAGCAGTGTTAGCCGCCAAAGAGCCCTGTTCCCAAGCACGAGAGGTGGAGAAGTCATTTTTATTGGTGTTATTTTGGTACACATATTACATTTCCATAAATGTTATCTTTTTGAGCTTTTTGAACTGGGCCCTTGATCTTCCAGAGTTACTTGCATAATAGTCTATATTACAGTAAATGCCCATAGGCAATATTTTTAGAAACCCAATAGACCAATTACATGTATGAAAGTTTATTTATGTACTTCTGAATCGGAGGAAGAGAATGTAGCTAACTATGATCAATCATATAAAAAGGGAAAAACTCAGTGCCCTTGTTCAGTATCAATTTACTTTGGCTGCTTTTTTGTGGTTCACGCTGAATCAGCCCACACTTAAACCATCAACCAGTCACAAAACCCTTCCCTTTCCCTCCCTTGAGCCAGCCACATGGCCCCCCCGCCCCCCTGGCCACACTCACAGCTCGGTCACATTCCTGGGGATGCCCCTGGGCAGGGCTCTGAGGTGCTTGTTGCTGCAGCGCACCACCGTCTCCAGGCAGGTACACTCGCTGGGGCACTGGGGTCGTGGCACACAGCTCGCCTCCTCCTGGCCTGTGGAAAGAGGTGAGTTACTTAAACAAAAACACATTCAAACGCAACAGTACATTTGCCTATAAAAATATATTAAACTTAGGAAAAAAATAAAGATATGGAAAAGAACAGTGTCTAATTTCTAATTTTCATTTCATTTTTCATTTACCCTTTATTTTACCAGATAAGAAGATTGAGAACAAATTCTCATTTACAATGGCAATCTGGTCAAGAGGCAAACATCACAGCAGCACAAAGCAAACAAATACAACATAGAAAAAATAAATACATAAATAACACATTAACAAGTACATACACCTGAGTCAGACAACAGTGAATTCAGATTCCGATTAGAAACAAAACTCTGTAGGTTTCATTTGATTTGAAATTCGTTCCAATCATAAGCAGCCGCAAACTGAAATGAATTACACCCAAAAACACTCTGGGAATTACCAGTCTAATAAATGAATCTCATCTTACATTGTAAACTGAAGCAGAGAACTGTAAAAGGTTGCACAGATATAGTGGGGTTTCCCAATCAGGGTTCTATAAACTAACCTATCCAGTCGCCTAGTGTGCAATGAAGACCATTCAATCACAATATAAAGATCGCAGTGAAGCGTAACATAAGAAGCACCATGTAATAAATCTTATAGCAGAATGGTATAAAGCTTCCCCAAAGTCGCTTTTGATACCAAATCGTAACTAGGATACACCCCTATATCCTGGTGAAAATGATGACTTCTTTGTGAAAAATTTAAAGAAAATGCCAACACGTCATTAGAAGCCAGGTAGGTCTCCCTGAGGTGAGATTGTGTTTAGTGTATGTGGTCAAGCTCTTCCAGCGGATACGCTGGTATGACCCTCACCCTCCTCGCAGCGAAAATCCAGGAAGGCCACGTCCTGCAGGGGGATCTCCTTGAGGAAGGCAGGGCGCTGGCAGCGCGGGTTGCCAGTCACAATCTTCCTGGTCCTCAGCCAGTCCCCAAGCCAGGCCAGCCGGCAGTCACAGTTGAAGGGGTTAGCCAGCAGGTTCCTGGGAGAGGACAGACAGTGGGGAGAGCAGTGAGAGAGCTGGACCAGTGCAAGGAGAAAGTGGGTGTTAGACCCTGATAATTAAATTAAAAGGCATACCCGCATTTGCATATATACTGATATCAATGTATCATTCTGTTTCAAACAGTAGCTGAGTGAGTGAGTATACTGAAGAGAAAAATACTGATAATCAATCTAAAAAAAAACATAGCGGATGGATGAGGACATTCATGAATTAAAAACTAGAACGATGAGCAGTTCAATTCTGATGGAATAAAACAACAGGAGCCCTGGCCACTTACAGTGTGGAGAGAGACTGCAGGGTGTCGAAAGCCCCAGGGGTAATGGTGGTGAGCTGGTTGTCGTAGAGCGAGAGGAGACGCACGTTGCGCAGCCCAGTGAAGCTGCTGTTGTGGACGCAGCTGAGGCGGTTGTTCCTCAGCATCCTGCAGGGGAGACAGAGAGTTTCAGTACGGGACAGCAGCACACAGCGGCGAGTCGGCAGACAGCCCTAGCGGACGCGGTACTCACAGTGTGCGCAGCCCCTCCAGCCCACGGAACATGCCGCTCCGCACCGAGTCCATCTGGTTGGCAGTCAGGTGCAGCTCGTTAACAGCGATGGCGCCCTCAAATGCTCCGTCCTCGATCTCTGTGATCTTGTTGTTACTCAGGTTACTGCCGACACAGGTAACCGAGAGGTTAGGGGCACAGATCACTGTAATAACGATTTTATTATCATCATAATGAAAGGGATGGGAATAAGACTCCTATTGCACAGCTTTGCATTGTTTTCAGCCCTGTAATGATGATAGACACAATAGCAATAATAGTAACAGTAATGATAATAATCTGAGTAGTCAGAGTAGTAATGCTACTACTAATAATAATATCCACAGCATCATCAAAAATGAAATGACCTACCCTGGTCTTATATCTGACATGCATTATAGAACTGATTTTGAGGGTTTGAGGGAAATTATAGGCAGTTGCAGGACTGTTGTTACTCATCATAATATAGAATTTACTAGTCTTGTTTTTGTTATTTTTGTTCAAAAAAAGGCTTCTCTTCTACCAGTCATTTTATACAGATTCCAAATGTCCTTTATGCTGCCAATCCAGCAGACAGTTACTCACATTTTCTTGAGCTGTGAGAGAGTCTTGAAGATGCCTGTCGCCTCCAGAGCTGCAATCTCATTGTTGTTCAGACGTCTGAGGAGAGAACAGGTAGGCTTAGAACGAGAGAGAGAGTGTGCGCATGAAAACACTCCTCAAAAACCCAGAGAATGGTTTGAAGCAAGTGCTGCTTTTGTGGAGGCGCCCTCAGTGTACTCACAGCTCAGCAGTGGATTGTGGGATGTGCTCAGGGATCTTGGTGAGGCGGAGGTTGGAGCAGTCCACCACGTTGGCTTCACAGCGGCACTTTGGTGGACACACTGTGTCACTGTTACACTCATTGTTGAGCCGTGTGTCCTCAGTGCCTGAAACACAGGTATGCAAATACACAACCTGAAGCCAGGGACTTGGACTTAGACGAGCTAAACTTTCAAACAAAAGTATCTAATGGCTGGAAACAAGGTTTGGCTCACTTTTCTCAGCACAGCAAAATGATACCCGTTTGAGATCTGAGAGTGTTGGATGGATGGACGTTAGCCTTATATCTGAGTCAGTATTAAACTGATGGTATAGCAGATAAAGGTTAGGGCAGACCTTAGAGTGAGGGTGGAGGAGTGAACAGCATCCGTATATCAGTCACAGTGTCAGAGTAGTGCCTATGATGAGTGAGGGTGGCAGTGGATAAGCAGTCTTACATTGGAGGCAGGGTTAGAACACAATCTTTTAGAATACTGGTGAGAGCCCATGCCAAGCTGAAGGCATTGCTGAGACCCTTCTGTTGTTTTTGGTGGCACCATGTTTGCACACTGTGCCGGAGCACATGGTTGCCTGTGACAAACTGTGGCATGCTGTGCTGGGACAAACAGGCGTCCAGACACTACTCTAAGTAAGCTTAATTTAACTACCTCACTAGAAACAGTTCTACATTTATTTGAACTACAGCATAAATAAACCTCTCACTGCTTTAGTTTCCTTTGGATGTCTTCTTATCTTTTTCTCTCCTAATGTATAAATATATAGTATGGCTAACACACACAGAGAAAATACAGAGAAGCATGCTAAAAAAAATGCCTTGCATGCAGCAAAAAGTTTACAACTTTTTTTGTGTGATTTTCTGCTGCATTTTCAAGGCCAGAACAGGAAAGGCCAAGCACACATTTTGCACAGTCCTATGAACATTTAAATCAGTGCTTCTTGGAGCGGTAGGGATTAAAACCTAGCCTGGATTCTCCAGCTTCCCAGCAGAGGATTGGGTGCACACCACTGCGCCTCGCTGCTTTCAAAACGCCCTGCAATTGGCTGCTGGAAAGTCATTAAGGACGCTGATTGGCTGGCTAAGGTACTCACAGTTATTGTGGTGCAGTCCTGGTTAGTGATTGCAAGGGGAGAGAAAGCAGAGCATCAAATTGATGAGAAAAGGTTAGGAAAATCGAAAATCATTGGGACAAAACTTCCTTCCATAACTACTGGACCTCACTGCTTCCCAGTCCCTTAGTTCTAAGACTAAACTACAATGGCACCCAGACTCAGCTAAAACACCTGAGGCCAAACTGTCCCCCAGTCCTATGTTCTAACAGCACAAGCCCACACTGGCTCCCAGTTCTAAAACAGCAGGTCTAATAATTGGGATATACCGCCTTATTGGCTGAATTTACAATTGAAATGACATCTTTTTTTGCTGTTATAAGAACTCTGACTGATGGGATTTGGACAGTGGTGATGCTCAAGTCCAGTTTCAGGAGGTGGAGAAATCCAGCCCAGGTATTGGAACTGACACCTAGCTTTCCCAATAATAAATCTATACTGTACATGAAGGTATTTCTGTGCATATAAGGTTGTATTGTTTTGTTCGGTTTTATAAGCATTACTGTTACAAAGTACAGTAGTACTGGCTGCCCATACAAGTGTCCTGCTAAAAGGACACCAATGACTTTGTTCCATATGCATGAGCAATGTGTATATCTTTCAGACATTTGCCCTGACTACTGTGTGGCAAAACCTCCCAGGACACTAATGGTAGTGACCTGTGCTTGTTCCATTGAGGTTTTTATTCCGTTGACTTTTCCTCAAAAGTAGTAATTCACGAGTCACAAGGAATGCAGCGTTTTATTATTTTATTAATCCAATTCTATTGGCATCTTGACACAGCCAAAGGATTGTTAAAAGCTCCTGCCAAATTTGCTAGACAGCTGGTGGGGACTGTGTGGAGTCCTGGCTCTGACCAAACCCCCTCGACATGGGGCAAATCAAAACTGTGAGGTCAGAGAAGAGAAATAGAGCGTGCTGAAAGAGATCGAAAAAAACAGAGGGAGATACTCACCTGGGATGAAGTACTGTTCTTTAGCTGCCAAGGGGACAGAATGGAAAACTAATATTAGTACAGTATATCATTACTTGCACGGTTATTGACCATAAATGGCAGTGAAACACAACTCAAGTATTCCCAGTACCCTTGGGATGTTAACCTCACAGTTGAGACACACACAATTTGTGCTGCAATAGTTAACGGTGCTACCACGGTTGGTTATATTTTCAAAATTGATTCAAGTCAGAATGCTCCGATCTTGTGAATTAAAGTGAGTACGTTGCTTGATTTTTGTTGTTTATTTCGTTAGAAGATTTTAACACTAATAGATCACAGAAATAGGAGACACAAAGACACATGTAACTTTACCTATGCACTAAGATCAAATGATGTGCCTTTCAAAATCCCTAAACTGACATCTAATATGGGCCAGTGTGCCATTGCACATCAATGTATCAAACATCTCATCTTTGCATTCGAACATAAAAACATCCTCTTCACAATACCTTTTCAAATCTGACCAGGGTTGCAAATCATGTAAATACTGACTCTGACCAGGGTATTGTACATTGGAATTGTTCTGTTTGTTAGGCTTTCACTTTGTTTTACTGTTTTTATGATTGTTTTAAATGCTTTTGATTGATTTGCCTATATTTGCCATTGATTTTATAATGAAATTGAGATGTATATCTCTAGGGTTCTATCCTGGTTAAATAAATACATTTGGTAATTTGGTAAAAGGCGAGGGGGGAGCAGAAGAAGAAGAAAGGACTCACCAGAGCAGCGGAACTTCTTGCTCTTGATCTGGCCGATGCGCTTGTTGGCGAGGCGCCGGGGGCT
Source organism: Acipenser ruthenus (assembly GCF_902713425.1). Lineage (NCBI taxonomy): Eukaryota > Metazoa > Chordata > Actinopteri > Acipenseriformes > Acipenseridae > Acipenser > Acipenser ruthenus. Next base: position 31,738,202 of record NC_081201.1, read on the forward strand.
GGCGCAGCGCGCTCCGCTCGTCTCGATGGGGTTGGAGCGCAGGTAGTCTGCCAGCCACTTCAGATTACAGTCACAGATAAATGGGTTCTGCGCCAGGTGTCTGAATAGTAAAACCACATTTATGGAGTGATGAATCATTCCAGCCTACATCGTCTCAATTGCTTGATCTAATGAGAAACAATCTGCGACAGCCTACAAAAAGATTTTTCATAACCAGATTAATCCCAGCAATAAAAGGATAAACCCAAAAGGACTCTAATTAATATGGAAAGATTATCACATATCAGTCATCAGATTTTCCAGTTAGATCTGTATAATCTGACATTTTACACTAAGATTAACACCGTAATGCATGTTGGGCAGCTGTGTGGAGAAGTGGTTTGTGCTCTGGACTCTTGACAGGAGGGTTGTGGGTTCAATCCCAGGTGGGGGACACTGCTGCTGTACCCTTGAGCAAGGTACTTTACCTAGATTGCTCCAGTAAAAACCCAGCTGTTGTAATCGTATGTAAAAATAATGTGTAAAAAAAAATAATGTAATTGTATGTAAAAATAATGTGATATCTTGTTACAATTGTAAGTCGCCCTGGATAAGGGTGTCTGCTAAGAAATAAATAATAATAATGTTAGAAGTATTTTATATGATGCTTTAGGCAGCAAGTGTATTTTTGTATCATTCAGAATGAATTAACCACACAATGCTGTCTTCATATGACTTCAATGGCTATTTTGGCAATGAGAAATCGGTCAGGAGGCCAATATTTTTTTTTAACCTACACCAAGGTTGCATTTTAATCATTGTAGAGGTTGACATTTGTTCCACTACTGCATATTAATTCATGCATGCCGTGTGGTATTATTCATTTCAAGCCACTTCAAACCTTACCATAAATTAATTGCTTGGGTCTAGGTAGAATTGTATCTGGAAGCTATTACTGTACCAGAGGTACTACACAACTCTGAATAATGATCTCAAAACTAAAAAAGAAATACAAGCACAAAATCAATTATATAACCTGTCACTCACATTTAATGCAAACACAGATCTCAGTAGAGAACTCAGGGCAATTACATTTTTCATGCCCCTCAATTCGTTTTTGGTGCTCATTGGTTGAAACACAGATTGCAGTAAGAGTCTGGGTTGTGAATATTTAATAATATATGCTGCCTTCCTTACCATGCATTAATAAAAGAATAAAATACTGTTTGATTTTCATGAAACTGTTATGAGCTTCTTTAACAATAATCACATTGTATGTTATTCATAAAAAAACACAGTCTTTGAAAAACATCATTTAAAATCTCAGGTATTTAGTCTTTGAGAAACAAATGATTCCCATTTCTTAGACTAAGTGTTTTCTAAAGGCTTTATGCTAGGTTTAACCATAAGACCGGAGTCTACAGAATCTCAAACTAATACCAACAAACCTCGGCCTAATGTAATGCTATACCATATTTGATATTGAATTTGCAATACAATTTGCAATAAAGTGATACAAGTGGTTAGTAAACCTCAAGAAAATTCTTTCTAACTGAAATGACTCACAGAGTCTGCACAGCGCGCAGTGCGGCGAAGGTCCCCTTGGCCAGAGTCTGGATCTTGTTGTCGTAGAGCGAGAGCAGGGATAGGTTCTGCAGGTCCTGGAAGGCATCAGCACGGACACAGTGTATCTTATTAGCGTTCAGCAGCCTGGAATGAGAGAGACAGAGGCAGACAAGGGTTTACATAAACATACACAGCAGGAAATCCTCAATTACTGTAGTGAACTGCTTGCAGTACCTTGAATGGACTAACTGATGTGTTGTTGTTATTATTATTATTATTATTATTATTATTATTATTATTATGATGATGATGTTACTTACAATAGCTGCAAGGCATACAGTCCATCAAAAACACCTTTGGGTAGGTCTGTGATTTTATTTCCATAAAGGACCCTGAAAAATAAACACTTATTAAATATTATTAAAGGCAAAATAATTAAATTCACACAAGTACAGAAAAAATAAAAGACACCCCTGCAACTATCCCATAATGATATTCAGTGGCATAATTCTGTATTAACAGGCAATGGTAAGATAAGAGCAGCAGCAATTGTCCCACTGCTAGACTCATATTTTGTGATGGACTCAGAGTGGTAACAATCAATCCACACAACACACTGTACCTGTGTGTTGCTGTACTAGGACCACTGTGCAAAATTGGTTCCAAATTGCTGGTAATGTTGAGGCATGCTAATGGCTTGGCTTGCGTTTCTTCACAGTATCACATTGATATTATAATGGTACCCACAGTGAGTTGAGAGAGCGCAGTCCTTGGAAGGCATCGGGTGCAATCTCAGAGATGTGGTTGTTACTCAGGTCTCTGTAGAGAAACAGCATGCAGACTGGTTTAATATATATGCAGATACAGCACAGCAGATATTGTGTTTATTTTTGCCAGGAATTAATTGTGTTATCTGTAGAAACTGCAGGGCTATTACTGGTGATCAGACTGTTGCGGAGGAGTATTTCTGGGACATAACGCGTTTATATACCCAGAGATTCATATATAGACTCACAACTGATTTATATCAGGAACCAGGAAATAATAGCTGGATTTACTCAAAGCCTTCTTATCTCACTGTATTTCTGGTCAAAGTTGAGGGACCACACTGTACAAAGGCAGCTGAAAAAAGAATACTGGGGTATTTATTTTTATTCTACGGTTAAAAAGAACAGAATGGATAAAGAGCAGGTTATTAAATAAGACAGAACAATGATAGTAGAGGAAGTTATACTTTTCAAATTACCCAGAGCAAAGGGACATAAGCCAGGGACAGCTTAGTTGAAATATTTAAACAAGACTCTTCCCTGACCTCAGAAACAGTTCCATGGGATTCATCAAGTCGACAGGACCTCTGTTTAAAGCTTCACTGGGAAGATGTCCACTCCTGCTTTGCTTAGGGGATTGGTCAAATATCTGGACAGGAGGGACAAAGGCCCCATAACTGAGCCACCAACGGCAATTCTTACTGAGCAATCCAAGGTGATATGGCAGCAAGTACACTGCAGCTCTCTTTATTATTATTTATTATTTATTTCTTAGCAGACGCCCTTATCTCTCCTGCTTCCCCAGTAGCTTGCTTTTGCACTGAAATGTGTACTTACATTCTGCGCAGCTTCTTGTAGGGGGAAAAGGCTCCTGGTGGGACTGACTTAATCCCATTCTGTTCCAGACGTCTGAAGACAAAAAAAAAATTGAGAAAACACAGTCAGCAGACACACTCAGCACTGCTATCTTATTATTTATGTCAGAAATTATTTCCCCCACAGCAGAGGCCAACAGAGATGCAACGTCTTGTTTCCATTGGTCTTGCTCTTTCAATCTGGTTTTAGAGCTGGGGCACACAGTGGTTGATTTGATCAACCTCTACCAGTACCCCACAGCGATAGTTGCCAATTCGTTTTTTTGTTATTTTCTCCCCAATTTAGTAATGTCCAATTATTTTGTTTAGCTCAGCTCACCGCTACCACCCCTGCGCTGACTTGGGAGGGGCGAAGATGAACACACGCTGTACTCCGAAGAGTGTGCCGTTAACCGCCTGTTTTTTTACACACTGCAGACTCACCATGCAGCCACCTCAGAGCGACAGCGTCGGAGGACAACGCAGCCCCAGGCAGCTTACAGACAAGCCTGCAGGTGCCCGGCCAGACCACAGGGGTCGCTGGTACATGGTGAGCCGAGGAATAGCCTGGACTCGAATCCAGACTATAGGACGCATCCTGCACTTTATGCAAGTACTTTTACTGGATGCGCCACTCGGAAGCCCATACTAGGCTGTTTTTGAAGTGCAGAATGTTGAAGTAAAGAACGGCAGACTGTTAATCGTGTAGCTGAATCTCATCATAACAGATGTCACAATCACAAATTGCTGATGCAGTGAAGTTTTAGTGCCAATTTACTTCACTTCTACAGCAATATAAGAGAGGTTTATCCTAGAGGCAGTGCATGCTGCCAAGCCAAGAGCGCGCAACAGAAAGCAGCATAAGCTGTGGGGAAGCCAACAGATGCTCCAGTGCTAGTCTCTCCAGCTGCCTGGAGAAAGTAGCATAAAAAAAAATAGCATGCTCCCTCCAACTTTCTGTTTGTCCATCTGTCTGTCTGCCAGCAGCGGGCGTCACAGGCCTACGTTATTAACGGCATGTGTGGCTGTGTCCCTCAAGAAAGATTCATTTATTGCAGAAACTTCGGAAATCTCGATCTAATCAACTTCAGATGTGCTGGAATGATCCTGGGATACAATAAAGGTTTATTTTTTGGTGTTCTGACAATCCCATTAGTGGCTGCTAGGGGCTCGCTGTGTATTAGGGCTCTCGTTAATGGGCTGGCTTGTGTTTTTCCAGAGCGCAGCAGTGCAGGCAGCTGCCTCCGAGATCCACACTCAATCCCCCCTAAGCCTAATTAAGGGAGGAATTTTAAAAGCTGTGAACTGACCTATAAATAAACAGCATTTTGTTGGCCCGTGTTGGGGGCAGAGCACTGCCTGAGAACTGCTGTGCTTGCTCTGCCTGCCACACAGCCTCAACACAGCGGAGAGGAAAAGCAAGTACCGCTCCCTGTGCACATCCGCAGCCCGGAACTACTTTCGCATTCAAATTCATTCCAGGGGTGCGTGGGATATAAAGAATACCCACTTTTCACTTCAAATCTGCTTGAAATAGGAAATAGGTGGTTGCTGGATTTCACATTTGATGTGCCTTTATTATCTCTCTCATGTGGCTTCTGAAGCAGGATATAATATTCACCAATAAGTGTGCTTTTTTCTTCTGCAGAATTTCAATTAAACCTTGTTTTAGTTTGTTGGGACACAGCATAATATTACCCTGCAAATCACTCCGATTTTTCAAGGGATGCTTGTTAAAAATAATTCAGAACAGAAACAAGTGAGCAGGGGAGGGCTGCCATCCATGCCTAATGATGTTAGACTGAAACGTGTTTACGTAGGCACGGCATTCTACAATTACTTTAGGGGCATAAATGAATTCAGTTTTGGCTTTAATTTGAAAGAAACACTACAAATTCTCTTTGAAAGTCACACTCCTATTGCAATATCTGAGGAGACATTATTAATTAGTGTAGTTAAATAAAGTGTGCGAGTCTACAGACAAGTTGAAAGTTTGAATTGATTTGGCAATTCTCACTTTGGTATCCTAATTGATTTACAATGAGGGTAGAAGTAAAGCTCAAGCTGGTTAATTAACTCCAGATTAACAGTGAATACATGGCTGCACTAACCTATGATCTTCTGGACTGGGATATGTATTAAATATTAGATATCAGTGGACAAGAGTCCAAGAAAGTCTCAGGACTAAATAGCAGGGTGATTTTCCAGGTCCTAATTGTGATGCATTGGTGACGCCCAAATAACACTCAAAGAACGTCTGGCTATAGCCATTCAAAATAAATGAAACATCTGCACTCCTGCTTAGTCTCATCACAGGTGCATAGGAGACCAAATAACAAAATGAAAAATATAAAACACTCCCGCACACTGCATTTTGCCAAATATCACTTTGTTATTCTTTAAAAGAAAATAGAAACTAACGTTTCGGTCGCAAGACCTTCTTCAGAGCACCATCGTGGAGAGTTTGCAGAAAAGCTGAGATTTCCAATATGATGTCACAGGGGCACAGTTATGAAATATCCATGCATTTGTGAGCCTGCAATACCAGACGGTCCTTGTCTAAACATTGACAAATGACTCCAGCAGCAGTGATCAATACCTCAAAGAGCACAGCACCATGACATGACAAGTGCCCAGGTGATACATCTGTGCATTCAAAAGCAGCAGATTGAAATCGATTTGGGTCAGGAGTAAAGCTCCGAAGTCATGGTCAGGGGGATTGATTCCCAATGCAAAGCAATTAGCAAGAGGGAGTTTCAATCAATGAAGCAACAGAAACAATCGGGTAAAGCAGACAGCCGGCGAATAATCGATGCAGCTCATTTCATTTATCAGCTGTAAGCATTGCCTTAATTAAATGGGAACACCTAATGAAATTAGCTATTCATCTACAGAAAGACACAATAGATTGTACCTCTCAATGAGAGAGTGAGAGACACACAGACCATAACACTCAGTGAGTAAAGATACTATACATGTATTACTCAACCTCACAGAACCTATATATAAGAAGGGCAAAGATATTTTATTTAACATTGTGCAATCAAAGAAACTACAAAATGATATTGCAAAAGTCTACCGGAATAGTAGTACAGTAGTCATGATAGATTTCAAAATGTCACATTTTTCCATTTTAGTCAGTTTTTTGTTAAGTATTATGGAAAACTACAAAGCGGTATGTTATTCAATATGTAACATTCAACTTTATGAAGCAAAATTAGTTCATCCTATAGGGTGATGCAAAATGTCCACAGCTCTAGATTCGAGCCTGCAAGGACTAGCTTCCTGAGCTGAAGCCAGGCATTGGCTCTTATCACTAATCCATGGAACCATTTTTGTTCAATATTAATAGCATATATTCTACTCAGTTCAACAAAAACTAAAAACTCAGAAACCTAGTTCACGCGTGTAACATACAAAATGCAGAGGTGCTGTGTTGCATTTATGGATAAAAATACCAACTTCCCAAAGCCTAAATCTAGGACATGTCATACTTTGCAAATACAGATTTCCAGTGTTCTCTCAATGAAAACTCTTCCTCCCCCCAGTCAAGGATAGCAAAAAATAATATTTTGTTGCGTGGAGCTCATCTACATGAAGAGCCACATGAAGAGAAACAGAATACTGTCCGGGTAGGTGGAATTATTATTATTATTATTATTTTTTAAGTCACAGCAAGTGCTGTGGAGCTGCGCTGTGTGCTGAAGTTAACTAATATTTACTCTAGAGTTGTTGTTCTGCATGTTATTCTATAGCTGAGCTCGTGGTAATTAAGCACCAATATCAATTTAGCAAAGGTTTAACACTTAATTTATGGATTCATTTCTTTCAGTTTTGGGGCAACTTTAAAACACCTGTCCTGTCTCGGAGATTATGGGGCCAGTTGGTAGCTTTAGATTTACCTTGGTCCACCACTGGTGCTTAATTACCATTGAGCTATGGACAAACACAGACATTCAGAAGTAAGATTTTACAAAACTTGTGAGGACACCAGGACGTGCTACCTAAAAGACGGGAAAATAGGGAAGTTTGGTAGCTTTATATATGGTTGAAGTGAAAATACTAAAATGTATCTTTATCATAAGATGGACAAATAATGCTAATAAACACTAATGCTATAAATAATGTTTTTTTTCCCCGCTGATGCGATTTAACCACAAAATCATGTTTCAATCCAAACACTTCCTACATGTGTCTCTGCTGTAGCTGAAGGGCACTGCGGCCATAATGGCCGTGAACAGACATGCATTTAAGGGGCACTGCGGCAATTGAGAAGGGCACCCACAGCATTAATTTCGAGCCCTGTATATATACATATATATATATATATATATATAGAGAGAGAGAGAGAGAGAGAGAGCAACTTAGCAGAAACTTTTTATAAATGTTGTCCTTTATCAATTTATAGTGCCTTAAACTGATTTAAAATGTGTATCAGCAATCTTTTTTTTTTCACAGTACCAGTCGTGTATAAACTTGAAAGAGATCCTGAATGGTACTCGAAACTCGGCTAATGGAAAATTTTGATGTTAGGAAACATAAGCAAAGGATTGAAATGAGTATTGTGTGTCTGCATTACATACTGAGCAGGAGAGGAAAGAGGAAATTCAGCTGGCTAAACGACTTGGTGAAATTGTATACTGACTGTGAATTAAGGTACACATTTTCCATCCTTTGTAGGATTTTTTTCATTATTTGTACAGAGCATGGAATCCTACTATTTTTATTTATTTTTTTAAATTATTTTAAGGCTTGCCAATATCCCAGTTAGTCCTCAGAACGTAAATAAAGAGGGTTATTGATTCCAAACAACAGGGTCCAGGAGTTTCTGAGGGCAAATATAATGAGGAATGACCATCATCCCTGCTGCCCCCTGTGTAGGACATACATGCAGTTTCTTCTTAATCTGATCTTAACCTATGTATAGAAACCAAGATGATTTTTATTATTATTGTTGCTTTCGATGAATCATTGCATATTTCCATCCTCTGAAGGGCTGCACAGGGGTGGGGTGGAGGGTGCAGATCAAGGGTGCTCGTTGGAACCAACCTCCTGCAGCAGATCTCATTTACATGTAGAGTTTTCCTCTGGGTTTAACCCCTTCGCATTATTAAAGAGCAAGAAATAGCTGATGTTTAGTAGAGACTGCTCAGTTTGGTGCAGTTTTGGGGTGATCATCTATTCTCTCCCCTGGTGTTTGAGGATGAGAGTTGCTGATCCACCACTCTTGTCAGTCAGCCATGTCACGATGCACTGATTAGTATTGGAACTGCTAACCTCAACCCTAGTCCTGAAGCCCCCGCATTGGCTCCCTGCTGCGTCACATTCAAGATCAGCTGTTGATGGTTCATGTCAACACACTGTAGCCAACTCCTTCCCCACTCTCCTCACATACTGGCATCAGATGTCAGCTTTAATGCAGTCTTGGTTGTCATTTTGACAACACCTGTCATAATTTTCACAAGTTCTGTGCATGAATGGGATAAAATCCAAGTGGGAGGAGTGGATTTACTGCCATTTGCATGTTAAATAGGTTGACAGATGTCAAAAGCTGATAAGTATGGAGATACATTGCAGTTATTTAAATCTGTGGAAAGAGGACAACCAGTGTGCAAAAAAAATCCTTCTAATATTGTAAAATTGTTATCAATGACCACCGCAGGGTCTGGCAGAGATAGGCAACATGTTGTAACTAGCAGTATGTCATTGATCACATTTTATTAACAGATCACTATGATAAAATCCCTGATACAATACATACATAAAAGCTACAGTTTCTTGGCAGCCCTTCCTAGCTAAATCCCAGTGCTGGGGTCTACTTACATTTCGGCCATGCTGTCGGGCAGGTTGGCTGGGATAGCAGTCAGCCCCTTTCCTCTGCAGTCCACAATGTTGTTGCTGCAGGTGCACATGGCTGGACAGGATCCGGCCAGCAGGCTACAGGGCTGTGAATGTGGAGACTGCGCATGTGCTAGGAGAGGGGAGAGAGATTTAAAAATAGAGCTGTGCTTTATATTAATCAGTAGAGGCGTGCTGATACTCGTACTCATGATTGCCTTTATGATACGGTACGGCAGTAAAAACATCAGGAAAATCAGTTTTCAATCGGCTTTTAAAACACTCAATGCGGTCTGCTAGCGAGATAACAGCAATTTACTTTGAATAACCTTGGAACAGTGGCAATGCAAGGCTTTACAGCTTTCAACCCAGCTAGAAAGGAAATGGTATAAATAGAAATCTCCCAAAATGTAAAGCCGCAGTAAGTTACAGGGATATCTGCCTCCCTATATACCCTTGCTAATGATTGCACTGGCATGACATGTATTATGAATAGATGTTTTTATAAGAATTGACTATGAGCCATAGGCTACTTCCAACATATGACATTTGAATTACCAGCACATAATAAAGTATGACGAGGTCAAGTTCACCTCTTCATTACTTTTCCTCAAGTGACATTGACTGTTTTTCTCCTTGCTTGCACACTGCAGTACAATATATTCTGCATCCAAGTGAAAAATCAAAAGTTTCTGATGGAATGACACCCGATATTACATGTGAGATGAGGGATAAATTCTCTAGATTTGCTTTTATTTCACTGCTGTTTCGAGATGCATCCGATAGCAGAGCGGTTCAGATGAACCACACTTCTAATATGACATAGCAGATTGCCATAGTAACCTGTGTCTTGGAATCAGCCATGTAACCTGTCTGCAATGCGTGGAGGGCACTGAAACTGCTTTTGTTTCTCAGACTCATTGTGGCTGCAGCATGTCTGGCCTGATCTCTTTAATTGTTTCCAGAGTGATTGACTTGATTGGGTTTGATTGCTAAATAAATACTCTAATGTGACACTCTTGATACATAATGCTATAGAGACTCAACTGTTAAAATTAATTATGGGACTGTAGATTTAAAACGTATACTGTAGCCAGTGTGTGCAATCTCTGCACTCAGTATGCATTAGCTAATGTTGTATTTATTCTTAAAAGATTAAGGCCCACCACTGACATGCCATACAGGCATATCTTAGCAAAACTTCAAACTTACAAGTTATAGTATTTAAAGAATGCCTTTTTCAGCCTGATTTCACATTAGTTTAAACAGCTGCTTATGTAAGCATTTACAATTACAGTGCTAATAACATTTGCCACCAATGAGGGAACATGAATCTCAAAAGCTGATAATCAATCAACCCTTTTGAAATTCTCCCTTCCCAGGCAGGGAGAGAAGTTTAACCTCACCAATTCAGTCCTGGGAACAGAGAAATTCCCAGGCACGATCCAAGATAAAAGTAAATAATCTGGCATAACATACATAAGGAAGCGATTAGGGATTGTGGTCAGAGATAGATCTTGTTCTCTCTCTCTCTCTCGCGCTCTCTCTCTCTCTCTCTCTCTCTCCCCCCCCCCTCTAAAATGAGAAATTTGCTATTCGCTGCACCCAAGTGACAAGGCCAGATGAAGATGAACACAAACAGGCCTGCTTCTTATATTAGTTAGAGGCTCAACAACATATCTCTTCAGACTGAGGTTTTCACTGAGTGAAGAGGCTGGATGTTCTGTGTGAAGCCTCTGCTCTCTGTTGAAGACTACTATGAATTCCCAATGTCTCTTCATTCACAAACATAGTAACATACAAACATATGAGAACAGATTAACACACGCAAGCATGCACATTGGCAAAGACACGCTGTTATAGCCAGTCAGTCCTGCGCACATGAAAGTACTGTAATTATTCAGATATATCACACTTTTTTATTTTTTTAACATTCAGGCTGTAGTCACTAGAGATCCATTGGAACCTCAATTGAAGGATGCCAGCAGTACAGAAGTGTTGAGTTCTCCTGTGGAAATACAGTTTCTGCCATTTTTAATGACATCTCAAGAACCATCCTTCACAAAAAAATTGTCCTCAGCAAAGTTAAGTGACCAAGTCACTTTATAGCAATCCTGTAAACAGGTACATATTTTCATATTATTTTTATTTTAAAACTTTGAACTTCACAGCAGGTGAATTCCTCCTCTTATGTTCTTCACCTTACTGTCAATTGCTAGCCCTCACTAAATGAATGCAAGATGGAGGCAAGACGACCATGGGAAATTCTGCAAAGGAATCTTAAACAAGAGCCGTGGAGAAGAGAGTAGAAATGAGTGTGCCCAATAGCTACAAAGTCATTCAGTTTCCAGCTCACTGACACAATGAAAACGAGTTCAGCCCAGGTTAACCAGCGGGCGTCAAGCCCTGAAATCCAATCCATGTCTGAGTTTCGCTGGGCTTTCCCCCAACATAACCAAATACTCTAGATCATCCAGCCCAGGCCCCCCAAATCCCACGCAGGTGTTCCCGGCACAAACGTCACCCCCCTGTTTCTCTCCCCCGCTGCGGAGCTCGCTGCATGCCAGCAAGCCAGGCTCTAATGATCCATGCGATGCGAGTTCAATGGCTGGTCACAGCTCCGAGTGTGTGTGTGTGTGTGTGTTTTGGGGGGCGGGACAGTTAACCCTATCCATGGCAGTTCTCACAGCACTACTTTTACGTTTAACGGGCCCTTTAATATCCCAAACCAAGACCAAACGCAGAAGCTTAGGCAGTTTAATCTGTTTTAGGTTTTCCTGCTGCTTAGTAGCATGTTGCTTATCCTACTAAAAACGGCAATCCCCTTTCTTCAGCATGAGAGCTATGGCGTAGTGCGCTCTCATAAGGAATTTCAATATACGGATGGGGAGGGTCCGTCTTCTCTCTCAGCAAGCATATATCTTAAAGGATCAAAGCAATTTAACAACATATGACTTTACAACTCTGGGTCTAACACAATTACATCATAGTTAATGCACTGAAGTTCTGTTTTTAATTCCATATTGTCAAGCTGCGCTGCGTTCTTCACGTCTCTCATTCTAACTCAAAGATATGTGCCAAATGGGGGATTTAAACCTTCCAGCTCCTGGAAAACCACCCAGATACCCCAACCCCACCTCCAAGTATCCCTCTCCTCCCAAGAGCTTTGTCCAGTGGGGACCAGTTTCAGGAAGTCTGGCTCCACTATCTTCAGAGACTTACGAGTTAATACTCGGTCATGCCACCTAGCTCTATAAAAATCACTAGCCGTAACAGAGCTCCCCACACATGCAGATCAGCACACAGCTGACATAGCAGCCATGATGGATGTAGAGACTAATTCAATCCAATTGGAGAAAAACAGCAATTCTGAAAAAGCAGGGTTGTTACTGTACCCAGAGCAGATTGGAATCACACAGGGGAAACACGGGGCCTGTAATGAGCTCTATTTAATTTGTTTGGTTTATTTATTAAAAACAAAACTTCCTGATAGGGACAGGCTGTTCCCACAGAGCTGAGTTACTGCCCGCAAGATTACTGGGGTTTAAGGCTTCGCTAAGGGAGCCTTGGCGCGTGAAACGGTTTGGCTAACGTGTTATTAACACGCTACAGGGCTTGAACAGCTGATGTTACATTACAGTATTGGGAACAAACATTAGTTTTCTGAAACTTTATTTCAAAACAGAATATTGTGATTTTGAAGGTCCAGGTAGACAGGACCCTGATCGACTTCAACAGCACACTGTCCCTGATCCAAGGATGTGGCATTGGTTGGTTTGTATTCTATGTAAAGACAGCTACGACATCAAGAACATTTCCTGCAGCACCAAGGAGGAGTGAGGCATATTCACATTAAAGTTGTGCTTGTTATTTTTTAGAAATGCCAAATTGTATTGTACCGTGCAATCACCTTTTACTTTAACAACTCGCACAGCTATTTTATTATGTTTCTGATTCGGAGGAAGGGAATTTGCCATACTTCAGCAAACTGTTCCTACCTTGAAACACACAAATACACCTTGCTGTGGTGCTTGCTGATTGATAAACAGCACAGCCGGCACTCCCCACAACATGGGTGCTGGTATCAGTGGATGGAGGTCTAGGTTATTTCTCAGCAACTGCATGTTTAAAGGATTATCTTGTTTGGGTTATCTTGCTATGACCGGAGACTGCGAAGCACTATAAGCCCCAGACCTGTCAATCTCTCTCACGCTTTTCACACAGAAATCAATTGTGGACAATGCAAAGTGTCTCGGCTCCAGTGACCTAGATTCACGTGTTGCACACAATACCCAGAATGAAAGGTGCAGCGGTGGGTGTAAAGCCCCAATGCACACTGCTGACCCCAGCAACGGAATGCAGTCCTGGCTGTGGGGGACCCTTCAGTCACTCCAGTCTCACCTCTCCCAGCAATATGTACTATGTAATATGTTTGTAATTCAGGGATACATTTAATTTACATTTTAGCTTATGAAGCAGAACTGTATCCCTGTGAAGTTTTTTTGATCACTGTACTGGTACGTTCCTGTTTTTCTCTGTTTTCAGTGTACAGGTATGTGATTCTTTAAATAAAGGTTCTTTCTCTGTTTAGGAACATGTCTTTAAATATCTTTAATGATTGTGTGGGGACTGGGACAACAGAATTATAGCTGTACCTTGTCATTTACAGACTCTTTAGAAAAGTAAACCGATGGACCAGATTTATTACAAGTCTTTACTCCAAATTGCGTAATATCTTTGTTTGTTCGTTTTTAAACATTAATATTTTTATTTTCACTTTAGAAAAAAAAAACAGCACAGTTTGCACTGGTGTGAAAGCACAGCACCAACTGTGTTTGAAGTGCTTACCTGGGCAGGCAAACTCGTGTTTCTGGACCTCGGCCACATTGAGACCACGCAGTTGTGTCGGGCCGCTACATTGGGTAAACAGCCCAATGGTGGGTCTCTGCCTCAGCCACTGAGAAAGCCAGGACAGGTGGCAGTCACAGTGTAGGCTGTTGGAGTGTAGGCGGCTGGGGAGGCAGGCAGATTGAAAAGAATCGCATCAGCTTTCAGATACATGTATGATTTTAGAATGACTGGCACTTCAGAGAATTACTAACCTGGATTCATCACTAAGTACCATGGCAACAAAAAGGAAATAGCTCTAAACAACTAGAAATGGCCTACAGACAGACCTAATTTGTACTGAGGCCTATTACCTTAACTGATATATCAAAGCAAAGCATTTATACATCTTATTGGTATGGGCGAGATGCAACCTGTAGTTACCTGTGAAAGTGTAGTATCACTGTTTGGTTAAAAAAAAAAACATTTGCACACATAAATTGAATTCTGCCTTAACTTGTTTGAGCTTATTAAAGCAAATAACAACATCCACTGTCTGGTTTTTATTTACAAAACTATTACTGGTAATTCCTATTCAATGAAATAATACTTCCAGATTTCTGTGAAAGCATCAGATTCCAAGGCAAAAATGTGTGGTAACACTGCAGTAATTATAGTTCCTGCACATAAACATTACAGTTAATAACTGCAGCACTGTAGTACTTGAATTATAATAATGTACTGCATTTGTGCTATATTATAGTATAGTAAATTATAGTATAGTATATTATATAATAAAACTATATACCAAAGCATGTTTTCATGGAATTGGCTCCATCATTCCATGTTTTCCCAAAGTAAAGGAAGGAAATGGTAACTGTGTGGCCAGTGGCTCAGCACCAACACTCTGAATGATCCGGAGTGTCAGTTTGCATTTGGAGGACATGTGAATGTATCACTGTCATCTGGTTTTCAGTTGCTGGTTAAACACAGTGTGTGACAATGGATGCTGGGAGCACTGAGACTCCCCTGAAAAGGGGTGACACTAATTCTACTGGGCTACTTCTTTTAGAATTATTTATTGTTTTTAAAATAGTTTTTTTTTCATGAATCTAACACTTTTGCAGGATAAATAAAAACACCAGCTTGTGATATTACATTCACCCTTTGAAGAGCAGCAGCTGTTTGTATTCTTTAGGTTTGTATTAACCAAAAACAAAAGCATGTGCTGCCTGTTTAAACTTTTACAAAGAGGTGTGGTAGTTAAATTAACACAGTATTAAAAACAGAGCCCCCAGATGTATTTCACACTTTACAGTATATACTCTGAAACCGACTTATGCTGTACAATGTTGCTTTATTATTTTGCATTGTAAAGCCACGGAATAATGGAAAAGCCTGTGAATTGGGTGCATTACTCACAAGGTTCGGAGCTTGGGCATGTGGTTGAAGCTGGAGACGGGAATGCTGCTGATGTTATTGTTGTTCAGGGTCCTGGAGGACAACACACAGATAGAAGCAATGTCATTTCTGGATAACTGGAGCTTTCAAAAGCTGGCACCCAATCAAAGGGATTCCAGCAGCTACTGCAAATCTGCTTCAGGCTTTCAGGAGGCCAGGCAGAACCGCAGCCTCCATGCCTTCCCAGCCTCTCGTCTTTTCGTCTTGGTTTCCTTCTGCTTGAAAATTGTTTAACTCCAGAGTTCACAGCAATGGCACTAGTGTGTTTTGAACATCCCCCCATCCCACCACACCCCTTTAACTCAAAGTTGTCCATCAAACTAAATACTGTATTGGTTTTGTCTTACACCCAGAATGCTGACAAACAATGGTTTCTGGGTACCTTAGCGTGAAGTGTAGTTGTACTTCAAAATCATTAAAGTTTAATACATGTCTTGACAACCAGAATTTGTGCCAATGGCAGCATGGCACTGTTAGCTACCGTAATATATTTGTATGCCCCCCGTCAGTCTAGTCCAGCTATAGCCAAAAAAGCAGGATTGCAGCCTAAGCCCAAAGGTGCAGGTTACCTCCTGCTTGTTGATGCACTGTTGTGCCCCCTTGTGGTGGGCTCTGTGCAATACAAATACAATGCAAATGGAGGTCTGCAGTGGGGAGTGCTGGTTGGGGGTGGGAAATAGGAATGTGGATTCAGGACACTGCAGCTCTACTTACAGGACCTCCAGCCCTCTCATCGCCCGGAAGGCTCCATCCTCAATGCAGGTGATCTGGTTTTTGTCCAGCTGCCTGTTTGATTCATAGAGGAGACAGACAAGCTTAGGGTTATACTATATACATCATGCATGCACAAGCTTGTGGGACATTTGAAAAAGCTGTGGTACTATAATTGTGCAATATGAAGTTGTGGTGCATAATGAAGCTTACAATCTTTTGGTCCGATGAAACTCATATTACTCAACTTAGTTATTTTATGAATTCCCACCTAGGATGTAAAGTTCACCTGATGGCACAGAATTAAAAGTTCAAATTGCTGTTCAAAAATGCCGTTATAAGTGAATGTAAATACAAATAAAAACTGTGGTAAAAGGGAAAGAATACCATAAAAACAAATTGCCTGTGCATAATAAAGGCTTAAATATCAGGGACAGTGTGACTGCAAACAGAGAGCCTTGGATGATAGCATTATATAGAATGATAGAGGCCTTATACTGCTATGGTAGAAGAGAGTTTTAGAGCAAGGTAGATGTATTTAAGAAGCAGAGAGTTTGGAGTGCTACAGCATTAGAATGTGCTTTCTGTGGATAGACAGCCCTTGTATAGCTGAGAGTTTTGCTGGCGTGGAAAGCTTGGTTTGGGAGGCGATGTCACAGAGAGTGTGTTGAGGGAGGCCTGGGCAGTGCTGTCCCAGCGCGGGGTGTACTCACAGGTTCTTGATATCAGTGGCTCCTCGGAACCCCTTCCTGGGGATGGCCTGGATAAAGTTCTCGCTCAGGTCACTGCAGAGAAAGCAGATTACATCATTAGACCTTCAATAATTCATCCTGGCTGCGCTCATCAATGATTCATGGTAACTGAGGAGTTTACCTATAGTGTCTATTGAGCTGGGAGTGATGGCTGCCTGAAAGACACTCTGGTAAACTTCCCCGGGCTCTCTCAGTGATTTCAATTTACCTGCCTGGGAATGTTAACAGTCAGCAGTGTGCTTACTCACCTGTCTTTGAAAAGCTTATTCCCAAACTTGTAACTCTCACCTTTTTTTATAGAATGGTTTAATGTCTGTTTTGCTGAGGTACACAAGGTTTGGCATTCATTAAACTTAACTAAGCCTGCCATGGATATCCAGTTCCGGCTACTTAACACAGTATTGTGTAAGCAGTTTTATAGCTGTGCTATGCCTTCATTGTAAACGGACACTTCACACTGCTACAGTGTAATACATTCCAAATGTGCAGTTAGACTTAACTCTATTATAAAATACTATACTGTAGTATTATATAGTAAAGTCAAAAATTAGTCATCTATAGCATATCATAGTATTTCATATTTCAGTACAATAAGCAATAGTGTTTTAGCTATTATTATACAATACTACAGTATTTTATTATATGGCTGACTACACGGCTGTTACATTATAATGTAATTTTTTTTTTACGGTACTCTAGTTTAGTGTTTTTCCATTTCCAAAATCCCTCTGCCCCAAAGCCTTAGCCTCTCGCCTGGTAAAGGGGTCCCTTAAGAAGTGAAGGGTCAGTCTCATTTGGAGACCCACACAGTAGCCATTGGGGCTTGTGTGCAGAGAGATAGAGAGAGATAGAGAGAGAGGGGGAGAGAGATAGAGGGAGGGAGAGAGGGAGAGAGTGTGAGAGAGGCAGGAATCCCTGGCCTGTGGTTTAATTAGCGGCAGCTTTTGTTCAGGCATCGAAGAGTGAGCTCATTGCTTCCCAAGTGGAGCAGGCTCAATCCCCCCGGCCCCCAGAGACCTCCAGAGAGAATGGGAACAACATCAGAGCACAGTACAGAGGCAGGGAAAGGGGACTGAGCGTGAAAAGGGACCAGCAAAAAAAGAGTGCAGTCATTTATTAGTGTTTCTTAGAGACAGTAGCATTCGGTAAATCATTATGTAATATAGTACAGTACTTGTACTGATCAATATAGTAAACTGTAAAACATTACTATTTACTACAGTTGCACAAACTATAGGTAGTGATATATTAGAATTCCTTCTGACAATTCCACGATTATGTATAGTGTTTACATGGATTGTTATTGTGTTTTCAATGCCACTTCACTCATTCGCTTGAATCATTCACCAGGTACGGTAGCTCAGAAATGGAATACAATGACATCACATGTGGCAAGTCATGAAGACGCCAGCCCCCAGTCCCCGTCCCCCGTCCCTGTCCGCTTGATGTCCAACTCTTTCACTGCCTTGGGTTTTCATTGAAATCACAGGGACTCTGGGATCTGGGGGTTAAGAGGGCCAAACTCATAACAGAATGGTCTTCACTCCCTCCCAGCAGGGTGGCCGCTGGCGTCAGACACAGGGCTCTCTGAACAAACTGACCCGTTCCTTTCACTAAGACTCTGTTCACGCTACTGTGTGCTGGGGGAGAGCTGTGTTTGAAGGGGCCCCTGCTGAAATTACAGAACGATTCAAATCAGCAGTTTAAACCTCCTCTAATCCCTTTAGCACACTTTAAAGCGATTGGCTGTGGTTTACAGCTCTAGGACACCTCCCCTGGCTGTGTGGGTTTGAGTGGATTAGGGTTTGGCGCAGCAGGGGGGTAATTGTGTCTCTGACCAAGGGGGGTGGTGGGGACTGTGCCAGGTAGGCATGCAGGGTACAGAAACTCTCCATTCCCTAAAGACCCTGTTTCAATTTTTTTTATTTAACATTTTCACTTTCTTGTTTCCAGAGTGTGTGTGAGGTTCTGCTGCTTCTGCCAAGGTTAACCCTCTTCTAATAAAAGAACCATTACTTATCAGGTTGGAATCTTTTTTATTATTATTATTTTTTAATTGTGATTCATTTATTATGAAAGCTGCCATAGAAGGACTTCACTATAGTTCAACCACATGGTAAGTACAGTGCAGGCCCAGTGCCAAGCTGCTTCCCTATTGCCACCCCTCTCTCCCTCACACACACACGCTGACAAATGGCAATACGTTCTTCCCCCAACAAACATTTATGTATCTATTTGTTTATTTAGTCTATGAAATGGGGCTGCTGGAACTAATTGGTCTGGTAAATCATTTGAAAAATGTCAAGCAGACACAGACAAACCACATGGGATGCAAATCGAATAGGTTATCAGATCCACGTTCTGAAAAACAACAGCAGACAGCGTTAAATTGTACAGCCAAAATCTCCAACTAAAGAGCCTGCCGACAACTAATTGCTCAAGTTCCACTGGTAGAATTTCTCAAGTGCTTGTTGAAGTTTTACTAGTACGTCTATTCTTGGCTGGCCAGCGTTTGTGTTCACTTCCAGAGCCACGATGAAAGCTAAAGCACATTTTAACCCACCATCACTTAGCGCTGGTAACCTATTACTTTTCTTTAAAGACATCCATAAAATTAAATCAGACTGGACTTCATTATTTTAAATGTGGGCTGTCAGCCAATAGCTTAGTAGTTATTGCACAGTAAGTGTCATAGAAATGAAGAGGGTTAGGTTTCAGTTATACACTCAAGTCCTCCGGGTCTTCCTGCACATTAATTAGTGTTAAAACACTCAAACACTCTATTCTCAGCTCTTCATAACCGTCACCCTGCATCTTAATGAACTGTAGAAACACTTGCAGAATCGGATACTAGAGCTGTGTTCAATGAAGAAGTCCTCATATTAATTCAGGTACAATTATAAAAAGCAAAATACAAATCTAACTGAGCATAAATTCAACTAAACAATACAAACACCTTTGTGCTGTTTCCTGTCAGCATGCCACAGCTGTTACCTAGCTACAGGTGTGTTGAAATATGTAACAAAGCTAGGACCTGTTATTACTGTACCACACTGAACACAGATAATTGTCCCTGAGGCAGCTAAATACATTACCCTGCATCTAGGAGGCAGAACAAAAAAACTAGGCAGCAGTACGCTGTGGGATATAGGAGTCCTACAGTTTATCTGTGTACTTTCAATTGGTTTTGTTAAACCCTAATAATAAACCTTGTGTTTTGGTTGATTTCACATGAATCATCCTCTGGACTTGCACCAGGCGTCTTCAACAACCTTGTTGAGGTTCTTTAAAACACAGGCCTCCCAAAGTCAGGGGGTGTCTGGGAGGCGTCAGGTGGAGATTACATTCTGATAAAGTTTTCCATTTAGGGAGTTGTTTGTAATCAACTTCAAATTATGTCTTATCTTTATCTTACGAAACATCTTCCACTCAAGTACAGAACTCCCCAGCGATCAATAGCCTATCCCAGAAGGGATTTGGCAAATCTCCAGGTTCAACTGCCAGTGCAAGGTACATTTACACAACAAAAAAAGACTGTGCTGCAGGATGGGACACAAATTAATCGTTTTTTATTTTATTTTTAAAACTGTTAGTCAGTTGTATCTTTATTGCTCTATTAATACTTCTGATGATTTACATGTGTTACCTTCTAAAACAACAAATAACTTTTGAAATGTTGTAATGTGCCATTAGGCTGCAGGAACATTTTTTAAATGGGTGTTGCCTCCCTGTGAAATTATCTCCTTCTAAAAATAACCCATAAACCTAAACCCTGTTAAAAAAAAGGACTATTATCAATATAAATATAATCAGCAAAATAAAGCAATTGATCAAAATGTAGAATATATAGATTAGTAATGGCTTCTGTATTTTGTTTGATTGTTGTTTTCAGTTTTGTAAGTCTCAGCCACCATCTGAAAATAACTTTTAGTTCACATTAAGTTACTGTTCTTGGTGGTGTGTCATGTACCAAACTGAAATCCCCACAGTCGCCATGAATTTGATGGCATCTGTTTGCAGCTACATGAGCACAGTAGGTAAACAGTACCCAAGATTTACAACAGATTGTCAAATCTGTCTCCACTTTATATTTAGCCAAACTAAAAGAAAACAAGCTATTCTGGACTTTGTCATGCAGAATCCTCTATGTAACTTGAAACACATACTCCCATGTCACTCTATAATATAGAGCCTTCTGGTTGTATTCAAGTAATCAGCTTTCAACATTAGTCACCCTGTGTTCTTAATAATGTGGCAGTCTGATGCAGTCCTGTTTCTTGTTGGGGGGCAGTGTCAGTGTACATTTTTGCTTCACCATCATGAAACAACCTAAAAATAAAATGACTGCAAGCTTTACAAATAATTACACTATTTCAAGTCATATGTCTATTCTTTTGTTTGTTTGTCCGTGTCATTTCCCATTGATTAGAAAGCAGCTGTTGTCCCTGAGGTGAAAAACACAAAAAACAGTCCAGCCAGCTTCTCTCTCGTGCCAGGCTGCATTGATCCCAAAAATGTTTCCTCCAGCAAAATGGGTTTTAGATGTGCGAGTGTCTCAGTGCTGCAAGCGGATTACCTTCAGAGCTTATACAGGAGATCTACGGGACTGAACTGGTTCGGGTTTTTCTAAACATTTATAGGGCTAGGAGGCAGCCGCCATCGTTTATCTCTAGCAGGACCAGGTTGTTAACTCCACCCTGAGTTTCTAACATTTATTTCTAGGGGTGCCTAGCAAGACATAGACATAGTTCATAACTCAGTTTTGACTTTCTATACAGGTTTTTGTGGCTGACCTTGGCAGGTCTATGCTATCATTCTCACCATTTCAAAATAGGCAAAAGAGACAAACTGCACCTGGATAGGGAGGTATTACGCAGTAAAGAACAAATTCCATACTGTCCTTCAGGAATGCTGTGAATCCTGTGAAGAATTCCCTCTTGAAAATGTTGGGTTGTCTTGACAACGGTGGGATTGTGGCTTTGACGTTAACTGTTTTGTGTTGAAAGAGAGCTTAAACTTTGCCTTCTGTATCTCTATGGTACCCAACCACTCATTAATGAATGGGCTCAGCACCTTTAATTATAAGGCTTATATTACAGGGAGTCTGGTGTCATTCTACACTAGGAGAGCTCTGGGAGCAAGTAACCAATTCTGCTTTGAGTTTCTACAGGGCATTACTGGATACACCTGGCTGGGAGGGAGTAGCTAACTTTCTTTTATTAAATAAATTGCAACATACATGCATATATACATGCATACATACAGTACATACATACACAAAGCTCAACAGAACCAAAATTGATCTACATCCAAAAATAGACAGAACATTTTACATATTCTAAAATGTTACTTGAAGCAGTGGCAGAATCAAAGAGCTAAACTGGACAAAAATCAATATGCAGGCAGTGTTATTATTTCTGCACCCGCTACAAAGGTCAAGGACATTGAAGCCCTAAACCCAACCAGCCAATTCCAAATCCAGAGCTGGTAAATGTAGAGGAAGCATGCCAAACCCACAACTGATTGCCTGTGCCGCCCTGTTGCTGCTGTGTTACATTTCTCATACACTAAGAATCAGAGCTGACACCAGCCTGCTTCACAGCAAGTCACAGCTACACTGCTCAGGCTACAGCAACATAAACAGTGGAAGCATTTGGAACTGCCTTCAAGAACCCACTGTGGCCCATCTATAGCACCTGAATGTAAAGACAGCTGTAAGAAATGCTACGTTTAATGTGAATGTTTACTCTATGTAGCCATAGCCGTTCATTATCTAGACAAGATACCTACAGGGTCCCTTGGATGATCTTATTACTGAAGTGTAATTCCTTTGTAGAATACAACAGCTCCATAGATATAAAGCTTCATCTGGCAAGCCAGGCATATATGAACAGAAAACTTTATATCAGGTACTACATTTAAGGCAGTAAGTGGAATTCTCTGAGATTATAATCAGCAAATGCAGATAAAACCAAGTATGTGGCTGGTAGGTTTTAAAAAAATATCATATACATCTTTATGAGTACCCCGCTCTATATGTTAGAACCCCCAGTCGAAATCTCTATGCTGACAAGGGGGCTTTTGATTGGTTGTATATTGATTTGGGTCCTAACACACACACACACACACACACTTCCACACGCATTTACAGACACTAACAAAGGCTACACTCACACCAGTACAGACACAGGTGTACACAGTTAAGGTCTGGCTTTTGCAGGTTTTTGGCATGCAGAACTATCCCAGTGCAGTCAGTCTCTGGCTCCCGGGTTGTTTAATCACTCAATGTTTCCAAAATCACAGAAGGGTTGGTTTTGTCCCTGGGAGTCGACAATGTCCAGATCGACACAGGAGGGGATGTACTGGACCCTCTCTCCTTCAACGGGCCGGCATGTGCTGGCATTCAGCCCTCAGCCCCTCTCCCCTTCAACAGGCCGGCATGTGCTGGCATTCAGTCCTCAGCCCCTCTCCCCTTCAACAGGCCGGCATGTGCTGGCATTCAGTCCTCAGCCCCTCTCCCCTTCAACAGGCTGGCATGTGCTGGCATACAGTCCTCAGCTCATAAATCACACACAGAAATCAGCACCTTGTAAACTGCTTGTAGCTGCAGTAATGCTTGAGAAGAGGGTGGGGTCAGAGACACAGGGAGGGGGCCCCATTTTCTTACTACTGTATAACAAACCAACCTGTGGCAACATTTTCAATGTTTAGCCAGTAAAGCATGCATTAAATTGTCCTACACATTTTTATCAACATGAAAGCTTGTAACACATTTTTTACAGTAGGTATTCCTATCACATAGTTTCATTGTGTTATAGGGCTAACAGGTCTAATAAATGTATTGGTCAGGGGTTGACTTATTTTAATAATCAAGGCCTGGGCTGGAAGTGCAGACGTTACCTACCCCTGACGTAGACAGTGTAAACCTTACTCACTTTGAGAAGCTATAACCAGAGACAAAATGCTCATGACTGGACCTGATTTAAACAGGACTTAGATTACATGTCACCTATACAGAAAACAGTCACATATACAGAAAATCTCTTTATATTCACTGAGGCTGGGCAGATAACCCCCACATGATCAGCGGTTTCATTTCAGGGGGATACTCCTTTAATTAAAGACATTCATCACTGTGGCCAATGCTGCCATCCCACTTAATCAGTAGCATGTAATTAACCCATTATTAGCTCATTAAGAAGTCTAATGGGGTGTGGAAAGATGTTAACAGGATAGCAAACTGAACTGATGTGCACTGGCGTCCTATCTGTCACTCCCCCCACCCACACAAACACACACACACACACACGGTAGCTCACAGCTCAATAATGCTCTGGCCCGTGACAGATTAGGCATTGACAGCAGTAGGGGAATGTGAGCCGGTCCTTCTGTCCACAGAGCAGCTTTTGGAGATGAGTGCAGCGCTGAAGAGAGGTGTTAAGATTCACAGCCCAGCAGCCACTGTCTGTCTATCCACTGGGCGGGCAGGCAGGCAGGCTAGCTGAAAAATCTGCAGAGCCTGGTTAAAGGTAAGCAGTTTGACAGCCTAAGGATAGCAAAAGTCCACTGTCTGTCTATCAGGCTACACAAGTAGAACTCTGAAAGGTTGGCAGCCCTGGGGACTGAAGCCCTCTCCCTTGCCTGCTTCTTTATCTATTCACAAGGCAGTAACATCACAGAGACAGGTTTAGTGTCTGTGATTGGGGAGGGGTGGACAGCACTGTCTTCTTAAAAGGCAAGTACACAATGTAGAAATACAAGACTAACAGCAAGGATAAAAAATATATATATGTTTACATTTTAAGAAAGATTTTTCAATTATCCTTAGCAAAACTGTAGTATCTTTTTACCAGGTTGTAATACAAGTAAAATCCTGCAAAAAAACAAAAAAATCCTTCAGGAGACTTCAGGAGTAGGACAATTACAATGTCTCGTGGCTACCAATATGCTCTGAGTAAACTCACATTAAGACACCTTTTCGATGCTGAGCTCGGCTCTGCAGCCTGCATTGCCTCAAACTGCTAGAGCACACTTCACAGTTCATCAGATCTAAAGAAAGAGGGGGTTTCAATCATTTGGACACACCCTTTTAAATTGCGTTTTGCAATTAAAACTAAATAAAGGACACACACTTCTTTGATTAGCCTGTAGATAAAAATAGGTTTGCTTGGCCCGGAGACAAACTAGAGTGAAAACGACAGTTACAATGATTAGTAATTACAAGGTGTTCTGTCGGAATGCTTTTGATATTTCTTATGAAGCAGCTCAGACACAACAGCTATGAGAGATAAAGAGAGATAGGACGAGATGGAGGGGCAGAGGGGATAAGAGAATAAGACACCTTCTCATAAACAGGTCTGGTAAAGACAACTCCACTCAAAACTGCAGACCAGTAAACTAATCTAATATCTTAATTTATACCCAATTTCTTTCTTTTTTTTCAGTATAAGACACAAACTATTTAATTAGTTATCCTAGAGTCTTTCTGCTGTAGATGAGGATTTAGCAAGCTGGTTAGGAATATGACATTTTTGTACGGCAGGACAGAAATCTGGGGAGAGAGTGCAAATTCTATCAATACCGGTTGAAAGTTATCAGTAAAGGAAGGGAGTGTGTCATAAAGAGGCTGACTCAAACCCAAGCTACTGTGGAAGGGTGCTGCTGTGTCAGTTTGATTAGGAGAGGCGTGCTTGTGACCTGCAGGGGATTTGAATCCCTGCCAGTAATAACAGCAGATAAATGGGTGCCCCGGGGAGAATAGCGTGTGCGGTCTGCAGGCTTTCTTCCGCTCTCCGTCTCAGCAGTGCTGCACAGCAGCATGTGTGTTACTTAACCCTCTGCTTCCAAGTCAAAAGAGGTATACAATAAATAGCTGCATGGTAGTATCATAGTACACTACACTTCTCGAGGGAGTTTCACGGTCTGCACTCACTGCCGCCACTACATTCTCCACATCAGGTCTAGAATGCACCTGTGGTTTTGCAGTTGGGCTCCAGTTTAGCTGTACATTAAATGTAGTTAAGCTGCACTTTACAGGAAAGAACATTGTAGCACTGTTCCTACCAATGCAGTTCTAATGATAAAATATACAGACAGGTTATCGGTTGCTTTTGAACACAATTGTATTGCCTTTAAATTTATAAATGTGTCTCTTATATAAATGAATCTTTGGGGTGCCACAAAGTGTGTCAATCTGGGTCTCGGGGTACAGTATTAACTGCAGAACCCATTGCTTCTCTCCGACCCACACAGATGTATTTTAATACAAAAGTGTTTATACATTTCTTATCCAACCCATTTATTTATTTAACATAAAATCACTAGGAAAAGGCTCATTAAGATGAATCATCTCATTTTGTGCCCTGAAGGGATGGCAGAAGCAGAAGCAGCATTTTCTATGCGTTTCCAAAACATTAACCTATTAAGTCCCACTGTCCAACTCAAACCTAGTCACACAAAGCAATTGCCCTGTGAAAAGGACGGTGGTCTTTAAAAGTGCAGTCCCTAAGGTCATAAAAGCCACTCCCCCTTAAAAAAAAAACATGTACTATTTCTACACTATAAAGCAGCTCTCTGTTGGTCTGTCCCTCATGTTGGACAGTCCCTTTCCAGTCTCCTCTTAACATGCTGTGCCATCGTGCTCCACTGAAACTGAAGGTCAGGTGATTTATTTAAATGTAGGCCTTGGTGGTTTCAGCGATACCAAATAAATCCAACAATCACTTCTGATTTGGGCGGTCAAGGAGGAAGGGAGAGGGTTAAAGTGAAGAAATGGACAGATCCCTTTTCCATCCAAAAGCACTCATCCCACTGCAGACGCTGCACCTTCCGCATGTGTGTCCCAGCCTGTTTGTTTATTTTTTCCGTGGATTGGGAACGTTGAGTGTAATTATCGGGGGCAGGAATGCGACCCATTTAAATGCAGGGGGAGACAGTGAAGACGCTTAGTTCACTGGTATTCAGGAACGCATTCCTGGCCCCTCACATCTCCACTTAAACAACATCTAAAGGACCTGGCAACATCTCTAAAAGCAAACACTGTTTTGTCTGTATATCAGCAACACCAAACCACCGTTCACTCTCTTTCGCTTACTAATCCCTCTCTCGCTCTTCCTTACTTCCTCTGCCTAGCTCTGATCTCTCTTTCTCCCATTCACAGACCCTCTTTCTAAATCTTCCTTTAATCTGTTTCTTTATCCCTCTCTCCAATTCTTCAACACTCTCTCTCTTCTCTAATCTCTTGTCAGTTCAAATCAATTTGATTGCGCTTTGTTGGTGGGACTAATACCAATATTGCTAAAGCTATTGCCGCCCAGTTCATACAACAGTGATACAAATCATATTTTGGTTTAGTGTCTTCTTATTAGCAGTAGTAGTGAAAGTATTGCATGACATGCTTCATTACCCATGTTTAAGAAGAACCGGCACTAGGGTTGTACTAGCTTTGCATGGCGTGCATACAGATATTATATTAACGTTTGCCTTTCCCACTAATAGGTGCAAAGCCTATGCCTCCATGTTGTAGAATACCTTCCCCAGAACATATGTCTTTCAACACTGTAGGTGGGGGACGTTTTGTCTGCCACAGCTAAATGGTTTTTAAGTAATCCCTTAATGATTGCAAAAGCGGCGTGTAATATTCTGCCATCTGAGTAAGTGTATGGATCACACATTGTGCAGGTTATGCTAGTCAGTTTATCTTTACATTCAGACTCTCAGCATCACTCCCAGAGCAGGGGAGTCTCTTGAAGGTTTTTTTTTTCCAGATCTGAGAGGGTGCAGCTCAGCTGTGATATTATCCTGCAGGGAAATCTTTTCTCTAACAAAATGACCAGCTCGTCAGCCTCTCTAGGAGAAGGCCAGGCTGCCGCTCACACACACTCCTGACGCCCTCAATCACTTCCCTGCTATCCTGGGAGTTCACAGTGATATAGAGAGGTGGTGAATGAGGCACACAACTATTTTTATAGAGGTGCTGCACATATTATTATTATTATTATTATTATTATTTATTTCTTAGCAGACGCCCTTATCCAGGGCGACTTACAATTGTTACAAGATATCACATTATTTTTACATACAATTACCCATTTATACAGTTGGGTTTTTACTGGAGCAATTTAGGTAAAGTACCTTGCTCAAGGGTACAGCAGCAGTGTCCCCTACCAGGGATTGAACCCACAACCCTCCAGTCAAGAGTCCAGAGCCCTAACCACTACGCCACACTGCTGCCCCTTTGGGAGAGGGGAGTCTGTGGTATAGGTGAAGGGACAAGAGGCAGAAAACAAAAACACCATGAAAGTGTTGCTTCTATTGTAGTTTGGAGGGGTAACACTATTGTTATGACGGATAGGTAGGTAGTGTGGCCAAGTGAAAAGACCTGCAGGAATCAGAGACTAGTGGTTAGAGCTTGGACTGGGAGGGTAGCATGGTCTAATGGTTAGAGCTGTGAGACTAGACAGTGTGACCTGGAGTCTATTGCCCCAGTACTCTTTAGTGGTTTCAATAACACCCTACCACACACTGGAAAGGAGACAGGTTTCCCTATTGAGCTCTCGAAGTAGTTCTGTAAATGAAGAAAGGGAATGTCTGACTTTCAATGAAGTGAAATATGTTTTAATTGAAGGGAACAGTTTAGTGCTTTAGCTCCTAAGGCAGTAACAATGGAGAGAGGTCTCAGTTAAAATGCAGCCTCATCAATGCAACAAGGAAAAAAAAAAAACATCTCTGGAAAGGGTGAAATCTCTTTATTGGCTCTGCATGCTTTAGTGTCTGATCCTGGGCTAAGCATATCTCTTTAATGTCTGACACTAATCCCAATTACAGGGCTTTGCATGACAATAAAAACACAGCCATGACATGCATTTGTCTCTCTCCCTCTGTCTCACTTTCTCTCCCCTCTGTTTTCCTTTTTAAACTTGTATTTCCTTATCTGCTGCTCTTCCTTTTTTACTGCTCTCAGTTCTACCCCTACTGTACCCCTCTATGCAGCCTCCCCACTCTTTTCTTCTCATCCCTATTCACTGAATGTAGCCTGCCTATTCGCACTCTCACTCTCTCTTCCTCCTTTGTTTTTCTCCCATGCCTACCACTCTTTCCTCCTCTCCCTCTCCCCGGTCCCTACCCCTCTGGTATAAATAGCGAGAGTGTCTGTCACTCAGTGGTGATGAATGGTGCTGGAGAAGTAACTACAGACAGGCACTGTGATCTCACTGGCTGCAGAGAATGTGGAGAAGGGATCAGGGTATAAATAAGGACTTCAAACAATAAAGATATCAGCCAGCCTGAGCCCTGAATCAATCCTAGAATTCCAGCCCCTGCTTTAGAGAGACATTCCTGCCAGTCCCAATCATAAATCGGATCCCTTTTCTTTGTTAAAACATCCCGGGGGAATCTGCGACAGCTTTGTATTCAGATCACTGTAGCACACAGAACCTTTGGAGGAAATTATATAACATAAGCGTTAAAGTACACCTAACATGCAAGCTGGCACACAAACAGAAAATCTCAGACATTTCTTAGTAAACAGCAGTGAGATTTATAACAAAGACACACAGAATATACAAAATAAAGAAAAGGCAGCACTTCAAACTTGAAGTCCACACACTTTTGGAACTTCATTCCCAGATATCGTATTTCATTATGTTAATTAAGAGATGAAGATTCACTCAGGTTTTTACTAATAAAATGTGAAAGCAAACTGGCATGACTAGTACCAGCAGATATTTCAAGAGGAAGCCAATAAACTAAAACTATTCCACAGATGGAAATACAAAATTAGAGCGCACAATGGTATCCAATGTAGAGACTGCACCTGTAAAAGTGTAAGCTTGACATACAGACAGACACATGCCTCCACATACACCCAGATCCTAATACTGTACACTCTATAATTTGTGCTATAGAAAGTCCTTGGTACATTTGATCACAACTGAACAAGCGGTTCTCAATATATCTGTAATAATGTACGAACAGCCACCTTCACTATAGTCCCATTGCAGGGTAGCAGTGTGGAGTAGTGGTTAGGGCTCTGGACTCTTGACCGGAGGGTCGTGGGTTCAATCCCAGGTGGGGGACACTGCTGCTGTACCCTTGAGCAAGGTACTTTACCTAGATTGCGCCAGTAAAAACACAACTGTATAAATGGGTAATTGTATGTAAAAATAATGTGATAACTTGTAACAATTGTAAGTCGCCCTGGATAAGGGTGTCTGCTAAGAATAATTGGAGGGGATTAAAAAAATGAAACAACGGTAGCCAGTTCTGAAACATGCCTCTGCTTCAAGTAAAAAATCAATAATCACTCTCTCTAATTATTACAAGAGGATTTATACATTTTGTTAATGCACACGAGCCAATAAATGTTTGTCTATCTATGGGTGTATGTGTGTCCCTGCCTCCATGTGTGTTTGTAGGTATGTGAGAATCTGTGTGTGGGTGTGTACATGTCTGTGTGGGTGTCTGTGGAGACTAGCACAGTCTACTGAATTGGAAACACTTTCACCTCTAATTACTGCAGTGCTAGAGCACAGCACCATTTTTTTTGGTTTGTTTTCGGTACAGAATACGCATGTAAACCGGAGGTCAGTGTCGTTTCATTACCGAGAGCTCCAATGAATAATTAAAGCCGTTCAGAGCGAATGTAAATCCAACATGAATTTTACATGGAGTGCCTAACCGCTGCCTATACTAACAGCTTTCCTGTACGGATATCACAGCCAAGCGGGGGCAGCTCCAGGCCAGGGTCTCTGTGGGACTGTCAGGCACTATTGTGTGGATAGGCCTCAAACTCCCCCAACCCCAACCACATAAACAACTGACAGGCAGGAACCAAAACAAAACAACAACCAGCAAAACAAGCACTTTCATTCGACTGACAGCAAATTAACTCAGTGTTAAGCAAGATCACCTTATTGAGCCCAACAATGTAGAAATGCTCAAGTGCTTTTAACAAATGTTTTGCTTTGTTTGCTAATGAGGAAAAGAATCATGCATAAAACCTAAAAAGAGATGTGATTAAGCTGTCAACGCCATGTTTGATAATGAGATACGCAGATTTATCTGACTCAGCGTGCAGTCTAGGGAATATGATTCATTTCACCCAAGTATAGGTCCGTATAGTGAGAACCAGGTTTTTTTTTTGTTTGTTTGTTTTTTTAAATACAAGCCATGACCCAAAGTTGTGATAGGAGTGAGGCTTTGGAAGTACACAAACACATCACTATACATTATTCTGATTGCTTGATCCATTAAGGTTTTAACAAGGCAATTTATAGCTATAGAATACAATTCAATAATACAATATTTTGGCTTTTCAATCAAGATACAAAAACTATGAAACGACTGAAGGGAGAAACTGTTGCTGCAATTATGAGACATAATACCCTTGCTTTGTTTGCAGTATTGTGTGTGTTTGTTAGAATGTTTATATTCTTTTAAAGCTGCCACTTACCAAGTGCCTGGAATGATACTTTATTAATAATAATAATAATAATAATAATAATAATAATAATAATAATAATAATAATAATAATAATAATAATAATAATAATAATAATAATGTACCCCTTAAGAAAACAGAACTGAAAGATGAGGGGCACTGTCTGTGAAATCATCACTACAGGTATGGTTTATGTGTCCTTACTGAGAGGGCGTGTCAGTCACTGAGAAGAGAGATATGTCAGAAAATGAAGATTCTGTAATGTAAGTGTTGAGAAAGCAGGGTTGGAAGTTGCCAAGGTGGCGGTTGCTAGGAGACGAAAGGTACCCCAGCTGGAACTGTGACTAAGCCCTCTGGGAGTAGAGGGGAACAATGGGGTTGGTAACAGCTGAGTTGGCATTGTGTGTCAGGGTTAGTCGCAGTCACTGTTCTGGGACGGTGGCAACAATAGACCTGCCTCTCATATTTACTTTCTCTTCCAAAGCACATAAATTCTGTTTTTCTCTGACCAAGCTCTGTGTTTCATTCAGAGGCTCTGGAACCATCAGTTCTCCGGGGCGAGAAACGCAAACTTCCCTTTTCAGACAAACAAGGAACACTTTTACAGTTGTTGTTTGTGTGTGTGTGTGTGTGTGTGTGTGTGTGTGTTTGGAGGAAGATTTTAATGAAATTCCTGGAAGCACTGTAACAGTGAAAGCTAAGTGCCAAAAACCCAGGAGATGGTAGGTTCAATTGCACAGTTCAAATCCCAGCTCTTTGTGCCTTTGGTGCTGGATAAAACTAAAATTATCCCATAGCACTAATCAGTATCCCACACTGCCTGCGAGTCCATTTTTTCTAACTAATAGGTCACACTGCTATGCATTCTCTCAGTTCCAACCACTAAGCCCTACTGCTATAATACTCCAATACTGAAGTCTCACATTGCACCATAATCCATAAGCTCTAAACACAGATTCACAGAGGAATAGTGCCCTAGATTTGACCCATCATACATTTGTAAACCTCTTTGTTTCACAGAAATAATCATGTTGAAATCTTTGTTTACAGGGATTTATTCAGGTTTCATATTCATCTGACTCCTTATAAGTCCCAGTGCGCACTGTGGCTGGCACTGATGTACTGAGAAAGGGCCTGCATACAAACACTGAAGAAGCGGCACTCAAACCAGTCAACCCAGAAAATCCTGCCCTACAAATCTACTTTAGAAAT
Source organism: Acipenser ruthenus (assembly GCF_902713425.1). Lineage (NCBI taxonomy): Eukaryota > Metazoa > Chordata > Actinopteri > Acipenseriformes > Acipenseridae > Acipenser > Acipenser ruthenus. The sequence continues at coordinate 31,770,609 of NC_081201.1, forward strand.
ACGTTTGCTTGCAAAGATTTCTTCAGCAGCAGAGCCCAAATCATCCCCCTTGGCAGGACTTTGTTCCAAAAGTTAAACAAAAAATAAAAATAAAAGAGGTATAGTCTAATGTTTTTTCTTTTTCTCATTAAGTCGGCTTATTGATTAGATCCTTGAGAAAACCTGGGTTTGAATCCCAGCTCAAGCATTAACTCTGTGTCCAGTGTGTGAGAATATAAGTTTTTACTAAACCAGAGAAAGCATTTAATTAATTAACATCAAAGTGACACAAATATGACCATTTTCTGACTAACACCCTACTGTACACCTGTATATTATTGCTTATATATTATGTGATTAACCAACGCTCAGGCTCATAATACTCATTTGTGATAATATTCTGAAGTTCACACAGACACTAACGCATGCAAAATAAAAGATGTTCTGCTTTGCAATTAAATCAAGTTACTCAGTCACATAAATCATCAGGTCAGGTGTTAAAAATGTGAGCATCAAAGTCGCCGTGCAAACTGTTTATTTATTTTTGTGTCCTTTTAATATGATTGTCCTGCCCCCAGCAGCCATTGAATTACAACCCTCAAAACTGCAGACCAAATACAAACAATTAAGATCTTTTTAAAGCGAAGTAAATGTTTCAAGGTTGGCACAGCTAATGTGCCCCTGGTGTGAAACCGGTTGGAGTTGGTCATAAGCGAATGAAGACAATGGTCTTGTGGACTTGGGGGGTCGAGTGGACTCTGACCTTCACTGCATTGCTCTGTATAAAGGCATCCTCCCCTAAGTGACAGCATTCCTCCAGCTGAGCACAGGCTATGATGGGATTTTCTTTAATAAACCACATCAAAGGACACCATTTACCCACAGCAACATAAATATATTGCAAGTTAATGATGTTATTAAGATTTATAGCTGAGAATTTGAACACAACTGAGATAAACCAAGTTAATCTCTTTTATTTCTCCCAGAGAGCAAGTCCCTTTGTGATAGAATTTAAAATTTCACCTACACTGGACCCATATTAATAGCATGCTAATGTTTCAGAAATAGTGCCCCGTAGAATTAACAGTAAAAAAAATGTATTTCTATAAAATATCCTTTATTTATTTACTCCAAATTCTCATTTTCCAAAACTGACTATGGCTCATACACTTCTTATGACTAATATCCGAGTGCAATCAAGGTTGCCACATCAAACCACATCAACCAGCTTTTACACAGGAGCTTTTTCAGTGCATTTCCAATTGTTTTAAAACCATTTTAGAAACCGTTGTCTTGCATGTATTACCCTTATCTTTTTGTTTAATTTTTAAGACACTGCCTGCAAATATGATCCTGTAAATTCAGAGGTCTGGTGCCTCTAAAGACACAAAGTCAATAACCCATTTAAATTATATCCATCGCTTCCCTAACTCTGCCCCGAGCAGTGGTGCCAGTTCATTAAAATATATTTTTGGCTGGGATTTGGCCACAGTGAGATGAACTCCAGACAGAGTAACCAATGAGGATCCATCCATCCATCCATCCATCTATATCTCTCTCCATCCCTCCCTAGGCTATTCAGTGGGAAAGTGGCTCATTTTCTGCCCCACTGCCCTGATTTGCCCGCAGCCCGCACACAATCACAGAGCAGGACTCAGGGGAGCTGCTGACACACAGCCCCACTCTCAAGGCACCAGCTGGGAAGACGGAGGTCACAGAGCAAATAAAATATTTTTTTTGTATTTCCAGAATAAATACCGGTCTATATCTATAAAGGTACCATTGAACATACAGGAGAATAATGCTGCCAATATAAGAGCAGACCTGTATTTTTCAGTGGACCTGTTTTAAACACTCTGCCTTGTTTTGCATTGTGGCTGACCTAGACAAAGGCACTGTTCAGCAATGGTTGTGGGGGAGCCTGCTGCAACTGCTTTCCCACATCTTGCATACAGCAGGTGGTGCTACTGAGCAGTGTCGCTTGAAGTTTTCTGATGTAGAAATGGAGGAGCAGAGATACCTGACAGCAATACTAAACCGATTGAAAATCTTACGTGAACTTTTGAACCAAGATTTTTTTTTGTCCATCTTATTGCTCTGGTTACCCTAAAGCCATCTACCCAAAAAAACAAGTGAACGGATGGGAGTATTTACAGACAAAATACCAGCCCTCCCACTTTTCTGAATCAGTCTCTCAGTACCCCAGCTGCAAAGACCATAACTCTTTGCTCTGGCCCTGACACCCGCTAATATTTGTATATTTGTTCTCCTCCAGTCACACAAAACTACACAGAGCGAACAATCTGTCCTGAATCCCAGACACGGAGCAAAAGGTCACCACCTCATTCCCTGAGAAGAAGCTGAACATTAAATATCAATCTAAGAGAGAAAGTCACAGCGAAAATACATTTCCATTTATTTAATTTTTGAAAATGTGAAAAACCGGTTTGCACTATAAAGTAAAAGAAACTAAGAAAGAAAGAAAGAAAGAAAGAAAGAAAGAAAGAAAGAAAGCTAAAGAGGGAGTGTGAGAGGAAGAAAGAAATAGAGGGGGAGGGAGGGAGGGAAGGAGAGAAAATAAAGAGACAGAGGTAGTGTGAGAGATGGCTGAACTGGAATTCCATTGTTGACCGGACTAATATTTGCTTACCCTTTTTTTTTGTTTTTTCCTCCTTTAATTTTATATTTGCAAAGGGAAATTAAAGATCGCCAGCAGGTTTCCTAGCAGCTCAGAGGCTGTGGGGGTTGGGGAAAGGATTCGGGCCTGGGGGTCTGTGTGAACCAGCTTACAATATCCTGTATACCCTGTATAACCCAAACCCTACAATATCACTGCATTCAATAATCTAATGTGTGTCCTGTGTCCTGTACAGTGAAACCGATATCTAATATTCTCCAAGAAAAGGAACTATTTGGCCTGCAGTGCTTTATAATACTTTTTTTTGAGGATTAAATAGTACTCCATTTTAATAGCAGGATATAATGTTATTGCCTGCATGTCTTTAAATTGCTCCAAGCTGTTAAACAGTTTGGAAACCAGTTACTCTATGCAGTCTATGAATGACTGCATATTTTGTTTAACAGTGAAATTCAATGTTTATAACAGACACAGGACTTTAGAAAAGGATAAGCTTCCACCATAAAAAAAAAAAAAGTTTATTTTTTTATAACCTCTCTTGCTTTATCAAACTAAGATGCTGTTACTCTGAAGAGGTGAAACATTGCTGCCTCTTGACACTTTAAAAAAAGACCTTTAAACCTAGATGGTGAATAGTGCGGTAGGATCTTGATTGATATAAATAAATAACAATCACAAATCACTCTCATTCAGCCTAAACCCCGAAAAAACATTTCATTAATTTTGTCATTTGTATTGACAACTACAATGCAATACAATTTACAGCTAAATGCAAAAAGCCAAAAAAAAAAAAGCAGCATCAGTCCCATTTTGTTGAGGTAACATGAATATGGTTTTAAAAGACAAAAAGGGCTAACAAAAGAAAAGCTAGTAATAAGCTAATTTCATGCAGTGTTTGGAAGGGCATTGTCAACTTCATTAGGCAGATTTGCTTCAGGCTGTCAGGGTGCACTCAATACCTTTGACTTGTGTGGGTGTACCAGCATTAACATCCTTGAAATACAGCACAGCATAACTCCCTTCCTTTTGGCCATGATGCTGCTGTTATGAACAGTGGAGTGCACAGTTTAATGGTTGTTTAGCCCAATAACCTGTACCACTGGGAATGCATTGTGAGATCACTGGAACGCAGTGAAGGTGCAGGTGTATTGCAGTTCATCTCTGCTGCAGCAATTTATTACAATTTAGTTTGTTTTTTTTTCAGTCTGCCTCTCCAGTCCATCTGAACGTCCCATTATAAGCAGCCAAACTCTATCCAGCTGTCAACCAGCTGTTGCAAATTAGCAAAATGTAAACTGTTTCATTTTGTACCAAATGCATTGCCACTCAAGCGCATAATTGCAATGAAAGTTATGCGCCACATGTGCAGCTTAATTATTAATTTTCCTCGCTTCGGCCAAGCCTTTCCTTTTTATAAGCTTGGATTAACAGAGTGTTACTTGGCTGCCTGGCTAATACAGACAGTGTTAATAATGTAGATTAATATGTAGATATATTACATTATTTGTTATGCTCTGCCTATTAAGCTATATCTAAAATAGACCCAGCTGTGAAACTGGGTGCCAGATATTGAATAGGTGACGGGGTGTTTCAACCGGGAAATAATCTGCTATCAGTCTTGCCAGTAATAAAGTCATCTGATATGGGGCATTACATTTTATCAGAGTTTTAAATCATCATTCCTTATTATTTAAACCACATGATGGACTAAATCTGTTTAATGAATATTTCAAGAGATAAATCTGCATTCACATTTTTTTAAAAAATATTGAATCCACTGTCTGCAATTAAAAACATGGCATCAAACATGAGGTTTGCTCTCTTTTCAGTGGTAAAAAAAATTAAAATGTTTAAAAGGGGGTTTCTAAGAGGTTCTTTGTTGACTACTGTAAAAACAAAAGCAGAGTAAGAAGTCATGATAAAACCATCGCCCCATGTTCAGCACTGAGATGGCAAGATTGCTCTCATCCAGCCTGCTCACTTACTCATTACTTTGTGATTAAACAGGGATCATTAATTGTATATGTAATTAACGTTGCCATACAAACACAAATACATTGTTTATGAAGGATTGTAAGTGAATGTAACAGAAGTGCATGGTGGCGCTAGCATTTGGTTCTTTATGCCCCTGATCTTTGTCTTTTCTTCAAATGAAGATATTCTCTACAAATGATAGCAAGAACGTACTACTTGCCTTAAAATAAAGATAGGATTTCCAACCATTAGAGAAGACAGAATGGAGTTAAAAGGGTTATTTTTCAGAAGATTTGGCTCAATGTTCATCTTGCTGATCAAAGTGCAGAGACAGAGCATACCAATCGTACAGCGCCAAAACAGAGCAAACACGAGAATGCAGCTCCATCGATGGGAGCAAGTTGCAGGCCAAACACAAGAATGCAGCTCCATCGATGGGAGCGAGTCGCAGGCAGAATGCTGCTAATGTTCTTCTATCGATGGGATCGAGTCACAGGCAGAATGCTGCTAATGTTCTTCCATCGATGGGAGCGAGGCAGAGGCAGAATGCTGCTAATGTTCTCCAGATGGAGGGCCTGTGTGCTCCAGCCGGAGCCCAGCAATCAGAGCTACAGGACAGTCTGTTTGAGAGGGGGGCTTGGGCTTGAGGGTCTCACAGACAGCGTTTCAGAGTCGGACAGCTGAAGAGCCGACCCATGGGGTGAATACCAAATCTGTTTTAACTCAATTTCAACTAAAAGTGCATTATTTCATACAAATATATTTTTCTTGTTTTATATAGAATATACATGTTTAATGTAGCAATTAAACTAATAAGACAATAATTCAGCACGGTGAATGTACCTCGGTTTTACGTGTCATCTGAAGGACGGAGCACACAGAGGTTAAGTGACTTGCTCAGGGTCACAGTGAGTCAGTGGCAGAGCTGGGATTTGGCCCCTTTTCTCTAACCACTGGACCACCACGCCTGCCATTCACAACCTGACAGTTTAGAATCATAAACAGTACATAACTGCATGGTTAATCATGGAGTTATCTTATGTGCACTATGAACGGATCACAAGCCTGCAGAAACAGCAAACCACACCCAAGAAAACAACTTTGATGAATGACATGAAAAAAGGCAAAACAAAAATACCCAAATGAAAAGAAATGAGTAAAACCTCTGAGATTGATATCCTACAATACTTGTGTGTTACTTGGGCTATCAAGGTACAATAAAGGATTTTCAAAAATCCAGACTAATTAAAACCCAGATATAATTACAGTAAGCTCAGTACAGAATGTGCTTAATCAGCCAAGTCTAATAACAGCTGGAACAAAGCTAGAAGTAATTAAATCAAAGCCTAAAGCTTAAAGCACGATACCTACAATTATATTGTTATAAAAAACTCTTCCAATCCATGGGCACAAAACAAACAACAGCTCACCTTGGAGTTTTGTATTTTATTTTTGGCACTACAGTATCTAAGAAACCATGTCCTAAGATCTTAAGGCATATTTACAGACAAACTGTATGAATAATTGCATCAAATGAATATAGCATTTATCCACCCATCATCTCAATTATAGCGACATGTATTAAACAGGTGCTGGATTAAAGCCCTACCAAGTATTTTGATTATATTACAGTTAGTATTTTGTTTGTTGAAACTCCCATCCTTCCTTGCTTGAGGAGGTGTAAGTGCAGGTGTGTGTGTGTTTGCGTGTGTATGCTCATGTGTGTGTATTAGAAACCTCTCTCTAGCCATCACACTGATTGACAGCTCATCTCTAGCCCCCTCTCCGGGGGTCCTGAATGGAGGCGAGTGGGCCCAGAATAGCCTGATAAATTACTGAGGAGGTTCTGGGGACGCCCATTTCCATTGTGCCATCTTTATCGCTCCTGACCCAAAACCAAATACCCAGGCCCCTCGTCTCCGTGGCGACGGTGCAAGGCCTTGGTGTTGCTTAGCGACGGTTAACAATGGGCCCTGGGAAAGCACATGTCTTATGTAAAGGGCAGCCCTTTCTCTTGGGGAGGGAGGAAGGAAGGAAACATGGGACTGGACCAAGGTTCTGGGGTAGTTAAGAAGTGTTTGGGTACCTCTCTAAGCAATGGGTTTGGACCTAGTAGCCGGCATTGGGGAATGCAAACAAACATTTTTCCATCTTCAGTTACTGGTCCGTTCATCTTGTTGGTAACATTCTGATCCGATCAACTTACACATCATCACTAACACAGCTTGACGTATTAATTAAATGGACAGACTTATCATTGAGGAATGCTTGGTTTTGGGGGTAATTTATGAAGATCCTTTGTCCACTAGTGTATATAAATGGACTCAGGAGCCTTGTGTATTTACACAAACAAAATGGGTTAAATACCAACACATGATCCATCACAGATCACTAGTGTCTCAGATGGTCAATAGTTTAAAATCTACAGTCTGTTACTCAAACCTCTTCATTTTCCTGCCAGACAGAAGGTGAAAAAACCTCTATTACAGGAACAGATTTCCAGCAGCAGCAAAGATAATATATATATATATATATAGAGAGAGAGAGAGAGAGAGAGAGAGAGAGAGAGAGAGAGAGAGAGAGAGAGAGAGAGAGAGAGAGAGAGAGAGAGAGAGAGAGAGAGAGAGAGAGAGAGACAGTATTGTAAAACTGAAATGACATTTTGGAAATTTTTGTAACTTTTGACATTTTGGAAATTTTTAGCAAGAAGAATATATAGTGTACAGGTAATTCTCTTGGACATTTTAACCCACTTCTCTGGGGGAAATCATTTTCAATTGTAAGCATCAATTCTTATTTGTATAAATAAGCATTCTGGTAGCTTTTTTCTAAGATAGAAGGAGATGTACATGCAAATATGTCTCTATACTACATCTTCTCGTTCATTGAGACCCGAGTATTAACCCCCCCTCCAGACTGTCTGTACTGAAGAATTCCAGACCTGCTCTCCCTGCTCCCCCTCAAACAGAACAGGGTCATCCCTTCGGGGGGACACCTCATAAAGCTGCCTGTCTGACAGTTGAGCCTGCACCTTCCACTCCCTCAGCTCATTCACATTTATATTTCATGTTTTAAATAAAAACATTTTATAGAGATTGGGTCCATTTGAGAAGATGACCTCCTTTAAAAGGAAGTCATCTTCAAATGCAAGCTACAACACACGATCATGCAGTACTTCTATTTACAACATAATTGCAAAGTCAGCAACACCAGATCCCCAACCATCGGCAATCAATGCAGAAAGACAAAACACTGTGTTGGAGCGATTAGGAAAGTATTGCATGTAGGCTCCACTGTAAAGAACTGATGGAAAGCTACCAGCATCCTTTACACAACATAGAGGTAGTGACTAAGGATCACACTCGCGATTCAGTGCTCAACATGCTGGGAAATGAGGACAGAGGTCAGCTATTGATCTGCAGTCTTTCTACACAGGAAGAGAGTTACAATGATGAGGTGCAGTCTAATTGGGGAAAACATTATTTGACATTTTTAAAAACACATTAAATAAAATCATGTTACTGTTGTGGGTACAGTAACAACGATACATCAAAGAAAAACAAGAGTTCTAAACATCGAGCTGAGCTAAAAGGAAGCCAGAAGCTGTATCATATTGTATGACGAACCATGCAAGTGGGCCAAAACCACAACCAACATCAAAACAACGGTGAGATTCTGCCATGGCGATATATTTTAGAGCTGACGTGAAACTGCCGGAGGGAATGACGAACCTTCATTTAGAGTAGTTGACCCCACGGAACATTTCTGTTACTGGTGTAAACAACAAATGCCTGGTAGCAAAATTTGCATTTAAAACTATTAAACCACACAACTTTTCACATTTATTGCAAAATTACAGAAATTACAGAGGCTTTATGTTAGCAGCAGCCATCTCCCCAGCCACACAACCTTTAACCAGGCTGATCTCCAGATCCTGGTCCCCAGGCTCATGGAGACATAAAGCCTCCTCATTGCTGTGTATTGAACTTGTGATGCTAACTCGTAAGCTCAGCTACTGACCCCTGGGGAGGACTGACTCTGTACCTCCTTGTGCCTCCCAGCCCAGCTAGAAAACAGGACACCCTGCTGGGAAACTAGCTTCACAGTGCTGACCAAATCTCCTCTCTGTGTGTCACAGGCAAAGGAGCTTATATTTTAATCTTTCTTTCCAAAAATTTCAATTTCTTGGCAGTTCACAGTAGAGAGACTAGGCATGTTAATTCAAGCCTACCTAAATCCCTGAGTAATCTCTTCCCAACAAGAGTGAACGGTATCGACTGGCAGGCTGTATAATTGTGATAATTGTGTATGGCCCACTATTAAGGGATTAAAAATCACACAAATTGGGGGGAAAAGTTGGCGCTTAAAACAGCTTTCTCCCATACCACATCCTAGCTCTAATGAGTTTTTCTAACCTGTTTCTTCCACTATGCAGCTCAGGGCTTTAACCAAATAGCTTCTTAAACAAACTTCCTTGCTCCCACACTGCAAACCAGTGCTACAAGAGTAGTTTAAACCTCCTGCCGTCACACAAAAGCTCTGCTCTCTACCCTTGTTGCTAACAGCACCTAACCCCTCCTCTAGGCAGGGAGCTGGTCAAGAAAACAGTTTGCTCTGTTTGTATAGCCGGCAGCTTTATGGTTTGTTGACACACGTTTCTAATGGAGGGGAAAGCTAATGACACATCTAGCATCCTTTGTGGCTGGACCATTATCCATTGTGGGACTGTCACCCCCAGCATTGTCATGGCCTGAGCATTTAACTTCTCCAGAGTATAATATCCACTAAGCTTATTCTGGAGGGAGCTGGGAAACCAGATTTGCAGACATCCCCACACTCATATACACTGACACACAAAACATGCCTTAGAGACACACGCACAGAGTGGCAAGACTGTGCACACACAGAGATGCACACAGATAATTGCACAGATACAGACAAACAGCCCGCAGATACGGGTAATATTAAGCACACTCACATACCCATGCAGATTCCCACAGCCACAGACTGTGAAATGATTACGCACACACCTATATACAAATACTACTCTAGTTTCCTATTAGTTTTTTTTACCTCTATTTTTTATATAGGCACATTAAAGCTTGCACTTGCACCCAGACACACAAACTCAATCTGCATCGCTGTTAACAGACTGTTTCATCTGAAATCAATGGTGCTCTATTTCCACATTAAAAGAGTAACAGATATGAGGCCACTGATCCTCAGCTGCTTCAAACCCAATTAAAAGGACCTTCATACTCTGGTCTAGGTTTTGCAGGTTCCTAGAGGCAGTGCCCTAACAGGGGAGGGGGGAGGGTAGTCTTTATCATTTCGTTTCTGTTTCATCCTCACAAGCCCAGCACCACACAGGCATCCTACCGACTGGGGCACTTTGAAGTGCAAATCCAAGTGCCCTGTGTTCAGAGGGAGATGAAAACACTGAGATTTCAAAGCAGAGATAAGTCCAATGAAAACTGCAAAGCTTTTTTTTCCATCTTAGTAGATCTACAGATTTTTATGCTTTTGAACATTTTTGGATTGACAGCTTCCAAGACCAAAGTCCTCTACTTACAAAACAGAGCAGGTAAAGCGCTGAGCTTCCACACAGCACACACACTGACCTGTGAGAAAGGATGGAGTGCATTGTGTCCAATGCAGAAGTTTACTGCAGCATACCATGGTGCAGCATACCATGGTGAAGCATAGAAAAGTGTCGTAAAGATGTGTGAAAACTGTATCAAATGCATACAGTAGTATAAGCATGGAGTGAGGTAAACTGCAAAATTACCATCAAAATACACCATAGTAAACTCCTTGTCATCTCTCTAGCTGAAGCCTACTTATTTAGGTGTTCATTAAAACAGGTTGTGATATGAAGCATATCTATGTACCATACTGGGTATGTGGACAGTAAAACAGACCTGTGTTATCTGCTGCCTGGCATGTCCTTTCCAGTGGTATATGATGTATGGACAGACATCTAAAGTGGTGTGCCAGTGCAGTGCCTGCTCTCTGTGTTTAACTATACTTGTATTTAACTGTACCCCCCTCTTACTGTGTAACATACTGCACTTTGTTCTACAATTCTACTTCAGTCCACCCTCTTAACTCTTGGTTCTGAATCTCCTCCTCCAACTCACAGTGCCCCCTGCTGCTCAGAAGAACGGGGGCTCAGACAGCGGGGAAAGAAACTCCATTCCTGCATCCCAAAATGATTTTCACTTCATTCTTTTCGGTGAGCCTCGCCTGTGGCTCTTTTCTCTCTCTCTCTCTCTCTTTCCCGTGGAGAGAATAATGAGATCAGAGCACCACGCTGCAGCCCAGCAGGTGGGATAAGAAGATGGCAGGAGGACGGGAGAGATACAGAATGCTTTCAGAGAAGATAATGTCCTGTGGGGGTAGAGCACATCTAGCTCTGAGGTTAGAGTGCTAGGCTGTAGAGCACAAGGCAGCAGGTTGTAGAAACTCAGTGGTCATGGGAAGTAGTGGCTGGACTGTAGTGTGGAAGGCAGTGGAAAGGAAGGCCCAGTAACTTGGTGGAAAGTAGGAGTTACATTACATCCTCATGCATGAGGTAGAGAAAACAAATATGCTTCCTTAAGACTTCCTGATGAAATCTTTTCCTATTCTCGTTTGACCACCACTGTCTACATGAAACCAGGAAGGGCTTTACTGTTGTGAGCTGTTCTCATGGCAACAGCAGAATGTAGCGCTAGAGAAGCCTACAGCTAGACTGGTTCCCAGTTATTGTCGGAAAACAAGTTTTGAAGTTACTCCCCAGGAAGTGCTGTTAATGCACTTCCTGGCAGCAGTGTGGAGTAGTGGTTAGGGCTCTGGACTCTTGACCAGAGGGTCATGGGTTCAATCCCTGGTGGGGACACTGCTGCTGTACCCTTGAGCAAGGTACTTTACCTAGAGTGCTCCAGTAAAAACCCAACTGTATAAATGGGTAATTGTATGTAAAAATAATGTGATATCTTGTAAGTCGCCCTGGATAAGGGCGTCTGCTAAGAAATAAATAAATAAATAATAAATTAATGCCTTGGAGCCCCTAATTATAGCTACATCCCACCACAGATAGAAAGATGTTCATTTTATCCAATGTTCACTGAAATAAATAAACTGGAGGTTCTTATTTACACTAACTAATCTTGCAGGCTCGCAAACCCCAGCTTGATCGCAGGGATATGATTCATTTCCACACACAGACAGTAAGACAGAGACAGAGAGAGGGAGGGAAAGAAGCAGGAAATGACCCGTTATCTAAAGCTGCTCTCCAGGTACATGCATGTGTGGGCCTCACTTAGCCTGTGGTTTGTTTATTTTTCTATTTGTTACAAAGGCAAACAAAGCTCAAAATAGGAACAGTTATTTATCAAACTCTGTTTATATTTGAGAAACTATTGTTGTTTGAGGCCTGCTGCTAGAGTGGCACCTCTCTATGCATGCCTTATTTAAAATGCTATTATGTAAAAGCTTTATTATTTTACACCTGTTGAACACCATCTAATCCCAAACCTCTGATTCGGATGAAGATTGTCATGCGGAAACTCAGTGCAGAATTACTCCTGCAGGTGAAAGGAGATGGAAAGCCTCACCAGTCTAAACCCTTGTACTTCCAGGTCCTACACACTTACTGGAATCCCTCAAAGGAAAGCGTAACAGCCATTCATACAAGCATGCGACTAACTGAGCTGTTTTTTTCTGGCTTGTTCATCTCCAAATTCCTTCCTTAGGATTAATTAATTTAACTTAGAGAGCGTGCAGAAGCAAAGATTTCTCCTTTCTCCAGCTGTTATTAAAACACACTATTTTTGTATTCTGTGTGTGAACCATATAATTTAGTTTTAGTACAACACATGTATCACTGCTTTGAAAGCCACTGTTGTACTATTCATGGGGGGCAAAACAAGGCTGAGATCCCACTAGCTGTAAAACCAAATAGTGAAACAGTGAAATAAACTTTACTGCCTGAAAAAGGGTGAAGCAGAAGCGCAGCAAACAAATATACTGCAGATTTTCAGTCTGGTGGTTACTTTTCCAACCATACCGCAGATAAATTGGATCTTTCTTTTTTTCTTATAATTGAATAAAACCTGTTTCCATCATGGGGCCCCAGCTGTAATTCTGCCTGATGGAAAACAGTTGATCAGGAGACTGCTGGGAGCTATGTTTAATTACCCTGTTTTACAGAGCCCTTTTGTGTATGGAACATTATACAACTCTCTCAGCTGGAGAACTTTGGAAGTGAGTGGCCATGACTTTCTACAGGTCTTACAATGCCGAGGACACCTGTCTTGAGTAGAAGAGTCATTGGGAATGGGAGTTAGCATCAGTGCTAGAATCTCTCTTATCCTTCTCTATCTTATATACCACCCCCCCTCCCCCCCATGGCCTGTTTACTCTAGACTTGGTCCATAATTTCCACACACTTCCTGTCTTTCCATTAGCTTCTTTCATTCTCCCCCTCTCTCTAGATTAACCCACAACAACAGACCCTCACATCTTTACAGAGCACCCCTGCACCCCCACCCCATAATCAAAGCAGGAGTCATTGACTGATGGCTGGGGGCCAGGAAGAGTCAACTCCCCCCCACCCTTTCCCAACCCCAGTCACCATGACAACACTGGTCCAGGAAGCTGAACCCCCCTGATTTTTACAAGTCCTTGGCTTGGCTCTATTGGGTATTTATCTCTGCAGACAAAAAGGAGGAAGCGGCAAAGCTGTACCGAGTTATTATGTGCCTGCCAGCTACACAGAGTGAGATGGGACCAAGGTATGGGAAGCTAGGGGGCTCAACCACACATCACTCTGCCTCATCAAGCATGGGTACCAAAATGGACAAGGGATGGACCACAATCTACTATAGGATTGGATTGGATTGGATTGGATTGGACTGGACAAGACTGTCCTATAATAAAATCAGATGCCAGCTAGAATGGATTAAAACAATTTGAGCTTTTTAAAGAAATGCTGAAAACTTCAAGGAATCCTTAAAATATTCAGACAGTAACTATACCAGTCATGTCCTAATCAATAACAATATTTACACATTTAAAAATTTGTTTAACGTAATGATGCTTGAAAAAAATATCCATCATCATATATTTTTTTCATTTTAGTCAGTTTAGGATTAGGTTTTGAATTTAGTGCATTTGTGTGGGTTATAATTTAAGACATGCCTGGACAGAGTTCTATTAACACTAGAACTACCAAGACGGGCAATTTGACCATTTGAGGTTTCTTTATTTAATTTACTCCACCTGTCTGGCAGATATGGGGCTGTGCATTTCTGACTTTTCCTAAATATATGTATTAATTATCCTAACAAAAGTATGAGACCCAGGTTGCAAAAATAAGGGAGATATAATACCCTCATACTGACCGCTACATAGAAAATAATTGTATTTTATTTATATAGTACAGTTCTCTATTTTATTATTTGTATTTGCCTGTGATGCACTGAACTCTGCAGCCCTTACATGAAGGGCTTCTTGTATTCTAAGGTGTCTACTGTAATTCAATCAGCCTTTTGTAGCATCTACTGGCAGTGACCCCGGTGCCAGCCGCCCCATTTATTTTCAGTTTTTTGTTACTTATTTACATCGTTTCGGTTGCACAGTTTCGTATATAAATAATATACCTGTATATAAACTTGTTTCTTTTCAAATGTTTTTTTTTTTTTAATTTGTTATCGTTTTTTGCAGTTGCGCTTTATATAACATGTCTGTATACAAACCCGTTTCTGTTCAAATGTTCATTTATTTACAATGTGTCGGTTCTGCGGATGTTTTATATGAGGTGTCTGAATAAAACGATTGTTTGTCCTTTCATTATAATATTTATGTTGTTTTTAATATGGCTGTCAAATTGACGGCTCATGGTAGTTCAGGTATGTGTATAACTCCGGAAGATCTAGTGTTCTAAAGGATGAAAACATTGTTTCTGGTATTCAGGAGGGCACACCTAGGAATGGAATTCAGAGGAACTCCGGAACATGGTGGAAAGAGTGACGTTGATATCCAATTTTTTGGAAGCGATGTGACACTTGTATAAATGATGTTTTTTTCACACACAGACACAACACATCTAAAGCGAGTGCATTTTGAATTACATTTCCAAAAACATCACATGCCCTTAAGATTTATTTTCTTACTTGACATAACAACCTGTAAAAACACCCCAAACGAGCTTCTGGAAACTAACAAACAATGAATGTAACTTTGTTGTTGGTTACAATAACTAAAAGGCACGAACCCTTTTGGCATGTCTCTAGTGTAGTTTCTACAGAGAAAACATGCAATTAAACTGTTTTTTTTTTCCTGTATTTTATTCCTATTGTAACCTAGTAATAGCAAAGAAGCTGCAGGGGTGTGTGTCTGGGTAGCTGAGTCTGAGACATGCACCCTGGCTACACTTTCTGCCTTTGTTTCCACATTATTTAGATACCTCCTTCCCTTCACGTGAAGACGTACCTGTTTTGTTTCGTGTGAGTGTGTTATTATTTACTATGTCACAGCTCTATGTGCCAAGCAGACGTGCCTCTGCAGTGGGAATGATGCAGACAATAAATCCCTTCTCAATCCCTCTTAACCAGATGCTTCTCCCTGGGGCCACCTATTCCTTTCCAAGCTCTTCCTTTCAGTCTGTACCTTTGCCCTGCGAAGGAGCTGTGTGCACACTAACTACAGGCGTGCGGAGAGAAGATTATAGAGCTCTAGCTAGCTGCTGCTGGAGGAATCCCAGCACGGCGTTATCACTGATTAATGCCCCAGTCCCTGCTTATTGTTCTAATGAACAGCATGTCTTTGCACCATTCCCAGGCTTTCTGAAATTGCGTGGTTCCAAACCGTGACTCATGTTCAATTCTGAGCTTTTCTTTAAGCTTAATTATTTAGCACTGTACAGCATTTTACTTATTCAACAGTTCCTGCATTAAAAGCATACATAGTTTAGACACACACACAGTTGCTCGCTAACCGTTTTCGACCCACCATTGTCTGCAAAGGATTTTGAAAATAACAAATGAACGATCCAGTACTGGATGTCAAAGTCTAATATATATAATGGTCATTATCTAGTTCTTACAATTGCTTTTTTATTAGGTAAATGCATATCACACACTTAGAGGCAGTGCGGTCTGGTGGTTAAAGCAAACCCTGAGAGCCAGGAGATCCCGAGCCCAGCTCAACCACTGACTCACAGGAGATCCCGAGCCCAGCTCAACCACTGACTCACAGGAGATCCCGAGCCCAGCTCAACCACTGACTCACAGGAGATCCCGAGCCCAGCTCAACCACTGACTCACAGGAGATCCCGAGCCCAGCTCAACCACTGACTCACAGGAGATCCCGAGCCCAGCTCAACCACTGACTCACAGGAGATCCCGAGCCCAGCTCAACCACTGACTCACAGGAGATCCCGAGCCCAGCTCAACCACTGACTCACTCACATTCTCTGCTGACCTCTGTGTGTCTCAACCCTTCAGTTGTAACACAAGCAGCCTTCACTAGGAATGAAAGCGTGTATCTCACCAGGGCTTTCCTGGATAACTGCTAAACAAACACATTAAGAGAATTCCTGTTCTTTTCAATTATGTATTAGCTACTTAGTAATTAATTAATGGTTTACATATTATTATCACAAGTGATTCTATTGCCTGTTTCTTACTCGTGCCCCATTGTGACTCTACTAAGTCAGAAGGACACATCCCTGAAACTGACACAGCAATTAAACAGTTAATGGGTAGCACTGGGATTAGGAAACCACAGGAGAGGAGCAATTATATAGTGGCACCAGGGACACGTTATTGAAGACCAAGACACACGCAGACAATTCCTAAACTGTCAGAAGCTTTGAACAAAAGGGAGTTTCCTTTTCCAGGAAGCTTTTCTTACTACACATTTGCCATGGTGTTGTTTGCACAGTTAGGTCATTATTTCCATTGAAATATTATTTTAATATAATAGCACAATAAACTTATTTGCCAACCAGAAGCAATTTGCAACAGGTCCAACAATATATCTTAAATGAGAAATCATATGGATTGTCACATAAATCTATAATAAATGCTGCTTCTCTATTCGTTCTGATGTTTCAGATGAATCTATTGACTGTCTAAAGTTGCTATAAAATATAAATTCCAAACAGATATACTTTTGTGGGATCTAGGGAGTTATAAAGAGAAGGGGTCTGAACAGAGAGGGAAGCTCAGGTACTTACAGTCGGGAGAGAGCCGCGTTCTTCTGGAACAGCAGCTCTGGGAACATGTGGAGCTGATTCCGATTCAGGCGCCTTGATGGGGGGTGAGGGGGGAATATAAGAAGAGCAAGTATGAGTCTCTAACCTTCACAACAGCCACTCCTTCATTCATGTATTCATTAATAAGATGACTGCAACATGAACCAGAACTGAATCTCAAATACGTAGCTTAGCAGATCTGAAGTCTAATGGTCTCCACTGTCGGTTCTCTACAGTGTTTACATAAGCAATAATATAACTGTGGAGTGTATTTATGCGTCTCTCTTGGATACAAGGTACAACAATTTAGGAAATAATCCTGTTTATTTTATCAATCAGCAAGAAACTGGTAATGTGTTATATAAACCAGACATCTTAACAAGCAAGGATTCTGATGATGAATGGTCATGGTAACAGATAGGAAATAGCTTGTCATTTACGGTTTCCTGGAATTACCTTTAATGATCAACTCTTTACAAACCACACTTGGGCTTTTTGAATCAAACATTGCTTATCCGTGTAATACTTTTTTTTTTTTTTTTTAGGTCTGTTAAAATTAAGCACTGAGATATCACTTACAGGCTCTTTAAGGCATATCTTGACGTATAGAAACTTATCACAGAGTCACATTTTTATTTTTAAAACAGTTTCAAGAATTGACTTTTATAATGGGCAATTATGCATGACCATATTGCAGAACGACACCAGAAAGCATGTGATATTATTAAAAACAAGAATAAAATACTTTGTGATATATTTACAGATTACTATCAGATTCCCAGTTTTCCTGGATTGTGTTCGCTTTCAGTTAAACTTTGTGAACACTCACTTGGAATAGAAATAAAATAGAATGTATTTTAAAAAAATTAAAAAAAGGTTATGTGACGTTATAGTTTAATGTAAGTGCCTTGCAAATCAGACATTTATTTCTGATGATATTAATCCACAACAAGAGCAGGTTAATCTAAAATGGGGGTAAATTAGACAATATTGAAATATGTGATTATAAAGGAAAAGTAAATACGTATGTTTTCCAATATTTGTATTGTATTTTAATAGCATCGCTTGCACTATTATGGTGAATATTTGAATTTTCAACGATTATATTGTTAATGAACTAATTGATGTCAAGTGTTAATGTATTTACTGGTGTGGGTTTTGTCTGTTCACTACAGCCTGAGGAAGGAAGGACGTCTGGCTCAAACATTGCTTCGTTTTTAACTTTGTTCTTTTAAATAATACATAATAAAGAATGGAAATGAGATCTACGATCTATTGCTATGCTGTTGTACCTCTATTTTCATCAATTGTGATTAATGCTGGGATATTTTGGGAACTGATCCCAGAGGTAGCACCCAGAAATGGAAATATTTGCGATATTAGCTGCACTCAGTTCAACACTGGCATTGATGTCAGTTTTAAACTGGACTTTAAAGGTTTGATTCACTTACAAAATTAATTATGGTGCCACAACTTAGCAACTTTTAAAAAAGAACTAAAATGCACAATTAGTTTACACCCCCCTCCCCCCCCCCCCCCCCCCAAAAAAAAATAAAATTATATTTCTTTCTTAGTCTTTGTTTTGTTATATTGTACTTTTTAAAACGGTCATTAATAGGATAATGGTGCATAATTAAAATGTAATCCTAGTACACATTTTAATTATTACTGCAGGAAAACTTAATTAAGAGAACTGCACTCTAAGTCCCTTCTATTATAACGGATGACTAAGCTTTAAATACAAGGCAGTAATTCAATCAAGGGATTTGGACAACATTATAAATTGTGAAACAAATGTCAAGAAATGGTTTGCAGACTTCATTCCAGCTCCCAGATCCCTTCCAGCTTTGTGTTTTGTTCAAACGCCTCTGATGTTTCAGGTCATGTTCTTACAATTTTTTTATTAAATGTGTTCATTGTAATGCTATTATTTGCAGTTTCCTATTAGTTATAATTTCCATTTGTTTTATAAAACTCATTCTCTTCAAATACAAACATTTCTGGCTTATGACTTAATCAGTATAATTCATGTAATTTCAACAGCACAAGAATACTGGTGCTGTGACAGGAGTGGGACAAAAATACTGGATTATATTTGACTAGATGATCAAGAAAGAATGGAAAATAGGTATTAAGGGCAGTATATTTGTTTACCATGAAACCTCTTCAATAGGAATTCTAGTGACCCTGTATATATGCTTTCTGTTTATATGAAAATATTGTTCATATGAAGTTATTGCAATTTTGGCTAGAAGCTCCATGACACTCACAGCCTCTCTAGCTCCTTCATGTCATCAAATGCTCCGCGCTCGATCACTCCAATCTGGTTTTCCATCAGCTGTCTGCAAAACAAGAGAGGAACCAATAGCAAAATTAGTTTGAGGGAGCACAGAGCTTCTAACTGGAACAGAAAAGGTACATCTTGGATGTGGAATATTTTATAGATTGAGTGATGGACAGACATTATACAATCTTTCAAAAAAATGAAATACTTGTAAGATTTCAAAACAGTTAAAAAAGAAATGTAAAAACTAATAAGAGCTTAAAATGTAAATCAAAGAGCTTTTCTTTTTGAACATACATACCATTATACTACATTTATATAAACATTTTCTGTGTTGAAATTATTACAATTTTAATAGCAGATTTTTTATTTTACCTCCTAAAGACATAGATTCACTAAGGAAGATATCCGAGAGAAGGCCGCACTGGGCACTCCCCGGCTGTGTTTTTACTGCAGAGTTAATCATGTTAACAACCATGCTGTAACCTTAGTGTGCACGCAGAGGTTAGGGTCCCTTGGGGAGCCAAGTTTTACAGGCAGATAAAACGTAATACAGCTTACTCCCCCTTGAAAGGGATTGTTTCCGGCTTGCTGATGACTTCTGACAAGATGAAAGCCAACATGAAACTATGACGTCTAAAAATGGCATGTTAGGGGAGGTGGGGTAGACCATTTTATTTATATAAAGATACTTCACAAGGAGAAAATAATGGCTTTCTGCTCAAGGGTGCAGTGGGAGGATCGCATGAAAGAATGCAGAGTATATATATATATATATATATATATATATATATATATATATATATATATATATATATATATACACACACACACACACACACACACACACATCTATAGATAGATAGAAATATAGAAATAGATAGATATCACTATAGATTAAAAAAAACAAGTACTTACAATACTCTGAGGTATTTCAGTCCAGAAAAGTCATTTTTGTTGATGCGTGTGATGTTGTTTCCATTCAGCTCCCTGCAAACAGCAAAAAGATACCGAGTCATGCTGATATCAGAACATACTCTGACATGTCTGTCTATGGATGCATGTCAGTGTTTCCAAGCAAATCAAAGTAATGCATTTCCACACTTTGCTGGAGGATGCCAGAGATAGAGTTCAACAGTGCAAGTATGAGCACATTTGAAATGGAACCAAGAATTACTTACGGTATATTAAAAGAAATTAAACTGCTTCACACAATTCCTCAAATCCTATGGTATTTGGTATAGCCACAATAAGAGAGACACTGTAAAGTACTTAATATTATTTAAAGAAACAATCCATTTAGATTTCAAGGAAACATGTACACCTTAAGAAATGAATTTAAAAGTCAGAAAATCCAAATGAGTGTGATTTGAAAAAAATGCATTGTCATTTTTTTACTAAAATTGGTGCATATCAAATTTAATGCAAAAAGAATTGCCTCCAAAACCAGAATATAGTAGTTAAAATAGAATATATAAGAAAGAAAGAAAGAAAGAAAGAAAGAAAGAAAGAAAGAAAATAATTAAAGTGCCTGTATTGTCACAGCAGGGCTTCTCAGTGTTTACAGAGAGGCCATTTCTTGTGGAGTTAACACAGAACAACATCTTTAAATAAATCTGGGCTGAGCAAACATGATTTAAACTGATCCAAAAGCAACATGTGGCCCCAGGACAGACAGTGAGGAAATCCCAGTGCAGGTGCAGCTCCCTCACTGCCAGGTACTTCCAGTGCTAGCCCCCAAACAGCAAGAGGACTCTGCAGTGTTAGCCATAGAGGATCTCTGATATCATGAGGAACTGGTGTTCCCTCCCCACCCCTTACACCACACGATACCCTGCCCCACACAATTTAAAAACTCAGCTGTATTACTCTTTTTTATTTTTAAATTTCAATGAACATGAAATCCTGCTTATAATAATGACCACTCAAGGGACCATATAAAAATAGGTCATTATAGACAGATGGCTTTCATATCAAGGTGCTTTAACATGGGAATTGCACACATAAGGATTCATATAAGCAGGTGGTCTTTCAATACAGGTGGTCATCAACACAGGTTAATCACATATTTAAAAACTATTAGCCAACATAAGTTCCAAATAATGTTTTTTATGGTGGGGTCCCTGGTGAAAAGCAAAACACAATCATATGTTTTACCAGTGTTTAATTGCATGTATATCACAACCAAAATATTTCTTTGTATAATTTATAACTGCATGTTCAAAAGCTACGTAATGTAAAACAAGGTATTTTGCCTTGATGAGATGTACAGGTCAATAATATCCCTTTAATGGTATCAACACATCTTGCACATGCTTTCTAATAAAGGAGGTAGTCTCACCGTGTAATCAGTTTATTGGGTTGTAGGCTTGTGATATTTCCTTTGATTGTTTTCAAAGGAAAACGCAAGGTCGAGTTTGGATCCCAGATTGATTGGTTGACTTAAGGGCTTGTCATATGTTCATTCCAAGTCCTGATCTTAACAACTTAACAGGCTGCAAAAAACCTTGAAAAACTCATGGGTTTTTTTTGCCATCTGTTGGAAGTCCCAAAGCATAATGGGGACCTGTTTTGAATTGTGTAATATTACGTGAAATGCAATCCCTGGCCAGCGGGGAAAAAATTGCAAATAATGACTCCATGAGGTTGTTTAATAGAAAGCCTGTTGTATTTGGGTGTTTTCCAAGCTAAATAATCTGGCTATCCAGAGACATTTGTTAAAAAACAGCTCCGGGCTGGCAGTGCCAAGGGATGGAAGGTGATTCAAAGATGCTGCAAGTCCTTGGCTAAGGGTCTGAACCTGATAATGAGGATGTGGCCAACTGTCCATTATTTTATATACAGTACAGCCAGCCTGGACAGTTTCTGATCTTTTAGAGATTCAACAGTATGAGTATGATGGAACACTCTCTTCATGTTCTTTTAATTACTTTAAATCCTTTAATATGGTACTAACACCCATTGTGGAAGATACAAGAGCAGTTTCCAAGGTACTGAAAAGCATGAATAGATCTATATCCCCTACTACAGATGATGAGCACAGCCATATACAGTAAGGTTTGTCATTGTAAAAACCAAAGCAGCAAAACAACAGAGAACAGGCTCTGCTTGGCAAAGCCACCAGGAGCCAAAGTCAAGATGGGCCGATATGCAGTCATCTATTTCCACGGACTAAGAAACCCAGGGTTATTAGAGTCACATAATGCTCTGCTCAATTCACTATGTCATTTTAAATGCACAGTGGTGTGAAGATAGTATACAAAATATAAACTAGCACCAAAGGTAATATGTTGCTTGTCACCAAGCACATACAGCTGTTGTACCCATGGACCAAGCAGTGAAAAAACACACATTTGGACACATAATTGCCAGAAAACAACAGTATACACACAATGTCAATGCATTTCTTTTGATCTTCCATTACAACAGTCCAGTGTAAAAACATACAATAGTTTTGCAACTTGCACATTTTTGCCCATATTAGACCACTGTCGTCCTTCTTGGTTCTGTTGTTTTTGTTAACAACAACAACAACAACAACAACAACAACAGAGAAGCAGCCAAGCCTGATGAAAAAATCTAACAATTTTGCAAAATAGTATTTATTTTTTGGCAAGAGGGAGAATTGTTGCCCTTTGTCTGAAGCGTGCTAATCCCTTCATCGTGCAGTGCCAAGGACTCTTCTGTCAACGTTTCATCCCCATTAGGCTAACAGCAACGGTCCCATGTATGGGATTTGTTCCATCTTGTCTGGATTAAAAAATAGATCAGGTAAATAAAAAGCTGTCAGTTAACCAGACAGTGTGCCACGCCAAACAGCCAAAGGCATCTGAGCACCATCCCAGTCATCAAAGGACAAAGAGCTTCTGTTTGAAGATTAATTAATGTATTTATTTATATCTACAGATACGTACACAGGGCACCCAGCACTCTTAGCCTCCTGGATGGACTCCCACTTTCACACGGGCTTAAGAAAGAGAATGGTGGCCAGTCAATAGGGGTTAATTCCCTGCTCATTTCAGTGTTATGGGGATGGGTTATTTTTTGTTTTTTTTTACATCTAATGTCAAGAATGACAACTCAAACAGCATTGCATTACCACTGTCCATCTCTAAACAGCACATCAGCAAGCTTTCCCCCCCCCCCAATAGATCCTTTTAAGACGTCACACTTGGGCGCTAGTGGATGGTGTAGGTCCAGGCTATTTCAGGACCTCAAGACATGCTGGTGGGGAGCTGGAAGGTAAAACAGGGTCAGATTATCCCCCAGGCACAATTCAAACTGTGACCTTGCTGCCTACAGAGTCCCTAACTCTTTGTGATAGATGGGTACATATCTGAAACACAGCACTGTCATATTTCACTGCCAGGTAATTTAATGCACACTTGTCTGTACAAACAAAATGAAAACTGCTGTTCAAGTTGAGTACAGGCAATGAATAAACACTGAAATAAATGTTTATTAGATACTACATCTTCTACATGTACAATAAAAAAGGAGAAGACCCATTCATATACTCGGCACACTATATATATTGCTTACTGCCCCACAGAGCCAAAGCAGGGTGACAGACCCCTGTACCCGGAGTTACCTCTGTAGAGCCACATCATGTAGTAAACACAGCATTGACCCTACTGCAGAATGTAGATTTAACTAGCCCATGACTGAGGAGCTAGAGTTTTTGTGGCGTTGAATGTACATCTTTCTTTGTTTTCAATCTCAGTGCAACAAAGCTCTTGTAAAGGAATCTGTATTCTTCTGTATCTGATTATTCATACTTTACATATTTTATATTTCAAGTGCTAGAGTGCTGAGCTGTATTGTACTGCAGAAAGTAGTGATGTTGAGAAGTTGGAGAGGTTGTGCAGTGTGAAATGTTGCAGGTTTGTGATTTATTTACCGGGAGATTATGCCTGAACTTGAAAGGCCATTGAAAACCAAATTGTTGTAGTTCGTTAGTATTATTTAATGACCTCTAATTTGTATGATGTTAAAGGGTTAAGCAGAGTACGGGAATATACCCAGTGTTGAACAAGATAAATAATGTTTAGCTAAATAGACAATGTCTGAGTTATACTGTCCAGAAGGTTCATCGTTAAAGCTGCCAGAACGGACCCTTTTTTACTCGCAGTCATTAAAGAATCTGGCTGCGCTGCACAGAGGTCAGCTCTGATGGAACGGGTGTTTGACAAGTGAAAATGGGATTCTGCTGTCTCCCTTCCATGTTTACAGACCTTGTCAGCATGGATCAGACAGTGCCGGACAGCCGGAGAGGAGAGTAACGGGCCTTTGTAATGAGTTCTAGGCAGCTGGTTTATAGCCTGTCCATGCTAAGAAACTGCTCAGTCTAATGAAGGAAGACAAGGCATCAGAAGGAAATGTAGTCTTGTGGTTAAACTGAGGGACTGGGAGTCAGTTTGTTATACTGTACTAGTTATTGATGGGGACTGGAAGGTAGTGCAGACATGGGAAAGGCAGTGCAGGCTTGTGGCTCGACCGCAGGATTGGGAGCTAGTGAGACAGGATATACTGGTTTTGAATCCATACATCTGCAATTATAAATCAATTCTGAAATCTGTCCACCTATTAACACATTTTCAGCTCTGTGCAACCTGCTATACCTGGAACAGTTTCTGTTTTAAAAGCAAATCAAATGATTAGAACTATCCTTTTAAACAATGGATGCCAGTCTACAACTGCAATCTGCAAGAACTGCTATCTTCACAACACCGTAAACCTACAGCCTTTCACAGTGTGCATATAGGCTGTTCACAAGATATTCATGAGACACTTAACTAAATATTTTAATATTACACCACCATGATTAATGAAACCCTCACACTATTACCCGCCTCTCTGCCACATACCCTCCATTACTGCCACCACAAGCCAGACTCATTGTAATATTAGATGACGAAGAAACACAGAAACAAATATCCCTGGCAAGGATATAAATAACACATAACTTGTGTCAGCGCAACTTATACCCACAGCATGTAAAATGGGATATCTTAATAGAGGACCTTGCAGAAGTCCACGAGTGCAATAGCCAGTTGGTAACAAAAGTACAAAAAACTGTCATCACAATTGGGTGAGCCGTTCTCTAGATATAGCAATGAAAAATCAAAGTGACATACGTTCAGGGTATAATACCCCACCATACTCAACTCTGCACCACACCTTTTTGTTTGGTAAAAATACAGAACTAGTAGTAAACATTGTAGCTTTTAAGATCATTCTTGTCTAGTTTCACAGACCACGACTAGTGCTAATCCGGGCTGTAACACAGCTGGAAGTGTTTTGCCTTTACTGTAACTAACCCTTGAAAAAACAATGACATAGTAATTCTAGAACTCTTGCTGATCACCCTCCAGTGCATCCATGTGCAAGACAGTAATGGGTTTGTTTTGTTTTTTTCTGAAAGGACTGGTCATCAGGGTGAGAATTTAAAATAATGCTAAAATAATAATTGGTTGACCCATATCACATGCTTGCAATTTCCACATAAATGCATTTTTGTACATTTTACATCAGATACTTAAATTATTTGTTCCTTTCTATTCCAAATAATTATGTATGAACCAGATTTTTTGTTTTTTCTTTTCTGCGATCAGTTATTTCATTACAAGTTACATTTGCATATTAAAGAAGGAGCCCAGAATGGTCCTGTGTTTAATTGCCTTTATGTTGGATGAGTATGAACATCATTTAAATGTTGCCTCTGATAGCAGCATGCATCTCTGCACACGGGTCTCTGAGGACACTCAGCGAAAGGAGCTTTGTTTGTTTCACTGATGTTTTTCGGGCTGATTTAACAAAAACAAGTTCATTCTATAATATCATACAAGACTTCAAAAGTTACTTTAAAGTGGAGAGGTGAGAGTGCAATTCTTAGCTGAAGATTAATTCAACTTAACTAGCAGTGATTTGGTTCAGTGCTGGCACAGGCGTAGGCATTTTAAAGAAACATGCTGTTTTTAAAATAATTTAACACTGCAATCAATTATATAAATTAAAATGTACATACAATTCACATATACTCCATACAAAAAAACTAAAACAATAAGAAACCCACAATATACTGTACAGTATGAAATATATAAAGAGATGATCCTGAGCAGTAAAGGTATGTAATTTTTTTTTTTTTTTAGATACATATTAGTTCTGGCACTGCACCAGAGCAAATATTGTGGCATCATGAAGAATGCAAAGAAAGTAAAATGTGTGTCATCACACATGTGGGAGCAATACATGTGTGTACTGTACTAAGAAGTTATGGATACAGTGTGTCATTAGCTTATAATGTACACTAAATATACAGTATTACATTTTTTTTAGAAAAAAGTAGTAAAACAGAAACTCCAATAGATTAGTACATAGCTATTTTGTATTTATTTATGCATGCGTATAGCACAGAATACTCACAGCCTCTCAGTGTTCCTTGGAATATTCCTGGGCACGGCTTTGATCCCTAGTCCGTGGCAATCCACAGTGGTGCCACTGCAAGTGCAGAGTGCTGGGCAGGCACTGGCATTGCTTCCAAACAGGGTTCCCAACAACACAACCCAGAGTCCAGCTTTTGCCGACGTTGTGCCAGTCGCAGTGCTGCTGCTTCTTCCAAGAGACATACTGAATCACCCGTCTGTGCAAAGCTCCTGCTAACAGCTACCCAATCCCCCAGATCCCTGCTTTGAAAAAGCCTTTTCACACCAATGTGCGAAAGCAAGATATATAAAACGTGTGTGGATATATTCAGATCTTCTGGATAAAAAAAAAAAAAAAAATCTTCAGGAAAAATTATATAGATATATATATATATATATATTTTTTTTTTTTAAAATAAAATTTAATTATTTTAAAATATTGACAACTGCTCTCCCGGTTTGCTTAGAAATCTTGCTTTCCTTCTTTCTCTTTATGGAGATGTTCCGCACTTGCTTTGTGTCTTTCTCCCTTTCTTTCCAGCCTTCATCTGATTGCCTGTAAAAAGGGAAGAGGGAGAGCACACACACACACACTCGCACAGCAGTCATCCATCAAAAGGAGCTACAAATAGCAGCTACCCGACTCCTCCTACCTACCCCCACCTCCTCCCAGAACCCTGCCTGAACTCATACTCATTCTCACAATCTCTCATCTCAGTCTCACAGCAGCCCCCACAGACCAAAGAGCAGCAACCTGTGAAACACAATCACAGTGCATCCTTTTATGCTTTCCTTGGTCCCTCAAACATGGCAAAAGGTAGCAGACAAGACTGGATAGCAAATGCATCCCAATTATTAAAGTTGAGACTTGTAGGCAGTGTAAATGAATAGAACTAGGGACTGGGAGGTAGTGTGCTATAGATATTAGGGTTGATGGGAATGGTAGCCAGTGTGCCCTACTGGTTAAAGTCCACCGAAAACATTGATGTTAAAAAGAATAAATATACAGAAACATTATTGAAATGACACACTTACATACCATTTATTAGCAAAGGAACAACCTGTCCCGTTTTTCAAAATCAGGAACATATTTTAGATTAATTGCACATCAATAAAACAGGCACTGAGAGAAGCATCACTCACTTTTAGCAGTCACAAACTCTGGCATATTTTCCATTTAATAAACTATTTTTAATTTGATTTTTTTTTAGAAAGACCTCCTGCTTAAAATAATAGCAAAACACTCAATTTACAAATGTAAAACGTATTCATACATTTTGAAGGGAAAAACTAAACAAAGAATTGAGTTTACCTGTGTAAAGGAGGAGCAAAAACCCACCATACAATGAACAATTCTACCAGCATAATTAAAAGTGGATTAAATCAGAGATATTAAGAGATCTGCAACGTAAACCTTTGTAAATCAGTGATCAAGCCCTTTTACCACATACGTAGCCAATGAAGGCAGGACAACTTCAGCCATATTTGAGCACATTCAGTGCTGAGTGGTGCCAAGTTTGGAAAAAGGGGTAGTATTTGGAAATAGGCAAAGATGGGACAAAATAAAAACCATCATCTATTTTGAAAGACACACTATAGCCACCTTTTTTATCCTTTAAACCTACTCCCCCTTGTGGATCACTCTGGTACTTTTTGCTCTCTGTTTACTGACGAGAACAAAATAGATTGTTCTGATGTTTTATGACTCACCATTTTCAAAATCCCATATACTTTTACAAATTCAATAGCAGTGCATGTTTAGGTTACCCAGAACTATAAAACCCTTAATGGTAGTACATGTTCTTTGGTTATGCACATCCTATATATTCCCCATGCATGCTCAATGGAGTTTAAATAAGGTGAAAAAAAGACCAAAACAGTACATTTCAGTTTTTTGCTGTAGGACATCCTTTTTATGGGCAGTATGTGGGCAGGCATTATCCTGTAGAACCGTGGCAACGTTATTCATCTATTATTCTGCCATGCATGATCTAATACAACATTTAAATGTGTTCCTTTAAAGATGTTTTTTGTAATGAAGAAATTGAATTAAAAGCTCTATACCAATATGTGACTAAATCACACCATACATCTGGCACATTACTTTTCCTTGTAAATATATTATATGTTAACATTTATTATTCCAACAGCACATACTCGAGTTTGTGAATTTCATTAATTAACCTGGTGATTAAAATTCAATTTCAATCGATATAAAATGCCCTTGTTCACTTTAGCATGATAAAAACAGAATGTATAAATGTACCACAAAAATATGACAGAATCTTCAAATTAAGCTATATCTTTGACCGAGCACAAATATTTTGATTGTTTATTCCAGAATGTCATTCCCTAATGGTGCGTTGTTTATAAAAGCACCCTGTAGATTTATTAGTTTTGGGTGGTTTACTTTAAACAGGCTGTATTAGGTACCTTGATGTAAGGCAAAGCAAACAAAAAACACAGTATATTGTAATGTTTAGAGTTTAAAATACAGTACATTCAATAAATATTGATGGGGCTTATCTCACTGTTAAGTGCTAAACCTGTTACAATAAAGCTGGTCTTTTTTTCCTGCAATGGGTCAACATGGAAATATTATTCAGACAAGGACGATGTTATAATAGCAGGTGGTAATATTTCTTTCCAGTAGATTATTTATTTATTTTTTGAAACCACAAGCACAAGAAAATTAATTGCACAGGTAAAATAAACTGCCAGAGCTAAACTTTACCACCATGAATTGAGGGGACACCTATTCAGGGAAACAGACCATTCATAAACAGCACATTGTTTAAGAAAAGATTTAAACAAAAAAATTTTAAAAAATACAGACACAGGTTAAGGTAAAACCTTTTTAATCCAACAACTGAAACCAAGATAAAAGCAAACCAAAACATATTGTGTTACATAAAAATATAAATACAAAAAACATTTTAAACTTTTGTTAATACAAAAACAGACACAATTATGCTATTCCAGCAATATAACTAAATAAAACAAAAATAGAGTACTGGCAAACCTCGCCATGAACTCTTAACCAGCTAGTAAAATAATAAAACAGACCATCTTATCCTCCTGGCGAGTCAGGGACTCGCAGCTTACCCCTGAAATACAGGGCCAGTTAATTAAGATCAAGGGCTATTTACAATACAAATTCAGTGCTGTAGTCAGGTTTTAAGTATGTAGTCGTTCTCGTCTTAGGCTTCCGCAAGAAACAGAGATACAGCTCCCCGAGTGATTAGCCATGGCTGCCTAACAAAATGAGATAGGAGCTGAACCATAAACAACACTATGCTGGGCGAAGACAAGTAATCTGCTCCCTGAAGTAACAATAAACTGGGGGTAATCTCAGCCCTTAGACCCTAGGGTAATACATTGGACAGTCGGTTTACTCTCTGAAATGTCACTTATACCCCCCTTAAGTAATAGGGAACCTTACATCACTTAGTTTGGCTTTTATTATAGAAGGTATTGTCTAACTGCAATCTGTCAAACCCAAACTCAGCTATATCTGAAGCCTTTAATCTCTGTATTGGGAAGGTGGACGTATTCAGCAGCTGGTATCTAACCAGGAGGCATATTTCACAGGATGGAGCTGCTCTCCCATTTAATGACATTAGGAGTTGGATTCAATATCCAACATACCTCTAATCCACTAGGACAGAAATTGAGGGACACATTTCACTTCAACCCCTCTCCCTCTTCCAGAGTGTTGAATTTAACAACCACCATCAAAAAAATAAAAGCTGTCTATTTGAGAAACAGGTTTTATAATCATCATTTAATAAAATAATTTACATTTTGGATTATAACTAATAGAAAATAAGATAAAAACAGTGTCTGGACTTTTCAGTCAATTAAAAATCAACTAATACAGTTCAGTTGAGAATTTTTTTTATATTGTTTTAAAAAGTATGTCCTTTCAACCAGGAGCAGCCAAGAAGCATAGGTCCATGTGCTATTATCATAATCTATTTTAAAAAAAATTCTATGCACAAGAAACATATCACGGCAAGACTGGTCCCACAGTGGTTACAACGTAACAGACTTAAATGCAAACAGAAGTTACAGAGGATCCTGCGACTGTAATAACATTTTGATTTGATTGAGTTAAAATTATTTTTGCACATAGGACCAGAATGGTATCAAGTAACAGGATGTTCTGTAATGCCTTAAAAAATATACTGCCTTAGTACCATGGCAATGAAAGTAACAGTGACTGGCAAATATCTAGTGGTCATGTAGCCATCACAATATCCTGACCTACCAATTTGAAATCTGTTAGGTTTGTGGTGCTTTGGGATTGGGCTCATTAGTTCCTTACTAAATAACCTGGTATCCATGGACATAAGATCTGCTCTTCAAATTAGTTAAATTAACAACCTGTCTCAAGTGCGCAGTTGTGCCCTAAAATGTACCCTACATTTTCTTTCTCAATAAAGACATTTAAAATAATGCATATATTTGAAGAATCGGACAACTGTTTATTCAGGGATACCAAGATTTTGTGGACATTAATCTGAATTCTTTTTTTTTAACTTTAAGTCTGAGCAACAAAATATATAATACATCTGACACAGGCTAAATGGAAGTTACATTATTCCAATCAGCAAAGGCACTTAATATAAATAAAATACAAAAATAGATAAAATAAAAAAAAATTAAAAAAGCACACAAACTAAATTCATGTTAAGAAAACATTTAAAAGCAATTCACAGATTATTTTAAACTGGTTTCACAATTCACTAGAATTACTCCCAATTCCTTTCTTGTTTTACATACCACAGCTCTATTAACCTCATACATTTAAAAAAACATAAATAATTATATTACCTCCTCTGTCTCAATCTTTTTTATATTCAGTAAATAGGCAGTAGGTGTGTTGGTCCTGGGGCTTAATATCACTTAAGTAGTGACAGATAGCATTATAGGTCCCACCACTAAAAACCATGTAAAGAATATTCCAGGGACCAATGAAATGACATCTCAAAAATACTTCCTACTATGCCACCTGGTGTCTTATCCCAGGGATATTATCCAGGCTACACATAATATTACATCTGGGTCCAATTACAGCTAAAATAAATTATCTTGATTGACTTAATATGTTTATATCTGTAGTCCTAACTTTTCCTCCCCAGATGTGACATGTATGTCTTAAAATAACAAGAGCATGTTGAGTATAAGAGCTGGCTTGTTTCTTTTAGAATGTCAAATTCACCTGCAATAAAAAAAACAGCCCCTTCTTTACAGTATTCAGTACCACAATCACCTTCATTGTATCACTTTTCAAACCCAACATCCTTCTCTAGTCTTTCAGACTAAAATAAAAAGAGATGCATGCTTTTTAAAAACCTACCTGCTCTATAACAAAGCAGTAGTATGTGCCAAAACCACAGATTTTTTTTTTATTTAAGACTATCAACTATATTAGACAGTAGAGTAACTGCTGGATTTGCAACTGAACTGAATTAATCATTCTAGTTCATAGTTTACAGTTCCCTTAAATATCCAGCTTGTTACAGAGCACTCCAGCAGGGTTTTGAATTCATTTTTTGGTTAAGGGTTGTGGAGATATGGGGTGCATTAGTAAACTCCCTCCAACACTCAGCTTTTAAGACTTCTATTCATGTTTCATCTTTTTCCATTTATTGTGGGCAAACCCCTGGAGTCAGGTAGCATTTTCATGTGGTGCCAAATGTATTCTACTACTGGCAAATAGACAAAACCACATCCTTCACAGCAAGCCAGTACTTTAGTACACTCCTTATAAACCCACCTCTTGAGATGGAGCAGTCAAGTTTGTGCTCCAAGCACTTCCAGAGTTGTGTGCCTATATAAATCAAGTTAACTAGGCATGATTACAACATTGGCAAAAACAAATTCTGTAATAAAGTCTTGGCAAATAGATCAGTATCAGCTTAACTGCTGAAGTACTGGTACAGAAGAAACTAAACTGATTTTATATGGGCCGAACTACAAAGCAGTGGCTTTGATAACTACAGGTAGGTGCCGCAGTCAGTAACGACAAATATGCCTTTAAAAGCTAGTAAGGTTACCTTACAGGCAACAGAATAGAAACATATACTGTATATTTACAAATACAAATTAAAAGTTCATGTTCCACCCCCCTGCTGTGTGCAATATGGCATTACAAAGTTTTATATAAATATAAACACACAAAGTACAATGAGATGTCTATATGGCTCAATAATGTAGTCCATGCAAAAATAAGGTAAGTTCATGTTAGAGGTAATGTGTAAAGGAGATCTCACAGTCAAAGCTGAACCAAAGATCAATTTTACTGAACTCCATCTCTAAACAGAAGACTCATGCGTTGGGGAAAAGCAGACATTTGTAAGACTGCAAGATTCCTAAAAGAAAAAGAAAACAACAGGTTAAAACATGTGATTTAGATATGCAAAACATGAATGATCATCCACAATGCATAGCTTACCAAGACTGCCTTTCTAACGGTGGAGTCTCAAAGGATTAGGAAGACAATACCCAGATCAAGTAACATTTATTTTAGGAAAATTGTGACAAGTATGTTCATGTTCAGTTGTCCTACTTGCTTCTGTTGTCACAAAACATACAGCAGGTACTTGCCTTTTGTTTCTGAAGACCCAACAATTTTATTATTGATGCACATCAACTCATCTGTTAGTCTGTTTTATACCTTCTCTCTGAAAAAGTATTGTATGTTACAGTTCCATAAACATTTAAATAAATGAATTAAAATGACCTTCTTTCTGCCAAGGTAATCATTAGAAGATTGTGGACACAGTTGTCTATTAAGCAAGGCTGGAGAGTCCTGGGGCCTTTGTAACTGAAATTGAAAACAGAGAGGTTTAGGATGGAATTAAGGTGCCAAGCTAAGGACAGTTCTATAATTGTCAAGCAAAAAAAAAAAAAAAAAAAAAAAAAAAAGAAACAACCCTTCAAGTCCTAGTATAATTAGAATGACATTGGTATGTCTTTGCTTGCTCTTTATTAATATGGCACTTCTTAAACGTGCATTAGGTGCAACACTTTCAAAAACAAATGTTCCTACAGCTCGATGGCACTGTTGTCTATTATATAATTCAAAATGAGCAATTCTGCATGGGAAAGGACTAGGAATAGCACTTGCATCAGAATTGTACACACATTACATAATATAAGCTCACCAGTGTGTTAAACAATAAACATTCTATAATGTTAGATGGGATTTTTTCAACATACTTTCTTTTTTTTATTTGTACAATATGGATATTATAAACATATAATTATGCTTCTGGTTATGGACGCTAAATTCCATTTGTACCAGCTCACATACCCTTCTATTCTGTAAAGTTTTAATACATACAAGTCACACCAGATATATGCATTAGCACTTACCACATTGAGATTGATGTCTTCTTTACATGCTTTGTCTATCTGTCCTGAGCTACAAGTAGTCGTTTCTGGTGTCACATTTTTGTTTTTCTTTTCCATTACAAATTGGTTCCCCAATACTTTACGCTGTTTAAATAAATACATTTTTTTTTTTTATTTATTTATATACACACACACACACAATGTTAAAAAAACTACTTCTGTAAAATACCGTTACATATAAATAAATAAAAAGATCCTTGAATAACAAAGCAAGAAAAAACACAAGTAGCACCACCTTTATTAGTCCTCCAAATGAGCGAGATCTGGCGTGCTTCTTCCTGGGAGGTGTCAGCGTGTCAAACACTGGAGTACTGGGGGTGGCCTGCTTATTAAACTGCGAAAAGTTAAATCAAGAGAGAACGTCTGTATTTATTTATTAAAACAGCTCGAGATCATACAACAGATGCCGCCGTGTAAAGTACAGCAGTGTTCTCCCCAGGAATTCTGTACAGCCAAGTGGCACAACATTATAGCCGGGAGCACTTAACAGAAAAATAAACTTGCCTTACCTTAAACGTAATACGACAAAGAATTTGAACAATTATTATTTATTTATTTATTTTTTTTAACTATATCTATGTTCTACATTTTCTTTTTAATTACTGTTTTTTATTATGGTAAATTACCGTGCTTATTTAGGCACTCTACAGTTTGACTGGGGAAAGAATGTAGGGTTACTGGGGGAAAAAAATAAATAAAAATAAAAACCTTTTCACATTTTTAGCTTAATTATTGAGCATATTGCTTCATTTAAATTCTTTTCTTTAAGTTTTCAGGGCATTTTGTTCATGCACGTCTATTTTTGTTTTTGCTGTTCTACATTTTTTGAATGCAAGTGTTCTCTCACATGTTTGGTCACCATAACTGTTGCATGAAACCGGGGTGTAATAATCCAGAACCTTTGCACTTAAGTATTTGTATGTCAGCTGACAAGCGTTCAGCTGATATCGCATCAATTTGTACCTGTCTAACTATTTTTTTCTTCTTAGCGGATTCTGGCATGTTATGGACATGGCGGAACAGCTCCTTCAGCGCCTCTTCTGTGTGATATCGACTGTCGTCTGGTTGGGAGCAGGGTGGATCCATGCAGTTCCGCTTAGAGGGGAGCAGACCTTTGGAGCCTTGAGATGGCAAGAGGTCCAAGTCATCCTAGAAAAGGTACAAATAAATAAAACACATTCTTAAAATAAACCAAAAAAAACACAACACCACCAGGTAAAAATCACCAAATAGCGATACATTCTGTATGCTTTTTTGTTTTTTGTACTGTTTTTACTTTACAAGAGTGTATCTAGAAAAACACTTAAACTGTAATATTGTAGTTATAGTAACACATAATTTGAGGCTGTGAGAAACTGGAATCAAGGCAGGTACCCTTACCTTGGATTGAACCATTTTG
Source organism: Acipenser ruthenus (assembly GCF_902713425.1). Lineage (NCBI taxonomy): Eukaryota > Metazoa > Chordata > Actinopteri > Acipenseriformes > Acipenseridae > Acipenser > Acipenser ruthenus. Next base: position 31,805,970 of record NC_081201.1, read on the forward strand.
GATCCTGAAAATTGTATCCTGGCATGCTCTCGAATGTAAAAGGGTGCCTAAAAAAAGGAACAATTTTTGTTATTACTAATTATTTATTTTATAAATCAAGATCTGAGGTTCAAGACATTACCGTTCAATAATACCTGAAAAATGTATATACAATCCTTAAGTTGAAAGAGAGTAGGTTTGACTTGCTTACGATTTATTCTGATTTATTTGGTATGGATGAAATGCTACTATAAAAAACCTGGAGCAAAAATAAGAAAATAAGAAAAAAAATGTTCTAACCCGGAATATTTTCTGAGAGTGCTTGATCATGAATGCCATGCCATAGTTCAGTTTCATCATGTTCTCTTGGAGGTCGCATGCCGTCAGCTAATTCAGCACAAAAAAGAAACAACTCAGTTATGTCAGAGATCAGGTTTCAGATGTCATTCATACAGTGCCGCCTTTCTATATTACTCACTAATGCCCTGCACCAGATGAACATGAAATACAGACACTATGACAATGTACTAAAAGGGAGAGATGCAGCGATCGCAGTATATTTCATAAATAAAACATGCATGGCAAGTATTTTGTATTCCCCATTGCTCCTGTATACTAATAATCTTTTGGTTTTGTGGTTTGTTCTACACATACATTTCATGCCATAAAAGTACCTGCTGGCAAGATCAACATGGGGAAACAAAACTATTTTAGAATTTATTTGAATCTGTAAAGGTTCACTTGCTTATTTAAAACAAGCATCCAGTGTTCACGTTTTTAGAAACAAATGCCTGTACTGGCAAGTGGCTCAAATTTTTGTATTGTTATTTTCTTTTTCATTTTAAATGTTTTTCAATTTATATGAAAAATTGACATAAGCCACTATTGCTTATACTAACGACAAATCTAGCTTAATAGACTTTTTAAATACAACCTACATTTTTTGGCCACATGATCTGAGGGGCGAACATGAGGGCCAGGTTAGAGGCAGACATCTTGTTTTTCTCCTGCTGCCTGGCAGTCTGGTAGAGGAGATCCAACAGGAGCTTCAGGAGGCTGCGATTGGCAGGTGGAAGAAGCATGAACAGCAGCTGCAGAGCCTCAATCTGACGCTCTTTGTCTGGAACTGTGGTCTTATTCCCCTTCTCATCAAACAGGGTCATGTCTAAAAACAAATTATAAATTGTATCTAACAGTGTAGCCACTTACAGAAAACCCTGTAACATTTATTTGAAATACATTACTTTACTCTTGCAGTACACCATATCGTATGTATTGCAACGACATTTCATATTATTCTGCTTGTTTTGACAAATCCTGGGGAATAAGCTGAAAACATGTCCACTTTCAATGTCAAAAAAAAAATTTGTCTTAAGAATGCCAAAGTGTATAGAGATAATCCTCCCTCCTTTTTCTGATAGTGTGTTTCAAAATATATACACCACACTTGATAAATCAACAACTGAATCTGATTCTGCAGTGCAACACTGGTGAAGAGTTGCAGGACTATGAAGGAATGCACTGTGTAATGTCTTTTTTGGATTGTTACTGTACCTGCTATTTTAAGATGAGCATGGTAATGCTTATGAGTCAGCAGTGTTTCAGGCAGTTCCCCGAGAAATGTTTTGAGCAAGGAGGCCACGTCATTAGGATGATATTCCCCAGAATCCAGGTCTATATCAGTACCGCTGTTCAGACACTCCTTCAGAGCTTGCTGCCTGATGCTGTTCCCAGGGACTCGGAACAGCCCTTCCACTTGTAAGTCTGAAACATTTCATCCATAAATATAAACCATTTGATACAAATTCCCCCCCCAGGATAAAATGAGAATGATGGCATTAAGCCCCTGCAATCTGTTACACAATTTAAAAGTTTCATGCTTCAATAAAGAATTTGAGTCAGCTCAAAAAGTAGCATATTACTCTAAAAGTGATTTATACAGTATTTTGTAAGACTGAAAAGAAAAAAAAATGAAAAGGAACAAAGCTAAGCATACTATACATAAGAAAATTAAGTTGCAAAAACAGCCTTGACTAAACAGCCTAGAACTCCTGAAAAGAACTGATGCGATATCAGAACAATATGCATTCCACTGACAGTAGGGCACAGATCTGAAAGTTTGTATGTATAAAGAAATAAAAACTCACTTTTGTGCAAATACTCAATTAGCTGGTAAATTTGTGCAATCCCTTCCTCAGTCAGAGGGGCTCCAAATACAACACCTTTATCTAGAATTAGAAACATACTTTTCATTTAACATGGACTACACAGTTACTGCTTTAAGCTTCTTTTTTTTTTTTTAAACTTGTATACATTCTCAAAATATTATGGTGCTACAAATTACTCATCAGATATTAGTACAGTATTAATAAATAAAATAAAAATATACAAGTGCCAATATGCAATTTATAGTACTGGTGGAGCACCATAGCAGTTTGATTCAGTCCTGGTTTTGCTGAGTTTAAAGACACATTGTTACCTATACACTGTGGCTGACCAAGCTTCTATTAAAACCTGGAATGGGTGAAACTGCCATGCAATAGGCATCTCATTTCCATCCCTGGAACATGGGTGAAACTGTGTCACAATCTGTCATCTCACACACGCACACAAACAGAGTTCAAAGCTTAAACAGTGATTTCATTGATTTTGCTGTTTTCAGATTTCTAAATAACTATAGCCCTATAAATGCAGTCATTTCATCATCTCAGGTATACTGATAGTAACTGACTCTTGTCTGCACTGACCTTTGCGTTTGAGAAAGTTTAAAGAGCGAAAAAACCCTGCTGCCACCCCAGTTCCACTGTGCAGTTTGGGATCCACCTCCCCCAGGAGCTGAGCAAATTCAGTCCCTGGAAGATCAATCAGCCGTGTGACGTTACTGAGAACCAATTCCATGAAAGCATCAGGTTTCTCGTGTCGCAGCTTCTCCACAAAGAAATCAGGATTGAAAATGATGGGCTGGCTCCGTGGACAGGTCTCATGGCTCATGACAACATTACAAAATGTATCCCTATAAAAATGTGAAAACAATTCAGTACTTAGTTTAGTTTAAAGCACTCCTTAAAAACAGTATCCTGCTGAATAACATCCCAAACACTGTACAATTGTTCTCAAATTGCTTTTTGTTTTGCTTTAAGTCTTGTTGACATCAGCTCAAATAAATGTGTATTTTAAATAAACACACGTAACATACCCAATGGCATCTGTACTGTACCTTATTCAACAATTTAAATTTAAAAACGTCGAAACCCCGTATCGTACGAGTACAGCATAGAGACTAGTCGACTGAAATAGATTCACTATATTATTTGTAACCAGACCAGATATTTGTCCATTAAAGTCTTCAAGTCAGCAATTCGTTTTTTTTTTTTTTTTTTCCATTTTCAAACTAGTCCCGTGATTGTTTATTACCTGCGACTCTGTTTGTTTCTGTCTGCTTCCTTCCCTGCCGCCATCTTCTGTTTGAATTCTCCGCCTCGCCCTGACTACTATGCTCATGATTGGCCAGTGCTGAGAAGTGGGTGGGAAGGAAAATACGTTTCCCACCCTCCGGCGCTGATTGGTTAGTTTGAAAATAAAAATTTAAAAATACATTTCCACTCAGTCTATGGCGCTTAATCACCACTGGGTGGCAGCATTGCTAGAGAACTACATTACAACAAACGCTAAAAGCCCCCCCCCCTTTTTTTTAGACAGGTTCCGGTTTAATGTTTTCTTTGGTTATTTAGAAACTATAATCATTAGTAAAAAAAAAAAAAAATCATTGGACAAACATACAAGTATAATATTTTTAAAAGACTGAAATGAAAACCTGTATTACGACATGCTTTGTTAATCATAAAATATGCAACTCAAATAAAGAAAACTCTTACCTGAGTAGGGATAGTTCATAGGAACTATTTTCTGTTGCGGAAGGTTATCCTTCAAATTTTTTAATTAATCTTCAGAAGCTATCTTTTTCTCTTGTATTTATTTATATTTAAGTTAGTATAACGTTTTATAAACGAATTAATTGAGGTACTTGATGGCGTGGGTTACAATGTATATTGTCACTGCTTGGTTGGTTGCAGGTACGAGGCAGACCAATGAGTGACGATATCCACGGTAACCCACGCCCTCGCGTACCTTAATGCTTTAATATAGCATTTACACTTGATAAATGCCATTATTTACCAAAATATCGCATTTTAAATACAGCAGAGGCTGGTTGGAATACCATAACACACACACACACGCACACGCACACGCACACATAAATGAAAGTAACTATTTTTGGTTAATATACTTATTTTACATTTTTATTTCAATTTCAAAGTTCTGTACTTAGCTTTTGACGTCAACTAGTAAATTCTGTAATAAATTGTAACCATAAACACTAACTGTAACCCTAAACCCTAACCATAAACATAGCCCTAAACCCAAACCTTAACCCTAAACATTGTAAGATTAAAAAAAAAAAAAAAAAAAAAAAAGATCTTAAACTACAATGAGATTTTTTTAAAAAAAAATACAGCTCTCTCTCGCCAGGGATAGCCTACCCTACATTCCAATGTGTTCAGCTGTTATGTAATAAATAATAGCTTTGTATATTGGGAAATATCTGCTCTATTCAAGTACCGCCCTCAAAGCCTGCAGCTTTAAATGAAATGACTGACAATCATCGAACAGACATTTTCTCCTTAATTGTTTTGGCCAACAGAGTTTCAGCATGCTATGAACACTACATTTCCCTTGCACTGTTGGCACTTTGAAAAATGCCTTTGAGTGATTGAGATTTTGCTCTCCATCAGGTGGCACTGCAGAACTGTAAGACAGATGCTGAATTATTATTATTTATTTCTTTGCAGACGCCCTTATCCAGGGCGACTTACAATCGAATACCCAAATCAGACAGGAAAAGCCCTCAGGGGTGTAATTATATATAACTAGTCATCAGGGACAGTTCATTATTTGTGTCTCAGTAAAGGAGAACACCTGATGATATCCATCACTGATCCTCAGTAGGAATGTGCCATGGGAAGGCTGTCTGACAACCTGGCTTTGAAGATTAAGTGGGAAACCCCTTGTCCTTAATGTTTAATTTCCAGACCGTCTGTATTATTAATCATTCATAATCACACTGTAGCTATGAGCACTTCCTACATTTATTTAGTCAAAGGTCTTGTGCTTCCTGGTGGGGCTCTGAATAGATGTAAATGATTTCAGATGACCCTTGATTTCTTTCTCTCTGTCATCCCCTTTCCTTCTTTCCTCCCCTTTCCTTCTTTCCTCTTCCCTTTCACCTTCAATCACCCTTTTTCCTATATCTTTTTCCCCTTCTCCATCCTCCCCTCTCTCTAAAAGCAGCTTGAGCATAACCCAGTGAGCACAGGAAGTCATTTTGAGCGATCTCTGAATGAACAGGAAGTTATTCAAAATATCTTAAAATGATTTACAGATATCTCTGAATGAACAGGAAGATATTTTGAGATATCTCTAAATGACAGTTTGGCGTACAATGCTAGCAAAATATATTATTTAAAGATATCTGTAAATCAATTTGAGATACCTAAAAATTAAATTAAGAGATCAAAATGGTTTATTTACAGATATCTCAAATTAATTTACAGATATGTCTAAATATTTCAAGATCTCTCTAAATGATAATTTAGCTTGTCACAGTTGATTGCACACTGTTGCTGCAGTTCACTATATAGGGTGTTGTGGCCTGAAGACCAGTGATTGGCTAAACTATATGGCGATCAAATTTTAACAGCTACACACAACAGTGTAATCTCCCCAATACATCCTTCATCTCTGTCTTCCAACACTTCCCCTTCCCTGCTTATCCCTTTCTCTTAATTCCTCTTCATCCTCTCTGTTTCTTATCTCATTCCTAACCCCCTCTCATTCCTTTCTCTCTCTACCTCCTTCACCGACCCCCCCCCCAACAACCTAATTCTCTCTCCGGTCAATACATCCGCTCAACAGATGTCAGTCTCCATCCTGAGGTTGACAGGTGATGATTTGAACCTGTCAAGAATCCAGATGTTACATTGTAGAGAGCTGTAGATAAGAAGGAGAGGGAAGATATAGAAATAGAGTGGAAGTGAGAGAGAAGGACATGGGGGATGTGTTTTGATAGCAACACATAATCTGAATGCTTATATTCTGTGAGGGGAATGTTGTGGAAGGATGGCACAACTGGAGGAATGTTGTGGAAGGATGGCACAGCGGAGGAATGTTGTGGAAGGATGGCACAGCGGAGGAATGTTGTGGAAGGATGGCACAACTGGAGGAATGTTGTGGAAGGATGGCACAGCGGAGGAATGTTGTGGAAGGATGGCACAGCGGAGGAATGTTGTGGAAGGATGGCACAACTGGAGGAATGTTGTGAAAGGATGGCACAACTGGAGGAATGTTGTGGAAGGATGGCACAGCGGAGGAATGTTGTGGAAGGATGGCACAGCGGAGGAATGTTGTGGAAGGATGGCACAACTGGAGGAATGTTGTGGAAGGATGGCACAGCGGAGGAATGTTGTGGAAGGATGGCACAACTGGAGGAATGTTGTGGAAGGATGGCACAGCGGAGGAATGTTGTGGAAGGATGGCACAACTGGAGGAATGTTGTGGAAGGATGGCACAGCGGAGGAATGTTCTATATAACATGTTGTTATGTTTAGAAATACTAAAATAAACTAGTAATAGATGACAGGTTGTCATAACTCCAATGTTATCCTTTTATGCCTACAGTCTGCAGCCTGTCAGACTGTAAGGAGACAAGGAAGAAAGCCTCAATGCTAGACAAATTATGAAATTAATAAACGTTGAAAAACTATTTGCAAATAAGTAATGGCAATGAATTCTTTCATTCACAAGTTATTTCAATCTTTAATGTGGAAGCAGTTTTGACGGTAACTATTATTATTTATTTCTTAGCAGACACCCTTATCCAGGGCGACTTACAAGATATCACATTATTTTACATATAATTACCCATTTATACAGTTGGGTTTTTACTGGAGCAATCTAGATAAAGTACCTTGCTCAAGGGTACAGCAGCACTGTCCCCACTGGGGATTAAACTCACAACCCTCTGGTCAAGAGGCCAGAGCCCTAACCACTACTCCACACTGCTGCCCTAACTATGTTTTGTGGCAGTGCCGGCACTAGGATTTACTGGGCCCTGGTGCAAGACTGTGAACTAGTTATTTTAAGATGACTGTGAACAAGACAGTAATCAATCAAGTAATAGTATATGTAAACATTTTCATAAATCAATTATGTAACAAGATTAATCAATTGAAACATATTAATAGCTTCAAATGAGTCACAAAAACATATTCATCATGGGCATCAACTGGAGTTTTAAATTAATGTTATCAAGTACAAAAGTTTGCATGAAACATTTCTATAAAAAAACATGTGTCTGCATCTCAATGCATTCAATACAACTAATAAGCAAAAACAACATTCTATGAACACACTTAACAAATTAATATCCCAAAAGCATGTCATTTTTTAAATTTTTAAAAACCGCATTTTTAACATCCGTTGGTTGGTATCACAGCTGCCAGCAGAGCAATCACTCAACACTGACCTATTGTCAGGGCTCTCGCTCTGCGTCCCACCTACAGATAGACAATCTGTTAAGCTGTGATTTGCGAATGTGTGTTTTGATTGACAGTCCGCATTTTGAAACTCAGGTTTTGGTAGACTAACATAAAATTAGGGGGTGGGGGGTCGCTACAACACCTTAATATCTTTGAGTATGAATTGTTCCTGTTGTGGAGGTCAGAAGTGGTGACAGTATTTTGGTAGAGTTATCTAAACAAACAAGAACATCTGGGATTGGGGCAGGGCTAATATTCATAAAAGGAAGTCATGTATTTTGTTGCCGGCAAAAGTAAATAACAAGTTCAACAATGCTACCAGTTTTATTTTATTCCAAGCTTGAATATAGTCCAATACAACCATAACACGGAAACATTGCCAAATGAATGGTTTATTAGATCTTAGCCATAGAAGTGGCAACTGATGCGTCATGAATGGGGTGTGGCCTCGGAATGGTGGTGATCTGCACATGCTCAGAATGCATCCTGGGAGCATGCTGGTCTTGCAGTGTAGCCAGGCATCGCAGGGGGTGGCAACCCATCATCATGACAGTGACAGAGAGAGCAGATCCGTGCTGGAGGAGAGAAGAGAGAAGGAGGATTCCCTGAGGAGAGAGGAACCTGCTGCTGAAATGAGATTTCACTGTCGACTAATTTGCGTGTTTATTTCTTTCAATTTAAGGGCAAGTTAAAAAAACCTGTCCCATCCCAAAGTGTCTTGGAATTATGGGGCCAGGTGGCAACCCTACTGTCGACTGGCACAGCCTGACCTTTCCCATTACTACACTCATACATCTCTGCAGATGCCAGGGAGGGAGGGGTGGCACAACCTGTGAGGGATAGCATTTGAAAAGTTTCTGCCATTCATTAGCTGTCTGTATCTGAAGAACAAGTTGTCAAAAGAAACTTGTTCGAGACTAGGCCTGGTATCTTGAATGTGGAATGAAGGGACCATACAAGAGGCTTGCTGGTAATCCACAATACTTTATTATACTGAGACCATACCTAGTCTTTACAGACATCTAGATTAGCCAACATGCATGTTGTAACAGTGTAAATAAAATATAAAACCGACATACCAATTGTCCTAAGCATTTACATTCAGTGGCATAACTTTGGTTTCAGAAGTGGAGGCGACAGTTTCTGTAGCTGGGGCATATAGTAACAACATTAAAAATAAACATTCATTTTCTTCAGATTGGCATCTTTGCGGTCATGAACTTCCTCTTTGGAGGACAGGAGGGGGTATTTCACATCACTTCTACCACAATAAGATCCCGATATTCAAATCAAATCGAGTATTGAGACCATAGACACTGGAAAAGCTACCACGATTGAGAAATTTCACAATGAAAAGAACATAAAAACTTGTCGAAACAGTTCTTTACCACCAGGCACTGCTTTCTCCTCTCAGCTTGAGATCGCTTATAATGCATTGTGCGCCAAAGCTGTTGATTGGCTTTTCCGTTGGGTCCTCGTGGAGATTTATTACTGCCTAGTGGTTATACAAACAAATTACTGAGAAATAAAAATGAAATGTGAGGGGGACATTTCCCTGTCATTGAAATAGTGAGGGGGACATGTCCCCCACGTAAATGACTCTTATGATTACAGTGCAGTCTTCCTGTCTCTATCTCTGTCCAAGTTGTACAGTGGGAGTGTAATTGGGGTAGCCTTTGTGTGGTATGGAAAGCAACTCAGTCATACAGACAACCACGTTTAATCTTTTTCTTTGGTTTCAAGTTTGCCTACAGCAGGAAATTGGGTCACAAAAGTTTAAATATTTGTCACATTTAAAAAAAATCCCCTGATAAAAATAAATGAACAGTAAAGGGTTGCTGTATTCTGAGGTTCACAATGTCTGAACTCTCTATGTGAAAGAGTTCTTCAGGTGTCTCTTTTGATTTAAAGGTCACATCTTGGGACCCGATTGATGTAGAGACATGCTGTTTGATATTCTCAGGTTTTTTTTTTGCATTATTTTAAACACATTCTACTTGACATTTGACATTCATCCACATTTAATTTCTTCAAATAACCCATAACCATTCACAGGGAAGAAGTCTCTGGTTTCACTGTGTGCTCAGAGTCAGCATTATTCAGCCTCTGTTAACTAGTACAATTATGCCACCAGTGTACAGTTCCTGTTCCTCCAATATGTATGTGTGTGTGTATGTACATATATCAGCATGCTGGGCAGAATATTTTATCTCTGCGACACAGATCCTTCTATCCTGTGGCTCGTCTCTGTTGATAAAGGCTGTGTGTTTGGAGTTCCACTATCGTCTCGTTAGACGCACCTCACTAATTATAGCCTGCTTATGTTAATCAACACGTCCCCCCCCCCCCAAAATCTGCCAGCAATGTCACATTCCATTACCAGCTGAAGGGACATAGGGAGCAAGAAGGAAAAAGTATGTCTGAGTTTGTCTAAATAAACACTCATTTATAATTTCACTCTCCATCCCGGTGGCTGAGACCCTTGCAGATCTGCAAATGATAGCACTGTGATTACCAGGCACACAGCACAGGTGTCCTGAATTAGAGCTGAGCAGTGTATCCTAGGACTGTAGTATGAGATAAGGGACAGGAAGGGAAGCAGTGGGGTCTAGTCCTTAGAGCTGAGGGACAGGAAGGGAAGCAGTGGGGTCTAGTCCTTAGAGCTGAGGGACATGAAGGGAAGCAGTGGGGTCTAGTCCTTAGAGCTGAGGGACAGGAAGGGAAGCAGTGGGGTCTAGTCCTTAGAGCTGAGGGACATGAAGGGAAGCAGTGGGGTCTAGTCCTTAGAGCTGATGGACATGAAGGGAAGCAATGGGGTCTAGTCCTTAGATCTGAGGGACAGGAAGGGAAGCAGTCTAATTCCTAATTTGGGATCCCTAATCCCTAATTCTTGCCTAAGATTTTGTCTTTTTTTTTTAAATGGGACAAATTACCCCCTCCTGTCCTCCGAAGAGGAAGTTCACGACCGCAAAGATGCCAATCTGAAGAAAATGAATATTTATTTTTAATGTTGTTACTATATGCCCCAGCTACAGAAACTGTCGCCTCCACTTCTGAAACCAAAGTTATGCCACTGAATGTAAATGCTTAGGACAATTGGTCAATTGGTCTATAATCCACACCATGCCATGGTGATGAAACGCATGCTGAGATCAGCTGTACAAACTGAATTTTAATATCATTTCAAACAGATGATGATCTTATCATGTTATCGTCATTTGCTAGAAACAAATTATTAATGTAACCTGGGTCAGTAAGAGAATTCGCCTCCAGCGCCACCCCCCATTTAATGAAATTCAGCTATGGCAGTTGTTGTCTATTTAAAAGATGGAAGAGACTGTAGTGCTGAAGCTCACAGGGGATCTTCCTTTCCAGTTGAATGTTCTGCATGTTGAAGCACATGGTTACAGCACAGTTAGACCACTAGGGACTTGTATCACAAAAATGCAATACAATTGATTGTACATTTAGAGGCATTGTGCAATCCTGTGTGTAGATGACCATGTGTAAGATCAGGCAGGTTTAATTGTCCTTAATGTGCAGTAGACAGCGACCTCATTTTAGAAGCAACCTGAATTAGTGGAGGTTTGAATTTATTTATGGACAGTTTGCTCAGAGTACATTTATCTTCAGTCCTGCATTGATGGCAAATACAATACAATGACTAAAAATGATGGTGCTGTCCCAGAACAGGAGTGGATTTGGCCACACTGTGAGGAGTGATAAGAGATGCAGTGTTCAGTAAATCTAGGGAGAGGAGCAGAGGAAAACACTAAATATATCCAACCAGTGTGAATGGAAACTGAGGTGAAGCTATTTCAGGACAAAACCAGATGATACCAGGACTGCTGCAGGGGATAAAAAGAGAAGATATGTGTCTAGAAACAAAGAGCAATAGTTTTGTGAAGTACGGCTCTGTTTTGTAACTTCTTATAATTAAAATGTGTTCACTTAGTAATACCATGGCCAGCACTTTTCAAGGTGAATCCAATATGATTTCATTTTTATTGTAGAACCAGGAATTGAAACACATGTCAGAGAGTCCTGGAGTAAGTGCAGGTAATAAAACAAGCTTCTATGACAAAGATAATATTACAGACTGAGAGTGAAGGAGAAGGTTAGAGTACAGAGGACTGAAGCAGCCTCTTATTATATCACACACTGTGCTGTGAGGGTGGAGGCACAGATATACAGCCCACTTCATATTATATTTGAGTGAGTGTAGAGCACAGAGCACAAAGTACTGCACTTGATTGAGACCGAGGTAGTTCATTGAATTTTCTGGTTTATTGTGGAAAGTGGAATACAGAGAGATGCTATCAATCTCAGTTATGTGGCAGGGGAGTGGGGGGATAAAATGATGCTGTGCTCTTGGGATCGCAGACCCACCCCACACCGCCACCTCCCCTCAAGCCTGAAGCACAGCTCCAAAACTGAGACTGAGCATCAGCTACTAAGAGTCAGTCCCTGAAAAACTAGTATTTCAAATGCTGTTTAACAACAGAGAAAAATGTGTTCGAAATCTGTATGTGTGTCCTGCAGTCCAGCCACTGCAGCCAGCAGAATGAAGCACTGCAGCAGGCATGCCTGTATTAATAAATATTAATTCACACATGGGTAAGCTCCCCCAGCCTTCAGTTTACTCGACTGGATAGCGAGGCTAACTGTGCAGTGTGTTATTGTATTTAGATTTTGTGACACATCTTAAATGTATTAAATTACTGTGCAGTCTGGCTCAAAGATGCAAATGCAATTACCCACCCAAATCAAGGAGTGGAAATCACTTAAAAACGTAAAGATAGATTGTAGTCTGGCTATGTCAACTTGTTTGTTAGAGTTACAGCTCTCAATAAACATTGAATTCAATACATTAGTAAGCTACTGTGCATTACAAAAAATAAAGTATACCATTTAAGTGTAATGCATCTTATGTAGGTAGGAATTTGCAACGCAGTCATATATGTTATACATCCAACCAAGTGGGAGCTTCCTGGTTGCCATGGCAGCAGCTGTTTGAAGGTCATGGACTAACTCCGATGGATTGCTTCGTAAATTACCTTAGCCAAGCGCACACTCCCACATTCATCACTGTGATAACAATAACTGTTCATCAATACTAAGGCTACTACGATATTCATAAATGATAAAATGCTCAAAACAAGTGGTGATTATTACATTATTAAAGAGCTTGTTCAATTTACTTCATTTTCCTGTTTCAAGAGACCCCTTTGCTCTCTTTCTGCTGATTGCTTTTTAATGTATTCGAGAAAAAATCAGTCTAATTTGTTGACTTTTATGTTTGTATTCTTCAAATTAATGATACACCCCATCTCTGAGAATTCCTCCTCTTATTATGACATTTGATTGGTTGAAGACTCGTTCAGGATGCTTTCTCATTGGCTCAGACTGCATGATTTATTTCTGTCAAAAACCTACATCTTGTTATCATTGACTGGCCAGAATTCTTTTTTATCTTTTATTAAAATGTAAAATGTAATTCGTCCCATTTAAAAAAAAAAAAAGAAAAAAAAGATGGTAACTAATTTAAAAGCACACAAATAAATTGTGGTTGCCAGTTGATGCTATCTGCAGAATATATTGCCAAAATATTATTCTCGGGCTAAAAGAAGCAGAACAGGGCGCTGTCCCTTTAAATCTGCACAGGTCTGAATCAGCTTGAAGTTAGTTCAGCTTCAGAGGATCTCTAACTGGGCGTAAATGAGATGAATTCACAGGAATTTCTATGTGCTCCTAGTGCTAGACCAGGCTAGCTGCCCTTTAACACAGCGATTAAGATTAATCGCCTTGCCCTGGACACCAGTCACTGCGCTGCACCCCCTTATACACTAACACCTTCCACACTTTACTGCTCTCTGACCATCCTTCTCTCCCCCTCCCTCCCTTCCTCCCTCTCAAACACCTCCTTCCACACTTCCCTCCTTCCTCCTCCCTCCCTTTCACCCCATCCCTCTCTCACCTTTCCTCCCTCTCTCCCCTCCTTCTCCTCCCTCCCTCCTCCTCTCCCCATCTCTCTCTTAACACCACCTAGTGCTCCCTCCTCCTTCTCTATCTCTTTCTCCTTTTCATTACAACCTTTCACACTCAGCATGTATGAACCAGACCCAGTTTGATCCCCCAGAAAAAAAAGGCCTGACTATCCGTTGAAAATTGCGTTGATCAGTTGGATTAAGTCTTTAAAAATAGCAAATAAGACCAATTCAATTAGTAAATAAAAACAAAAAAGTGGTTTAAGCCACAGCTATTTATGCCTCTTCACTGAGGATGCAGTACGTTTCTTTTGTTGGTACCCGATCTCTCTCAGACGGACACTTTCTGGGCCTACATGGCAGACATGCTGATTTCTCTACAGGTCTTGAGTTGTAAACAAGTCTTTAGTGGCGCTGTGTTGTAATATATCCTCTTCAGGCGCTCCCTGCCTGCCTGCACCCCTGCTGACTTGGCCCCTGTTTCAGTTAAACACACTGCAGCATTAGCACTTTTTTTCCTGATGATGTGTATTTGAAAATATAGATTGCTCTTCTCTTAAATGAGTATAATTGGGTTAATAGGTTGCCAATGGCAATGCAAACGGTCCCACTAATGTAATTCTTAACAAACACTCTCTTTAATCACACCGTGCTTGCTGCTACCTCCGAGACTGCTAGGTTTGCACATTCTTCATTTTCTTTCTTTTTGCAAATGAATGTTTTAGAATTGCAGGGTTTGTGCCCCTGCTGACAGACAGACAGACAGACAGACAGACAGACAGAGGACTGACAGTACCTTGCCTTTAATTCTGTTTAGGGTTTTAATGAGGACTAGGAGAGGTACAATTTATTCACTTTGTGGGTGTCATTATTCAAGTGTGATTTTGTTTGACATTGTTTGACATTGTTTTTTTTTATTATTCTGGTGGATATTACATTGATGAGTTTGTTGAGGAGAGTAAACTGTTTGAAATCTAAAAGCAATCAAATTGTGATTAAATCACCCCAGACACACGCGCGCACACTGAGACAGACGTGCACACATTCACAAACACACACATGGGTATGCACACACACAGACACACACACAGGTTGAAGGTTGGATGCTGTTCTGTGGGGGGCATGGGTCTGATTGAGTGATCAAATTAAATTGATGAATCAATGCATTGGGTATTAATGTTGTCTTACTTACAAGCCTACAATGTAGCTGTGTATTAATGACTCATGTGTAAAGATCTATTCATTTTAAAATAACAGGAAAGCAGATTGGATGTCAAAAGTAATGGCTACATTTATATTATTTGTATTTCTACTTGTAATGCTTTTAATGCCCAAACGGTCACTGTGAGTGAACTCCAAATGAATGAACCCATTAAAGAAATCTCATATAACTTCAATCTGCAGTGTACATCTCATTGCTCTGTCAGAAGCTGCATCAATTTGAAATGTAAAACTGGCTTGCATGTGACTCACAGGACTGGAAACATCAACCTGTCCACTAGCCCATGCTAAACATACCACTGTACATCACTGCCAGAAACCAGGTACAGCAGAGGGGTGCACATACAGAGCTGTAGGCCTAACAAAGGGAAGAATGCATGAATGGGTTTATAAAATAAGCATCAAAGGAAAGGGGTAGTATGGTAAAGGCAGGTATATGCAGGTATAGTCATTTGAGGGAAGCATAGAGGAACATGGAAAAGCAGAAGGAAGCATGGTAAAGTATTGCACTGGGGTCCATGTTATAGCGCAGGGGAGCATGGCAGAAGGAGGCCTATAGCTCTTAGAACTGTGATATTGCATAGAGGATCATGGTACAGAACAGGGAAGAATGGCAGAAAGAAGCATGGTAAAGTTACTATTAAAATTCCCAGTACAATCATTACTTCCAGAATCAGGCACTGCTTTGTGCCAGACAGTAGAGTATTGCCTGTCTGATAGCTACCTGCAGTAGAAAGAAATTAATTATTAAAAAGACCTGGGTTGTAATGAGAGGCTGTTGTCTTGCGGCTTCACTCTGTTCAGCTTTAACAATGCTGCAGCCTTGGAGGGAGACTGATAATCTTGCTATTGCCGTCTCTTTGTGGCTGAAGCGCTGGTGCATTGCCCACAGACTAACCACAGGGCATCTTCCCGGGAGCCTGATCCACACTGGGATTCAAAAATACTGCAGTGTGGCTTCAATAAGTAGCTGAACTGGTGGACCAGCAGTCTCACATCTACATAAACACAAAGAAAGGAGCTATTTGTGAATTATGTGACACTTTAAACAAGAGCTGGCAATTAGCTGGCTCTCAGATCCCCAGTACAGTATAGCGTTTTCTGTACTAGACTGTATTGAATTAACTGGCTCTCAGATCCCCAGTACTGAGTTCTCTAACTAGACTGTACTGAATTAGCTGGCTCTCAGACCCCCAGTACAGTATAGAGTTTTCTATACTAAAATGTATTGAATTAGCTGGCTCTCAGATCCCCAGTATTGAGCTCTCTGCTAAATCTTACCTCTGTTTTGACTGAGGTTTTGAGCTCTTTAAAAAAAAAAAAAAAAAAAAAAAACGTTTTATGGATACATAAGAGGCAGTTGCAAGACACCTGTTGTGAGTTCTCAGTTATCATGGAAAATGTGTTTGTATGTAGCTGATTGTTTCTGTCTTTACAATTATCAGGAGTGCAGTGCTGCATGGTGGCATGAGCCCTGAGGCTGTAGACCACAGTCACTGTAGGCACACCAGAACTTCCATTATACATGGTGCACAATACTAATAGTAACCAATGCTCCAGAGCATGTCTATTTAAATATTGCAGCCAAGTTACATATTAAAGAAGCTTTGAAGACTCTTACGCAGTTATTTAGAATGGCAGGCATGCTGCTCTATGGAGCGTGCAGCGCAAGGCGATTTGCTTTAATGAGAAGGGCATAATGGACATGCATGGTCTGCTGATTAGCAGGAAGCCTCAAAAGAGGATCTACCCCCTCTCCTTCTCTCTCTTTCCCTCTGCCTTACGCTTAACCATTCTCAAAGAATACATTTCTACATGTGAATACATTTCTATTACACAAACCATCATTTGTGTGTGTATCAGTGTTAGGGAGAATGGAAAGCCAGTATCTCTGCTCAGAGGCCAGGCTTAGACTCAAGAAGCCTGGTATTGGATTTGAAAGTGATTGAAAACTTCTCTTGACTTCAGAAAAGTTAAAAATAGAAATAGAGAAAGAAAACGAGACAAGTTGTGCTGTCTGCACCTTGATAAGCATTTATTAAACTGTGTTGCAGGCGAGGGAGAGGGACACATATATATTGAACGAGAGCAAAATGACTTGTGCAGTGCTGGCAATTATTGGATTTCTGAAGGATTCATGTATACAGATTGAGACAGTGTTTTTCAGCATCTCAAGGTTACACCACATAGTCTTTCTGTTTGATTTGCATCTTAACTTGGCAGCATGCTATTCTTGGCAAGAAAACCCAGCCCTCCATATGCACTTCTCACAATGCTAAAACACCTTCTTTACAATAATAGTTTATTCCTGCAATGGGAGTGCAAGGAAATGCCACAGCGGCAACACAGGGAAAGGCAAAAGAGGGGAAGTAAGGGGGTGGTCTTCAAGAGAACAACCAATGAGAGTGTAGACAGGGTTAGGGTTAGGAGGAGCAGCTCTCTGGACAGTGACCAGTGGGAGTGTAGAGAGGGTTAGGGTTAAGAGGAGCAGCTCTCTGGACAGTGACCAGTGGGAGTGTAGACAGGGTTAGGGTTAGGAGGAGCAGCTCTCTGGACAGTGACCAGTGGGAGTGTAGACAGGGTTAGGGTTAGGAGGAGCAGCTCTCTGGACAGTGACCAGTGGGAGTGTAGACAGGGTTAGGGTTAGGAGGAGCAGCTCTCTGGACAGTGACCAGTGGGAGTGTAGACAGGGTTAGGGTTAGGAGGAGCAGCTCTCTGGACAGTGACCAGTGGGAGTGTAGAGAGGGTTAGGGTTAGGAGGAGCAGCTCTCTGGACAGTGACCAGTGGGAGTGTAGACAGGGTTAGGGTTAGGAGGAGCAGCTCTCTGGACAGTGACCAGTGGGAGTGTAGACAGGGTTAGGGTTAGGAGGAGCAGCTCTCTAGACAGTGACCAGTGGGAGTGTAGACAGGGTTAGGGTTAGGAGAAGCAGTTGTGTGTCTTGCATGCTGCCCTTTAGGAAGGAAAACATGCATGTTATTTTTTTTTATCTTAGATTACTAAAAGGGGATTGATTTGAGTAATATTGGGTTAGAGTGAACTTGAGTAATTCAGTGCTTACTATACTACCCCATGTTAAGATGTATCCTCATTGAACGAGAGTAATACTGGTTACAAGGTTATTGGAGAGTGACTTGCTGTATTGTTGAGGTTTGGTGAAACGTTTGAATTGGTTTGGATTCTTTATTTGAATTATTATTATTAGTAATAGTAGTAGTAGTAGTGTGATATTCGCTTGGTTTGGAGTGTACTAATTACTTGGTTGTAGTATATTTAATTGTTTAGTGTAGTCATTACATGGTTGTAGTATCATGTGTAATTGTTTGGAGTGTAATTACTTGTTTTACCACTATTGCCCTGATTCTATGAGCTGCCTGTTTTAATTGTACAATTACCTGTATGAAATCCAATCTTTAATTACTTCATTGATGCTAATTGTACCAGCACTGAATTCAATTTCTGATTGCTTTATTGATGCTAATTGTACCAGCACTGAATTCAATTTCTGATTGCTTCATTGATGTTAATTGTAATTTACTTGTATTGAAATCCAATCTTTAATTACTTTATTGATGTTAATTGTAATCTTACTTGCCTGCTATTGTGAGTTCTGTATTTTAGTCATGCATGTGATCTTTTAAAAGATGCCATGTGTTATGAATAAATTGTTATACTTTTATCTCTTGGCTGTCGCTCCTTGTCTTTGCCCAGCATAATGTTTTAATTGCCCTATATAACACACCTGTGTATTTTGAGTGATCTGGTAAATTTAAAACTAAATTCTGAAGGCGTGATACATTCTTTGGCGTATTCTGGTTACAGGATTAATTGGTTTCTGTAGTTTATTATTTGTTTAGTTTCCAATTGTCTGGCCAGTGGGAGTGTAGACAGGGTTAGGAGGACATGTTGCTGCTTGGCGTTCTGAGACCTAAGCAGATCACAAGCCAAGAAGAAGTCATGAGCAGGCCTGACCCTGCTGATGACCCTTTCTTGAGACCTTACAGGATGGCAGTGCACAGTGTCATGTTCAAAGTTCTCCAAGATATTCCTGCACTCCTCCCTGTATTTTGCTGGTGAAGTTACTTGCTGCTTTTGTCTTTTGTTTCAATACAGCTGCCATGCTTCAGTTCTCTCTCTCCTTCTGTTCTCTGGCTAGCCAAGTGATGATGAAGGATGAAAGAACCTGTGCCTTCCTCGTCTTCTTCCTAACTTTTATTTATGATTTATCGATCAAAATGTAATGTCTAAGAACAAAAGGCATTGTCTTTGAATTGAGAAATAAAGGTAAAAGAGATAAGGGGAAGCATAAAGGTGGAAATTCTTAAATCTACCAAAACATTGGCCTAACAGGGTGGTATGGTTGCAGGCTCAGATACAATGGCAGAACTACCATTTCAAAAAAAGGATAATGTTACTTAATCATTTGTATCTCTTGCAATGAATTAGATATTTTTAAAATAATCACATTTTCCTCCAGGTATTCGTTAGTAGTTCCAAACAACTGTATTATACACAGTATGAAGGAAAGTTACCCAGGCTTGCTGACATTACTCTCTCTAAGGAATAAAACACAGAGAGCATTAGCATGAAAATAGACTGGTGTGTTATGTACTGTTATATCTAGGTCTGTGATATCTGGTACTCCACAATGTAAAGGACACATTGTTGTTATAGTTGTAGCAATCTTTCTTTGCCAGCATTGTGAGAAACACTGAGGGTGAGAAAACAAACCATTTTTGCTTTTAGGTGTTACTTTCCAACTTATATTGTTTTTTAGTTTTTTTTAGTATTAAAGAGATTTGCAGTGTTGCTCTCAAAAGGAATTTGAAAGCACTGCATCTTTCTAATTAACACACAGCAGGTGGATGGGAATGAGCTTGTTTTGTGGTTCTCGGTGAAACTAACTCCTCATTCTGTTTGATGTCATAAAGCTCATGATATTTACTTTGCAACCGCCCCTTTGGGCAATGTTAAGATTAGATCCTGCTTGGCGTTTTCTTGTTCAGGTCATGTATTACTATTATTAGCAGTAGTGTACTTTGTAAGGTTTTTGTCAGAAATGGTGTTTCCTTCTGGAAGTACACCAAGCATTTGTTTTGAACTCTCCCTTTAACCCTTTAAGGTACAAGGGACATATGTGTCCCACAAATAAAATGATGCAGTGAGATGCACGAAATGGGATTTAAAATGTACTGACAGATTGAACTGGTCATCCAAATTGTTAGTTTCCTTGCGATACCTGAGTTTCAAACGTATTTTAAGAAGGAACCATTTGAACAACCGCTCAATTGCTTGTGTACCTTCAGGGGTTAAGATTGAAATAGATTGAAATATTGTTTTTAATTAACAGTATGATTACGGGGATACCATTTTATTTCCTCACAAACAGGAATAGGTTTCCAAATGGATGCTTCACATTCTTGGGAACACTACAGATATTTCTGTCTAATTTCCTGTAATCTTGTATAAAACCACTTTATTCTCAGACTTCAGAAACACAGATGCTTAGTTCCTAGCGAGATGACATGAGGTGGAGCTGGCAGTTCAGCTGGGAGTGGAGAATTTGATGCCTGTCACAGATTTAGACTGAGCTATTCCTGTTGCAAAGTGAGCTGCAGTGGGTTTAAGGTCCAGCCAGGGGTATGTTTGTTGGTGGTCAGTGGTATACATCTTATTGGTGTGGAAGTGTGTCTTTGGTAACGATGTAACATCTCCACTTGGCGGGGTACAGCTGTCAGTATGTATTCTCAGGTTTATAAAGTAAAGTTCTTATTTTACATATTTCTCTAACCAACTACATTACATATTTCTATAAAATGAAGTTTTCCAGTTGTATGGTAACTGCAGATAGCTGTAATAACAAAACACTGCGTGCCTCAGAGATGAAAAGAGGCATGAAATATAAATGAACACTGAAAGGAAATCATAGCTCTTCTGGTTTTAATGTCCTTATCTGTTTTACACAGTGCTGCTTTATGAAAAAAAAAAAACTCTTGCCAAGTTTGCAAATGTGTGGCAATCGAGCAGAATGTGAATTAGTTAACACTTATGATCTCCAAATGTGTGCAATTTAATATATATTATTGCTTTGCTTGTCTGGTAGCTGCTGCAGAATTCAGACCAAATGAATGATTCTACAACAGACTTTTTTTTGCCTATAGAATTCATTGTGCAGCACTGCCAGTGGACCAGTTTGAAACCAGAACAACCTGACCTGCAGTTAAACTGAGAGCAGCACATCTGTGCAGAGTGCAGCCTACAGTAGTTTACCAGAAGTGTGTTTATTTTAGATATATTTTCGCTGCCAAGCTAAAAAGAATGCAATCTCTCCTAGGATGCTGATGCAGAAATAGCAATTTTCCATTAAAGTCTCTGTTTAATCATTGCAGCGATACGATCTGAGAGAATCACTTCTGTGCAGTTGCAGAAACAGTTTGGTGAAATCTAACTCGCTTACAAAAACTTATAGAGTTATATTGTAAGAAAGATGAGTTCTAAAAATGTGTTGTGTTTTTTGTATATATATATGTACTGTCATCAATGTTTTTTTCTGAAACAATAATGTAATGGGACCACACTTGACCATGTTTTTTTTTTTTTTTTAAAGACCACACTTACACGGTTTCACAATGCTGCAATCTATAACAAATATACAATACATTACATTTACTAATAATGCATTTATGTGGAGACCACTTTCTTGGTACATTTGGAGAGACAGTAATGGTGGGACCTCTCATCAAAGTCATGACCATGGAAAGGTTAAAAGAACACTAAAATGCACAACCTACCCCTTCTATTGAGCAACCTGCTTATATCTGTGCAGTCACAGCAATTCAAACAACTCTTTTATGCAGTTCAGCACATGGTTTGTGGCACTTATTGACTGAATGTACTGTTCAGCTCTAATGCACTAATGAATCAAACCTTCTACCCGTATGCAATACTATAGTACATCACAATGCGTCAATCCATTCTATAGACTGACTAAACCAACATGTTCTTCCCCTTACATTTTAAAAAGGGTCACTCAATAGCCTTTAGTGATTATACATTCTTTTAAAGACATGCTTGCTCCCAGCAAGCCTGGGTTTAGTGTGTGCGTGTTGGGAGGAGGAGGAGAGGCGGGTACAGTAAATGAGAGAGAAAGGGTCAGGAAATCTTTAGAGAATTGAAAATGTGTGAAATGAGAAAGAGAGCAAGAGAGAAGGGGAGAAATGATATGCGCTGATGGTTTGAAATGAGACTCTCATACCAAATAAACTTACCTGATCTGCTGAGACCCTGAATCGACTTTAGTGACGATACCAAAGAACAATGCAATCTATTGCTGAAGGACAATGCAGCAGTTGTTTTTCCTTTTTTTTTTTTTTTTTTTACAAAGATCTGCCTTCTAACACAGAAGTATTCACAAGTCATATTTAAAAAGTTATGTTTATCTGTGTCTTGGTCACATGATTATATGCATTCTAAATGAATATTTAAAATGTCATGTGGTGCAAACAATCTAGGTAACAGTACATAAACCAGTATCAGCTGTAAACTGTGTATCAGCTCCTAAGCCTGCTCACAATTAGACAATTTAGAATCCTAAATTCTGCTCAAAACATTTTATTTGGGTTAGAAGAGAGGAATATCCACTAGGGGGCAGCAGTAATCCTTCATAGGCTTTAGAACCTATAAGCAAAAAATAGAATAAACTTTCCTATTGTTCTCTATGGGAAGCAACCATGTGAGAATGACTCAGGGTTTATATACCAGTTGGCCACTATAGGAACACCACAGCATCAAGCATCTGGGAGCAGGCAAGTTGAATAACAATAAGTTTTTGAGCCAGGGTCATAATCACAACAATCATTTCTGCTCCAGACAAGATTTTGGTTGTGCACTAACTTTACACTGTGACGGCTGTGTAGTTTTCTGTATGGTTCAGTCTAATTAAACACATTTACTGTGCTTTTTTTCCAGCACAAAGTTTTTCTCTTACAGGAAAACAAGCCTTTTAATGTTGTCCTAACTTGTAAAAGTAAATGTTTATGGATTTGCAAATGAACACTATGGTTTTTATATTGAGTGTTCATGAGTCAAAAGTATCATTTTTTTTACTGAAAATCAAATTTTCACTGAAGCAAAACCTTAGTAGATTTAATACCATCAGTGGCCCTGCAAGCCATCATTTGTGTATGGCACACCGTGTTGTACTGTGGTTGAGTGCGTTAGTGAGATCATCTGTCTTGGAGATGAAGATTAATATCATCAGTTTCTTGGAAAGCTAATTGTCTTGCACAGGTAGTGCCACACATCTTTAATAAACTGTCTTATAGACCAAACAGTTTAATAAGTCCAGTGGCGTCATTTCAGAGCAGCTGATTGCTTTGTATAGGCAGTGTGGAACATTCTTTGATACACTTTGTCTTCCTGACAAGAGTCTTTAGTAGCTGAAGCAGTATTGCGCTGTCATTTTAATTGTAATACTAAGAGTCCAGCAATCAGATGTGTATTTAGACATGAAACTGCAGGGGAACGTTCTCAGAATAAGAGAATGTGCCGCTTACTGTAACAACTGCATCCGCAGACAGAAAGACAACACTACAGTGAAAATGCATGAAACCGGAGCAATTTGTAGTATATGCTGTCTATATTTTCACTTCTAGAAATGAGTCTCTTTGGTTGACACGGTTTCATGCTTTGAATTTGGATGGTCAGATTTCAGAAGCTAAGCAGCGGGGTCAGTCTGGTCAGGATCTTCTTCTTGGATTGTGATCTTCTTATAATTCTTATATCGTGCTCTGGCGTGTTCTTTGTGTTTGTTAATGTGCGTGTCGTAAATTCACTTGACAACACTGTTCTCGTGTGCTCTACGCTTGCTGTGTTTTTCTTGAGGCCAGTGTACAGTAATTCATTCTCTCCAATTTCCTGACTTCAAAGGACTAGAATTAGAACTCTCAGCTGAACCAATCCCAGAGGCACTGCTGCAGGAAGGTCAGAGTGGCTGCTATTTACTGTAGAAGATACCCAGGACAGAGCCCTCCACTGGAGAAGGGGTGGGACTGCTGCAGTCCACATCTGATCAGAATGTGTCGCAGTCCAAGATTGCATTAAGCAAATACAAGCCCGTATACAATGTCTACAACCTGAATGTGTAAGCCAATAATAAGCTGTTTTATATTATTATCATTTTATTCTACTTATTTCTTTTGTAACAGCAACTTACAGTTGAAATGAGGGCATTCGTCCAATGCAACAAGAATCGGACAACATGCGAGGATAAAAACATGTTCAAGTGAGCACAATGATTACCTGGGAACAACAGGTTTACTTTTGCTGGACAATAGCTCAAGATTTCTACTTTACTGGGAGCCCTTTCATTCCTGGTAATGGCTGTGGCTTCTCCACCAGGATTACTATCATAACATATGCTGATGTTAAAAAAACAAACTTTGTTTGTCTCCCACAGTTTCTTAGTTTCCCTTGACTCTGTGGAGCTAGGTTTTCCATTTCAAGCTAGAAAATGCTGCACCTCTAGACTCTAATTATTTTTTTTTTCATTTGTGTGAAATTCGTGTTTGTAATTAAAGTCATGTGCTCTTGGGGTGGTGCTCGGTTCTCAGAACCCCACCCCCTACACACACACATGAATCTTGACAAGCTTCCAGAGTTGTGTTGACAGAGCTTTTTGTGTTGGTGGTGTGTGTGAGCTCTAATCAAGGGAGCTAATAGGATTTTTTCTGGTTAACACCTGTAAAATCTCACCTGTAATCAACTGCACTGTGCTGTGTAAACATGAACATTATTAGTAAGGATATCAGAGTCCCAGCCTGGGGAGAGGTCTCGAGCCAGAGTCTGCACACAGCACCCCTCACAGCAGTATTGCTCCTAATCTAAAGAGCGACAACTGAGAACGTAGAGACAGAATGAGAGACAGAAGGGGTTCAACTGTACAAATTCATTTATCATAGCTTATTAATAAACTATCTTTAATTAAGAGAACATCACACAAATATTTGGTTAAAAGGTGACATTCAATTTGACACCCTTCACCCTTCGTAGACCTGTGGATAACAAATTCTTAGAATCATTTTTCCAAGTAGTTTTTTTACTCTGCATTATAGAGAGTTAAGACTAAAAAAAAAACATATACAGTCAATGTTCAAGACAATGTTAAGTGAGGGGCCCAAGTTTGGGAACAGCAGTCCTGATACAGAAAGACTGTGGTGGGGTGTTTGTTTCCCCTTACCTTCTAAATATCTTGGCATCACTGAATATTGTTTAATACTGTATATTGTTTAACACTGTATATTTCTGTCTTGGGGATCTGATGGAGATTAATACAATCTTGAGCTCTTCTTAAGGCTAATTTCTAAGCAAGGTTGAAAAAATGAGTTCCATTATAAAGACCTGACCATTACACTGCTGAAGACAAAACATTGTATACTTGAAATCAATAGGATTGGTATTGATAAAAATCAATAATGTTATACCTGCTAGCTAACTAATGAGTCGAGACCTGATAACCCTAAACTTTTGTATTTTTTCTGCTGCATCGCTTCATTAAATCAGCATGTAAAAGATAGACTACAAAACCATCGACCTCAATGTTATTACAACAGTGTTCAGGTGCTTCACAACAGAGGAGCGTTGACAAAGTGAATGGGCCTTGAAACCACTCAGTTCTCAGTAGTGGGAATTTTAAAATGATGGTCTTTCAATGGATGTTTATCTACAAAAAATAAGGAATAAATACTATTTCCTCATGGCACCTTGTGGCAGGTGAATGCCGTGTTGGTGCACAGGTGTGTGGGTAATATTGGGTTGGCAGGGAGGGGGTCAAATTCCTAAATGTTTTGTGTTTCACTGCTTGTTAATAAACATACGCATTAGCACTTTACAGCTTCTGTCTCTGGATCTTCCACCTGCCAGTTACCAGCCTTGCCACATACCTTTATAATAGTCAAAATTGTACTGCGCTGTCCCAAGAGCATAGAGGTTTGCATCTACATTATTTTTAGATACACTGTAGAATTTGAAAAGCTCCACCCAAAACTGCAGACCAGTAAACTAATCTGAGCACATTTGTATTCATTTTTCAATATATGACACTGACATTATTTAATTAGTTATTCTTGGGTGTAGTCTTTCTGTAACGTATTGAAAGAATGAAATGCAAAAGTGTTTTTTGTAACCATGTGCAAATCTGCACATCTACCATTTCCATCCAGTTTGAAAGTCCAGTCTCTGTTGGGCAGCACCCGTAGATGGCACGAGGTTGAAAGATTAGAAAGATAGATACTATGAAAGACAGATCGGGAGGGATTAGTAGTGTAGGACAGATTAGACTGATAAGATATTTAGAGAGAAGACTAAGGTAAATGAGAAGAACAGCAGATCCAGTCTGATCACACTGGATACAGCAGGGTGAGAGAGGGCTGGTGGATATGCTGAAGATCAGTTGGTAGATTCGCTAGTGGTTAGGTGGATCACAAGATCAGATACTGTAAAAGTAGTGGTGATGCTTTTAATTCAGTTAAAGAGTTGGATAATAAAGTTGATAAAACTAGATCAAAAGTGTGAGCGCTAGTGTATGTGGAGCGTGTAAGTAAGTGGGCAGGTGTATAAGTAGATGGGCGTGTGTGTAAGTAAGTGGGCAGGTGTGTAAGTAGATGGGCGTGTGTGTAAGTAAGTGGGCAGATGTGTAAGTAGATGGGTGAGTGTGTAAGTAAGTGTGCAGGTGTGTAAGTAGATGGGTGAGTGTGTACGTAAGCAGTCAGGTGTGTAAGTAGATGGGAGAGTGTGTATGTAGGTGGGAGAGTGTAAGTCAGAAGGCGAGTGTGTAAGTAGGTGAGTGTGTAAGTTGGCAAATGGGTTGTAAGTAAGCTTGTGAGTGTGTAAGTAGATGGGATAGTGTGTATGTAGGTGGGAGAGTGTAAGTCAGAAGGCGAGTGTGTAAGTAGGTGAGTGTGTAAGTTGGCAGATGGGTTGTAAGTAAGCTTGTGAGTGTGTAAGTAGATGGGAGAGTGTGTATGTAGGTGGGAGAGTGTAAGTTAGTGTGTGGGTGTGTAAGTAACAGGCCATTTCCAGTGTTCAAGTAGGCAGGCAGAGTATCAGCTCTGCTCCATTTAGAATTTGCTATTTACTTGTTGTTTTTTTTTCTCTGTCAATCAGTACTTTAGCTATGATTTCTCACCTATATACAATGCACATACCTTTGTATATACTACGCACCCATTCGCAATGCTCTCAAATGGGATCTGCTTGAGGGATCACTGGATATGCATTAAGGAGCTGCATTAGGCTGGTAGGAGGAGCTTTATCTCTGTTATCCAGTCTCCATAACATTGCTCTTTCTCTCTTGATCTTGTGCCAGCAACAGACTCTCATATACACCCTCTGTCGACATTTCAGCACTGGATTGGTGTGGGACAGCTCCCGTTCTCCTTGTTGCTGGGATTACTGTTTGATTGTTGACAGTGGATTGTCTGTCTGCCTGCCTATACCACTGGGCCTGTGGATTTGCAGGCTCTGAGAGCTTCTTCTCATAATGTTGCTGCAGTAGCAGTGCTAGGATTGGCTTTTCTCTCTCTCTTACTCTGCCGTCCCTCCATGAGAGGCAGTGTGCAGTCCCAGGGCTGGTGGGGGGAGCAGGTGCTATCCTCTCTCTCTCTCTCTCTCTCTCTCTCTCTCTCTCTCTCTCTTTCTCTCTGAGCAGCAGCAGTGTCTCTGGCATGAGCGTTTGCAGCGCGATGTTGGTGCATCTGTGAGCCCAGAGTAAAGGAAAATGAATAAATGAAATAACGAGGGCAGAAAATAATAAGAAAACAAGAATAAAAACAGAGACAGGGTGATCACAGAAGAATATTAATAAAGCAAGAAGAAGGAGAAAGCTCTTGGATATTCTCTCTGTGTCTGTCTGCCTCTCACTCTCCGTCACTGTGGTGGAATGTAGCAGCGTACGGCAGGATTTTTTTCTTCTCTTGAAATGACAGTCAACGGAAAGACTGACATACTGTGCCGGAGAGCCGTGGCAACCCAAGCAGCAGGACCAGGAGAGCAGAGGGAGGCAGAGCACTGAGGAGGTGCGAAAGAATAGGGGGATTCAGACCCCCAGCTGCTTAGCTTGTTGGTCTGTGTGCTTTTTTTTTCTGTGCTGCTGCAACTGCTATTGCTGCTTGGGAATTATACAACTCAGGAGCTGCTCGGGAAAGGTAGGCACGAGTGGAAAGTGAACGAGTGTTTTTTTGGAATTCACTGGGAATGAGCTGAGTCAGCGTTGAATCTAAGCTGCAGTAAAGAGCCCCCACTGATCCTTCGAATGAGGGAGTGAGAGAAGGAGGAAGAAAATCAAGAAAACAACATTAAGAAAATTAAAATGGTTTTATTTCTTCAGTAGAGGCGATGTCTAGCTGCGAACTGACTGCAACTCCCCCAGAGGAAGGATTTACAGATTATATTTAAAGATATTAGATATATCTATCTATATATATTTTTGGAAATATATATTTTGTTTTGCCTGGGATTAAAATTTCTATACTGTACTGTGTTTTGTTTTTATCCGGGGCTTCATTATTTTTCCTTCAAAACAAAAAATCTTAAATATATTTATTCTGTATTTCTATTTCTACACACTCTCCTCCCCGCTCTCTCTGTCTATTTCTGCTGCTCCTCGATGCCTAGTATTGCTTGTTGCCCCTCTGCTCAGTCCTGCCCATGCGCCACTTCCCCCTACCCCAGGGGTTAACCCTTTCTGCTCCAGCAGGATGAGCGAGGCTGTGACGCCTGCTTTGTCGGGGGCTGTGATCTCAGAGGATCCAGAGGGGGCTGCAGGGGGTTCTGAGCAGCCCTCCCCCCCTGAGCCTGGACCCCTGCGCTGTGGCAGCTGTGCCCTGTGGCCCCGGCAGCAGACCTGGCTGTGCGTGGTGCCCCTGCTCATTGGCTTCATCGGCCTGGGCCTTAGCCTCATGCTGCTCAAGTGGATCGTGGTGGGCTCGGTCAAGGACTACGTCCCCACGGACCTGGTGGATGCCAAGGGGATTGGGCAGGACCCCATCTTCCTATCCAAGCCCAGCACCTTCCCCAAAAACTCAGAGACTACTACAGCCACAGTAGCCAGCAGAACTCAACCTGGGCTGGGAAGCCACAGCACCACCACAGCCTCCAGCGCTGGCGCGGTGGGCCCTGCCGGCTCCGGCAGCTTCACGCCACGCCCCCCCAACCGCATCAGCACCCGCATCACCACCACCACCACGCGGACCCCCAGGCTGCTGCCCCCAGGGGGCCGGGGAGTGACCCCACGAGGCACCACGGTCCGCAGAGTGACCACGGGCACCAGTGCCGGGACGGAATCAGTGGTGCCCACAGCTGCAGTAACCCCAACGATGGAAGCTCGCCAGGAGCCCACTGCCCCGCCCTCGCCCTCGCCCTCAGGGCGCTTCTACCTTCACGATTCGACAGCTGTGTGGACCCTCGGTCACTTTCCAGCAGAGAGCTCGCCCGCCGTGCCCACTCGACCCCCCCTGCGCACCAAAACACGTGAGTCCATTACGGGGCCATACTGTTGAGAGTTACTTTAGATATTATCATTTCACTATAGATACTGAGGCAGTTTGGAGCTGTATTTAACTGTACATGTATAACATGAAGACTGCATATGAACTACATGTGTATAACATGTGGACTACAGTGGAATGACATACTGCCTGTGATCATGTAGTTAAAGTGTTACTTAATATTTTGTTAGATTTTTTAGTAGTCAAGATACCAGTAAGCACAGAAATGACAACATGACTAAGGTGTCTAATCAATCCTAAGCAGATGCATAAACAATGGCACAATCTAGTAAACTGCAGTTGCGTTACATTGTTGCTGTGAGGGTGGATCATTGTTCAGGCAGCACACCTGTGAGGTTAGATAAGAGAATGTGATATTTCTGGTGGAGTGTTTCAGCTGTTATTGGTGGTCTCTATTTTTTGGTTATAATACGTTTTAAAAACCAAAGCGCAGAAAGCAACATATTGTCTTTGTTTTAGCTGTGTGAAAATGTTTTAATCAGGATTGCTATTACAATCAGTGTACTGAATTTATTTCTACAATACCCTAATATGCTTTAAATATCTCTGGATTGTGATATGTAGCGATTAGCTACAGGCATTTGGCTTCTTGAACATGTATTCAAATATTTGCTTAATGCATTTCCCCATTATGATTTAGGCATTATGTATACAGCAAAGGGTTGTATATATGGACAGCGGTCAAGGCTGTTTTAATCTGACGGATTCATTTAGATAAATCAAAATCAATGGTGGCTAATTAAGATTAATGCAGATAAGGTTGTGTCGAATAGCGGGTAGATAGCAGCAGATTGTAAACCGCAGAGCGGCAGATCTACCCACAGACCGTACGGGAGCTTCAGTTTTTTTGCAGCCGCAACATTAATCTATTGTGCATCAGTGAGAATTTGGGCAGGGAGCGACCTGCCATAAACACGACGGGCGGGACGCGGGCACTGCAGACTGCCTCAACTCGGAGCCCTGTCTATGCCCTAGTGCTCCTGTATTACTACCGTAATGTATAACACATTTTAAATATACATAGTGGTTAGATCAATAAGAGTGTAATACATGAATAATGAATTCATTCGAAATATGAAGCATATCGTATTTGAGTTAATATGTATTTGCACTGAGTACAGTATCACTGTGTATTCGCTTTATGCTGATGATTCTCTGTTTTTCTGTCTGCACTAGGACGAGGAGCGCTTCTGTGTTGAACGCAAATACAGCCCAACATCTTTGACACAAGACACATTCCCAATTTAATATAGCCCTTAATTAACTTGAATTGAACTGTGGCTTATTTTAAAAGCAGTGGCCAATCGCCAGATATTTAATTATGTATATTAATCTAGAGATGTATGATCAATAATAATAATGATTTGTATTATTGTATACGATCCCCTAATGTTTTAAAGCCGATTGCCTTGAATATTTAGTTCGATGTGATCAATGGCTATCATTCGGATATTGCGAACTAGACAATATCTTGCTTGTTTAGTTGTATGCAGCTCTTAAGATTAACTATTATTAACACGCACAACGTGTATCGCGTAGACGTGTGTGTGTGTGTGTGTCTCTATTGTTTAAATATGCCTGTTACATTATTATCAATTAAACTTTCTGAAAGATTATACTGTCAAGCCCTGTTTATTAACTCGTTAATACTGAAAGCAACATCATCTATAAATGACATTTATGAGTGAATAATTAACCATTTTATGAATGCCACCTCAGTATCGAGTGTTAGGCTGCTGAAAATCCAACAAAGGAGTGGGATTGCTAGACAGCAGCTTGAATGCCTGTTCTTGTACCTTTGCTGGTAACATCACAGTCAAGCTTGCCTTGCTTTCTCTCATTGTGAATGATATGCATGTGCTGTTTGGTAATGCTTTACTACTTTACTAAGTATATGTATTAAGTATTTATGATTATTTATGTACCAGATTTATTAATTACCTCCATTGATGAATTAGGAACCATGGTGGTGACTGGAAGCAGGCTGGCACCGCGGAAGATCTCTTTCATTGTGTTTTCCTGCGGTTGTGGATGAGCCTCGAATCATTTTATTATGTATCTCGAGATTCTGACGTGTTATTTCTCTCAGCGCAATCTCTAAACAGTTGTGCCCTGTTAGCAGGGCTATTCATCAAATATTTACAGGGGAGCAGACTAGCATTGAGTTGGTATTCAAGTGGTATGGGGTGCAAATGAACATCTGCTATTTATTCTGTAACAAATTAAAGCTACACTACCTGTGAGAAGTCAGTTTCTATCGCACTCAGTAGAAAAGCAGGAGGAAAGATTAAAGAGGATCGTAGTAGGTGCTTGGTTGGCAGGTGCTTCTGTATTCAGGACTGCACACATCCCTGGTCTTTTCTCAGGAACAGTCTTAAGAGTGACTCTGTCGTCAATTCAGGAGAAAGGTCTTTGCTGCAGATTTTTACTATCACCTTACCTAAATGACAGCCACATATCCCACCAGAACAATATGAACACCGTACAGATTCGGCACGTTTGAATTAGGGCTGTCGTGGATGCCCATGATGGCTTTAAACACTGCTGACATTGAAATGGTTTCGACTGTTCTCAGGGAGTTTAGTGTGTGTTTTTTTACAGATGTAAAGCTGCTACTGTGCACTGTATGATTTTTTTCTGAACCAGCTGACAGGGACAAGAAGCAAGAAGAAATCTGTATAAATGTGATGTTTCAGTAATGTATCAATTGGGTTCATTCACGGTGAGGCCACATTGACAGTAAACTCTACTCCATATCTTACTGTAAAAGGGCTCTTCAGTAATTCATTGTTTTCAATATTTCACCATTTGATGCAGCGAAACACAGGGACCCACTGTGTATTAATGCACCACCGGCACATTCCTATTTCATTGTGCTGGACATCAGTCAACCAATCAGGAGCTGAAAGCAGTGCAGATATGTTGAATTCACTCACTTACAAGGATAACATTTGCACAGAAAAGCCAGATTTCACAGTTTCCCTCTCTCCCCTTGACCCCAGGCGGGGTTATTATTATACTTTTACTTTGCTGCTATTGTACCAGATGCTCTATTTCATTCGGCATGGCAACAGGGGTTGGGAGAGTCATATAAGAGTGAACTAACATGGAAGATACCGTATACAGTGATATCACCTGACTCTTGTAAACTGTGTTATACCTAGCACATTCAGGTAGTTTCAGCTATACCTATTCTGCTCTGTGGTCCAGTGTGCTGAAACACCATTATCGACACATCTTCTCAAAAATCCCCCGCGCGAAGGAAATACTATTTCTGAACTAAACATTCATTATTCACAGCCTTGTGTAGATTTATATGTTATCTAATCACATCCCCAGATCTGTTTATAATAAAGCATTTAACCTCTTCAATACAGGATCATACATGGGGCGTGTGTGCAGAGTCATTCAAAGAGCCTTTGTTATGCAATCCATTGCAGTATAACAATATTCACATCCTCTTGAGTTCCCCAGCACACAATATTTAACAATACACAATGCATTCCACCTGGTGTCTCAGGAGGCCAGTTCCCTTTCTGTGAGAAGCAATCCAAAGCACTTTGCTAACTGCAGATTTAAAAAGGAATCTACTGAGGTAACAGAATCAGCTAAAAGCTAGCTATGTCATACAGATACGTGTTTAAGTGTAAATTCCCTACATTTGTGAATTTGATGTAAGCTGGTAGTTGGTAATGTTTTGTCCTGGTAAAGAATCATAAATGACAGACAGTAATAACAAGTCATTCCCCCTTTCAAAGTGCTTTTTGTGTTGAGACGACTCAAATTCGTTTTGCAGTTGCAGAGTTTGCTGAGTTCTTTGAGTTTCCCTGTGCATGAGAATGTTTGAAGAGTATTTGACCCCGAAGCAGACAATGGCAGACTCTGCCTGATTCTTCTGAACTCCACTCCTCTGGTTTTGATTTAAGGAATCTGGAAACAGTTGTTGCTAGATTTTGTTTTATCATTCATAATATCTAATGACATGGTGTCAAAATTCTGTTAAAATCTATTATTGAGTCTGATGCATTATTCCAAATGTGTTTAATATTTGATCACAGAACAGTAACTGGGTACAGAATGTCATTTGAACAGTGGCAGATTTTTTATCCTAGTAAGATGGATTTCTTGAGATCACACATTAGATCAGATATCTCATCACAGACTGTCTGGTGCCTGTTGCAGTATTTATGGTATTAACTGCTAATAGGAAACCCTCCAAATGATATTAAGCGCTAGAGGTATAGCCCTTTAATAATCACTGATATCATTCTGTATTTCCTGAGTGTGTTTGATTATTCTGGTATTATATCTTACTTACTGTACATTCTGTTTGATTGCTGTCGTATCAGCTCTTATTCCGATTCAGTTATAATATTTGATCAAAGCCACAGTATTTTTTTCACTATAATATCTAATCTAAAGATTTAAAAATATTCCTTATGGGTATCAGTTTCCAGACTCACTCCAGGTTTTACCTTACGATCATTTTGCACACCTGTGCTTTTGCACTCCATGCCTGTGCTATCACACGAAACAAGACAAGAACTGGGAGTGTGGGAACACATGCACATTCTGTCTGGATATTTAATCTGATAGATTCCTGTATTATAATATCCATTCACAGCTTTCTTTGGCAATATTGGGTCCCTGTCCATGAGAGTCCCCTGAAATACATCCTGTAAAATGTATTTGTGACATTATGAAGCCACAAGACAGCTCAGCAGATTTCAAAGTTATAATATCTGATTACAGACAGCTAGATTTCTTTATTTAATCTCATCCCTCTAGAATTCCCTGTTAAAATATGAATTCTCAGGCTGATAGATGTCTTTGGTATCAGAGCACAGTTCTCTGTTACTATTTATACAGGGTGATTGATTTTCTAATGCTTTGTGAAAATTTGAGATTTTTGTTTTTCTGAAAGTAAAAAGAAGCTGTAAAAGTAGTGTGAACCATCCACAATGCAGTCAATCGATAAGCAAGTAAGAGGGTGTGAGGAGGAGACTGTTACATACTGTACAGGTGAGTGGCTGTATTTTAATGATGTAACAGTGATGGATGTTAAACACAGCAGTAACTCCCTTCATCACTATATTAATCATGCTTGTGTTTCCAGTGTCTGGGTGATATTGATCCCTTGACAACGCAATGCAATAAAAATATCTTCAATTGGGTTAAGGGTGGCACTATTTATATCAGGAAACTAGAACACAGGGATTTGGACAGTCCTAACCCCAAACAGGAAAGCCAAAAGATAATGTTGCTAGGGTTACCAGATTTCCAGAGTGAGAGTTTTGTACTTTAAACAAAATGTATGAATACAATACCAATACTTGTTTATTACCGGGACATAAAATCTGGCTGAAAACTGGGACAATCCCTAAATGTTACAAAAATAAAAACAGAAATGGCAAAAGAATATTTTTTATGAAACATAAGAAGATCATTTCTTGACTTATGGAGGACCTGCATGCAATCATCAGATGGTTTCTATCTCGGCTGTTTGTTAATCAAAGTGTTAATTTTTGGAGTTGTGTCCATTGCTTCAAAACTTTAAACCCATGGCAATCAGCAAGTCACTTGTGTCATTGAGATGGGTCTCTAACCAGAGAGCTGCCCTGCTTGGATGCTTATTTTCCAGTTTAACTCACCGTAATTCGATCAGCCTGGTAAATATCAGTTGTAACGTTTAAGGCAGTATCTCAGCTGAAATATCCGATCAGACACATCCATTTCTGCATGATAATGTTTATTCACAAGCCAACAGATTCATCTGCTGCTGTTCTAATCTGTGCAGCTGCTGCTGCTCTTCACAAGCCTGTAGATTATTCACGCTGTATTTAATCACAGACCACTAGATTTCTGTGGTAAGGAATACATTCACAAGCCATTTGATTACTCTGCGTTATAGTAGATGATTGTCCCGAGCCTGCTGGATTTCTGCAATGTTTATTCACAGTCTGTCAGATTTCCCTGGTACAGAATCAGTTCACAGCCTGCTAAATTTCTCTGCTATGAAATGTATTCACCCGGCCAGATAGATTCCTGTTACAACGTTTAATCTGGGCCCCAGAGATTTCTGCCATCTACTTCAAGCCCCACAGATGCCCGGGATCATATTTATTCAGAGCCTGTTAGATATGATGTATGGCTTTGCAGACATCCTGGTTTTTAGTGCCTGCCTTCTTGCTTTTGTTTGTAAAAAGGACCTCCCCCAGTTTATTATTTTTAGTGAAGAAGTGCTAATTAATTGAAGGAAAGCATATTGGCCCCAATGGGTGTTTAACTTGTATCTTCTCTCAAATTTCCTTGCCTTGTGATGAAGCACACCTGATGTTTTTATTACTAGTATATATTTATTTAACTAATACTAACTGCACATTATCAAGCAGCACAGGTCTCTTCTATTAGAGGACAGATATGGGATATAGATTTCTGTAAGGATATTTATGCATAGTGTGTTAGATTTCCAGTCTTATAGATTTGGCCGATCCAGTACTGTAACGCAGTCACCTTCACACTGGCACACTCACCCTCACACACGCAGACAAGCTCACACTGACACACACAGTCACATGCAAGTATAGTAAAAGGTGTTCCAGATTGCACATACAAATGCATAAACACACTGGCACAGTCAGTCCCTCTGGTGCTGTAGTGTCTAGTATCCCTGTGTTCTCCTAGGTGAGTCTTCATATCCAGGGGCTATGTGACTGTCTCAGCTGAGCCATAAGAAACTCCAACCTATATATCTCTTTACAAGACTCCTCGACTGACTGACTATATTATATTTACAACTGGGACCTGCCCAGCACATAAATACGCCGGGTGGGGATAGTCCAGCAGATGACAGATGCATAGGCATAAATATAAAATTCTGTTCATAAATGTGGAGCTATGAAGACAGCTAGACAGATGGGAAAACAGGTAGATACGCCACCAAGTTCACATTCTGCATTGTCATCTATTGTCATCTATATTCTTTTGTTTCCATGGTAATGTCAACATATTTACGTTGTCATCACCGCCTGTCATCATCATTCTGAAGCCACCTGACGGCATTCTCACTGATTTGCGTACACGGGAGGAAAGCTAAAGATTGGAAATTAAACAGATGATATGTGATGGTTCTAAGTGGGTAAGGCTAAAATAAAAAACAAGGGAGGGAAGACATTGAGTAACTAACCAAGGACGAAGTTATTCACGCTGAACCATGCACATTGTCTGCTTATCCTGGCCAGAAATCAATACTTGTATTGGGGAATTTATTGTGATTCACTGCAAGAGAAGGAGTCAAGGGGTGAGGGAGAGAGAGTTATTGGAAAGTGACAGCAGGTAAAGAGACGTTAAAGCAGGACTCTCTCTGTTTTGGGCCTGGGGTCAATCGGCTACGATGAACCGGATGAGCATGGATGGGTCAAATGGTCAACTCTAATTCATAACTTTTCTAATGTTCTTGTGTTCAGTGTGTTGTGTTCTTCAGCTCTGATCCACCTGATATTCAGTTTTCACAGTGACACAAGCAGACATTATTGGATAATTAAACAGATATATTTGCACTCCTCTAAGATACACATCTCATCTCACTTCCATCACCGTCCTGGGAGACTCTGTGAGCTTCCCGCATGCATACTCTTACATTCATCAGATACAGAGATTTCTCCCACACAAGATCATGTAAGAGCAGTTCTGCATATCCCTGCTTTGAACCAGTGCTTACAAAGAGATTTACAAAGCAGCCAATGGGCAGCCGAGCTCAGAGGGAGAGAGCAGAGGCACTAAGAGACGGGTTCAAATCCAGGTACTGCCTAAATCTGACAGAGCTGTCTCGAGATAATGACCCCTAATAATGGGAATACATTTCTATATATATAAATATATATTTCTGTATTAATACTGTGCATGCGTGTGTGTGTGCGTGTGTGCGTGTGTGTGTGTGCGTGTGCATGCAGTGGTATTGATTGATTGACGTGATGTCGGATGTGATTGAGACTTGCCTGAATGACCGGAGGGGTGTGTGAGAGAGGGAACAATCCATCACCTAATAAACAACAAATTCAATACAAATCAAACAGACTAATAACAGTGAGGCAGGGCATTCCTCACAGTACAGAGCAGGGGATCAGGATTTCCAATTTCCTTTAAATGTCGGGGGCCGGAGAAATCCTGCTGAGAACGCTGCTCAGAGGAGAGAGAGCAGATTGAGAGAGAGAGAGCAAGGCAAAGAGAGAGGGGGAGAGAGAGGGGAGGAGAGAAAGGATGAGAGGAGGAATGAGATAGAGGTGGTGGAGAGAAGGGAGAAAGGAGAATGGAGAAGATAAGAAAATAATACCAGGTTCTGAATGAGAGAAGGCCATTCAACACCATTCATGCTCCCCTGGTTTCCAGTACCTGATAGATCCCAGAACTAATTCAAGTCGGCTCTTAAAGGATCCCACTGATTCACAGAAGCATACACACAGTGAGAGCAAAAAAAGTGCAGTCTTTAAAACTAGTAAACGCTCTTGTAACATTAATGTAGCTGCTTCTATCTTAACCCAGAATGAAGTCGCTACCTGTGATGAACGGAACGTCATTGACACCCAATACTGCTCTCTCAGTGCCTGACAGTACATTGATAATGTCCATTCGGCCCCTGTATGAAAGCACAACACACTCTGCTGATATGAGAAGCAGTGGATGCGGAAGTTGGCGCAGAGGTTGCTATTCTGAGAGCTGCCACGGCCCCTGTTAATGTGAACTGTGGTAGGAGCGAGCAGGGCACTTCCGAAAGCCTCTCCATCACCGCGGTAACTTTAGCCTCATCTGTCAGCAGCAGACATAACTGGAACCATGAAGCTTTTATTACAAAAGGAAACCTGGATTAATGTGACTTCACTTAAATATGTTATATTAAATGTATTGCTGCATGGCATGAATATAACTCAAGGTATGAGAGCCCTGAGCTAAGTGTAAGGTGCTGAAGGGCAAAGACTGGCACATTTCTTGCTTAGTGCCCATTACTGGGACTGGATAATGACAGTGGAGAGCTGAGAATTGAGCGTGTTTAGACTAGTGCTCATTATTATTAAGGTGCTGGTAATGACAGTGCTGGAGAGCTGAGAAGGGAGTGTTTAGACTAGTGCCTATTATTAAGGGGCAGGGTAATGACAACATGCAGTGCTCAATTCAGGGGGGGCATGTTACTATAGTAATGCACTGTGTATTTATAGCACCTATGAATAATTAAGATTCACCAAGGTGGTTAGTTGCAGAATGTTCTCTCTGATTAGACTGGTATCATGTCATGCAATATAATGCTTTTAAATCAGGTTTGTGTAATGATTGATTTACAATCACATGACTGACTAATGTACTATGCATCTTCGATTCATAAATAATGCACCATACTGGAAATGCACCATACACCAAGCAGGAACATTATGCACAGCACCCGACCTAACTGGAACCAAAGCATAACCAGGAGCCAAGCCTTCGGCAGAGCTGAACGCTGTAGAAATGTTTTGTGCGTATTGTTTATGAATACAATGCTCTTGGATTGGTGAAGTGTGTGTCACTGCTGTTGAAGTCTGATTTCGTTTTCTTCTGTTTTGGATGATGAATGTGGTGGTGACGCAACACAGTGGAATTGTCAGCAAAGTTGTGCAATTTTTTGTTGTTGTTCGTTGTTATTTTTTAAATCTTTTTTTATCAAATAAAATGACAAAGCAGTGCTGACAGCCTCATCTGGTGTGGTGATTGAACGTGGGGATGTTGTGAGCATCCCTGGCTGCATGCAGTGAGGCAGCTTCGGGTATTATTATTCACTTTCTCAAAGCCGCCTTGACGATTACAGAGCCCTTCATCGCACGCTAGGTTTGTCAGACAGGAAGCTAAAGTGTTTTTGCCAGTTGTGCATATTCTCAGTAATCCTTGGTATCTTGATCAAGGCAATCAGCAACCTGGACACTCACAGAGGACAGCGAGCAACTGGCAAAGCTTCCAACCAGTTTGACTGTGCCACGAGGAGTAAGCCAGCTGACCCAAAGCCGTAACAACACGACCAATTTAAGGTCTCTCTCTCTTACTCTCTCTCTCTCTCTCTCTCTCTCTCTCTCTCTCTCTCTCTCTCTCTCTCTCTCTCTCTCTCTCTCAATTCATTTTTCAATTCAAAGGTGCTTTATTGACATGACTAACATCGGCAGTCTTGCCAAAGCATTTACAAAGTACCATAACAGTTAATAATAATAACAGTAACAATGATAATTATAATAATAAAAATACAGCATTTATAAACATGATAAACATATTTAAATACAAATAGTAAATAGAACAAGACAAATACACTGAATTAAACATTTAAATACTAAATACTAAATAACCCCCCTCCCTCCCCAGCAGTGCTCACTGTGTGTCCCTCAGGCTGTTGCAGGTGGCTATATACTGGGCAGCCAGTGGGGCTGTGTCCCTCACCCAGTACGACTGTTAATTTTTCCTGGGTCTGTCATGTGTTGGAAATGTGGGAGAGTACTAGTTATCTTTTTAAAGATTATGTTCCTTGTTTGGGTGTATTTATCACAGTGTAGAAGAAAGTGCATCTCTGTCTCAACCTCTCCTGTCTCACAATGACTACAGAACCTGTTCTCTCTGGGTAACCAGGTTTGCCTGTGTCGGCCTTTTTCAATGGCCAGGCTGTGGTCACTGAGCTTGTACTTGGTCAGGATCTGCCTTGTATCTTTGACAGTGAAGAGATACTCTGCTAGGGTAAAGTTTCTTTTTAGCGCCTGATTGCAATCAAGTTTATTTGGGGTTTTTGTTTCTTTGTCCCAATGTTCCAAATAGGAGTTTTTGATTTGTGTTACAGTTTGATTGACTCTGATTAACAATGCTTTAGCAGTGCTGCCCTGAAGCTGTTTAGTGTTAGTGTGGGTTAGTGTAGTGAGCTTCAGGGCCAGCTGGCTGAGGGGTCTCTTTTCTGGACTGAGCTCTTGGGTCTGCAGGACCTTGTACTGGAGGGAATCTAGGTGACTTCTGCATCCAGAATTTTAGTGCTCTTTTTTGTATGTTGGTGAACAGTGGGTAGCGGCCTAATTCAGCCCTGCATACATTATTTGATATTATTTGCTGTACCTGTAATATGTTTTTGCAGAATTCAGCATGCAGGGTTTTTACTGGATGTTTATCCCATTTTATATAATCTTGTTGACTGACTGGACCCCATACCTCACTTCCATATAGCACAATGGGCTGGATAACACTGTCATATATTTGTATCCAGGTATGTTTGTTTTGTACAGCCTTTTGTACAGAGAGACGGGACAAACTCCATTGTATCACAGGCACAGTTTTTAAAGCAGCCAGGTGATTCACTGTGAGTTGTGGTTCAGTGTATGACCCTGCCATTGAAAGCTTGCAGGCATTGTATAAACATCAGCACTAATTATCGTAATTATGATGATTAGATCATCATCAATAACAATCCGATTGGCATCTTGTAGGTCACAGTTTGCTACAGCTCTAGCCTTGAAATGAATTCGTCAGACAGACAGCACTGCAGATCATAAATAGAAATATGTATGTCTATAGGAGTGTGTGTGTGTGTGTGTGCGTGCGTGTGTGTGTGTGCGTGCATGCGTGCGTGCGTGAGTGCGTGCGTGCGTGCGTGTGCATGTGTGTGCGTGCGTGTGTGTGTGTCGGTCGCTGTTGTGGTTTTAAGCTGGTAAGAACTGGTAGCAGTACTGGTTTTAATTGGATAGCGATACTAGTTTTAAACTGTTCAGAACTGGTTCAAAAGATTGCATTGCTGGTTCATAGACTCCTGTTTTCTCTGTAAAATTCTTTAGCAGAGATCGATCCGATTGACTAATTGACTTGTTTGTTTTAATTCTGTACTGGGCTTGTTTATAAAACCTTTTTTTTTCCTTTTTTTTTTTTTTCGAGTGGGGCTAACCAGGAATAAATAAGCTGGAAACGGATGTCCCAGGCTGACTGACTATGTGTGGAGGGCGGTGTTACACTTTGAAGAGCTCACTTTGATACGGAATGGCAACA
Source organism: Acipenser ruthenus (assembly GCF_902713425.1). Taxonomy (NCBI): domain Eukaryota; kingdom Metazoa; phylum Chordata; class Actinopteri; order Acipenseriformes; family Acipenseridae; genus Acipenser; species Acipenser ruthenus. Next base: position 31,847,345 of record NC_081201.1, read on the forward strand.
AGTGGAAGTATATTTCTCCAAGATTGCATGGTTGTGGAATTCAGTCTACTTATTCATTTTGTGTACTGTAGCTTTTATCTTTTAGTCCCTTTACTGATAATTAATGATGAAGCACTTTGATGGGCGTCTGAGTGCAGTGTGAATGCGTCTGTAATTGTAGAGTGGGGTGGATGAGCATTTAATGTCACCACATTTAAAAGATGATCCTCTGTGAGGCTATTTTGAATGAATGGCTCATCATTTGAATGTGTGGTTCTTAAATAGATCTGTAAAGGCAGAGCAATTCCCTGAACAGATTGGAGTGGAGGCTGTTTCTCCTTCTCACTGCAACTGATGGAGAGAGGGAGGGAAGGAGAGAGAGAGAGAGAGAGAGAGAGAGAGAGAGAGAGAGAGAGAGAGAGAGAGAATAGAAACACCACAGCAAGATAATTAAAAATGAACCCTTGACAGACAGATAGACAGACATAGCTGTGTGGATGCACAGAAAGTTTCACTCCAGCATGCTAATAACCAGACCAATTATCTCCAGAGCTGATGAACTGAAGGAAGCCCAGCTCTGTCCGTCTGTGCCTTTTGTTAGTCATGTAAATAAATAAGCAGTACAGAGAGGAGCAGTCACTGATGTAGAAACTCTGAGGGAAGTGAACCGTTAGTCTCTCTGAAATGCCTTGTGATTCTCAAAGATGATGAACTGTGACTCTGTTGGCCTGCAGGGCTAAGGGATGGCTTGTCATTCTGTCACTGCAAATTCAACCACTGTGACTTCATTGCTCTTTTATTGAAGCTGTTCTGGACTCTTTAGACACAGCCCTGATGTCCTCAACTACCTGACTTTCTTTTGGCTCTTTTTGAATTTGTTGTGGTCGAGCAGGTAGTTTGTTTGGCACAACCTGCGCTTCTGAGGGTGAGTAACTGTGAGCAGCAGTGTGTATATTCTCCAGCAGGGAGCATTAATGTACATACTTACCATTCAAGTCTCTGATAGACCAAGTGGAAGCATTGTAGAAAAGTGACTGATATGAGTCACTTTGAAAGGCTCCTAACTCATAGAACTCTCTGGTCTTGGAGCTGAATCTCCTGTACCTAGTTTTGCCCCTTCCCCCAAACCCCTCACACCTCCTATAGTTTTAAATAAGATAGCAGGGCTGAGGGAAGGGCGTTCGGCGTCAGTGAAGCTGCTGTTTTAATCAAAGATTACATAACAGCTCATCTTCCAGTTTCCTTTTCTGTCAGCCTTGCTCTCAAGGTCAAACCTCTCTATCTGCTGGTGTGGTGTTCACTGTCCTGTCTGATTGTACCGTCAGTCTCCATGCCCTGAAACACACACTTGCTGTGCTGTATATAGACAGGAATACCTGTGTGTGTGTAGCATGTATCATGCATCATGACTGGTCCATGTACTCAGTGGAGTGCCACAGAGCTCTTTGCTACACCAACAACTGTGTGTGGGATGTGCGGGCTATGTCATATTCTTATGACAACGGAGGGGCAATTTAGATATTCTAAACTGCATGTAAACCAAGCCAATGTCTCTGTATTTTTGGCAGTTTAAATCCCTCAATAGGAACAAGTATTTATTTCCTCTCCACATTACATTAAGGTTTTGAACCTGAACAGACTGTAGAGGTGGTTATTATTATATCCCCATTTTAATCTGAACAAGTTGGATTCGGTAATATAAGCAATAACAACGAGAGAGAGAGAGAGAGAGAGAGAGAGAGAGAGAGAGAGAGAGAGTAAGAGAGAGAGAGTAAGAGAGAGAGAGAGAGAGTAAGAGAGAGAGAGTAAGAGAGAGAGTAAGAGAGAGAGAGAGAGATGGAGCAGGGCAGGTAAGCAGAACATTTGGTTTTGCACGGTTTCATAAGCTAGTGTGCGCTGGGGGTTTAAGCCCAATTATTATTTAATTTGCTGCCAATACAGGTGTGTTTGTGTTGTAGTCAAGAAAGTGGCTTGAGGCAAATCAATCCAGCATAAACAGGATGAACAGCAGCAAGAGCCACACAGCCTGCATGTGTCTGCAGGATTTATATCGGGAAGCAATTTCATATTTAATTTCCAGGTTCGCTAGCTGCTTCTTGGGGCATGTAGTTGCAAACATACTCAATAGAGACCTGTGCAGCCAAATGAAACATTCCAAACTAGCTGCGGGGAATTATTCTTATAGTTGTGATGTCAGTCTCACATGACCTGCAAGCAGCAGCCCGGTATTTTGTTATATAACTTGTATCTAAAGTTTCTATAATACCTGCCTTCTCTTTCAGCACACACTCTCCATGTTGAGTTTCAGTGAGTATGTATGGGTGTGTGCTTTCTTACAACAACAATTGGGACATCACTGGGACATAGGTGTGTGTGTTTCACTGTCCTGTGTGTGAAAGTGCACATGTCTCTATCTCAATGTCTGCGTCACTGTGTCAATGTGAATGTCTCTGTCTCAGTTTGTGTGTCTCAGTTTGTGTGTCACTGTCCCAGTTTGTGTGTCTCAGTGTGTGTGTCACTGTCCCAGTGTGTGTTTGTCAGTTTCTGTGTCTCAGTGTGTGTGTCACTGTCTCGTGTTTGCCTGACTGATTCCATGTATCCTAAGGGATTCTTGGCTTGGCCTGTGATGCAGTGAGTTTGATGAGGGCTGATGTCTTGGCAGTGCTGGAAACTGAGTTTTGTTAACTAGGGATCAGGTGTGTCCAATTTTACTCTGAAGATTTTCCCGAGGATATTGTTACGGTTCTCTTTGGAGAGCAGCTGCTTTCAATCATGAAGGAAGCCCAGCATACAGGAATTAAAATACTAAACATTTAACATCCTGTAAAACATTCATGAACATGCCACCTTGGCTAACAGCCAGCTCTTTAAAAGCCTGACAGACATTCATTTTACTCTCTCCCAAATATGGCTAATGAATAGCTATCTTGCTGTAACTGGTCTGGATTAGTTGCTGGTTAAAAAAAAATATATACATATATATGTTATAAATCATTACAGTTATCCCAAATCTGCCTATGAGACTTCTGGATTCTCAGCACATGGAAAACTTTCCAAGAGCCTCCAGGTTTGGGTTTGTGAGTGTCTCCTCCAATTGTGTCTTTTTAACAAAGCTATTTAGAATCTTATCTTTATAAGGCTGATCCCTTTTTTTGACTTTCCACTCCCCCAACATCATCTGCAGGCTCTGTGCTCTGATATATAATATTGTATAATAGAATATATGGCTGCTATCCACTCCTCTACCATCACTTCTCAAACACAGTGAGTGGTATAGGGCTGCTATACAGGTTATTTTAATAGAATATGTTGTTTTCTGTAATGGTGTCTTTAATAGACACAGACACTGCATATTTAAAATGTACAGTTGAGTTAATGTCTGCTGAGCAATTCATTTTACTTGTGCGGCTCTGAACAATACCTGAAGTTAGTGCTTGGTTTCTTACGCTGATGTCATATTTCACTTATGTTTAGGTCACACCATCAGCTCTGAGAAGCGTTCTCCAATAGGATTACCCAGCATGCAGGGCTGTGCAGCATAGATGCTAATGGATCTGTATGAAACTTTAAATGCACTTCAGAGTAAATAATTGAATATGTTAATCGGGTGTAGCAGCTGGCTTGCCTAGTTTCTGAAGTGATATGTTCCCTGCTTTTTTATTTTAGAGCTGAAAGGGACACAAATGGCTCAAGACCCACAGGTCATAATCTAGAGTTCAAAGGTCATTGCAATGTCAGTTTTGCTATAAATGGATTGTCCAGCTACCCTTCAAGTCCCTTATAGAATGAGAATATTGAGTTTTGGTTGAGGAGTGCATTTGACCGGCAAAACTAAATTATTGTTTTCATAAAAGAGTTCCTTTACTCTGACCGACTGGAGATTTTTAATTGCACATCTTTAATCCCTCCTGGAGTGTAGATAACTATCTGCCAATCAAACTGCCCCCTACTGTTTTCAGTTAGGCATGCTTCACTAATCAGAGTGCCCAAGCTGAAGCCTGACTTCAGCGTTTCTATAGTCCTCTGTCACTAATCAGAGTGCCCAAGCTGAAGCCTGACTTCAGTGTTTCTATAGTCCTCTGTCACTGCTCAGTGCCCAAGCTGAAGCCTGGCTTCAGTGTTTCTATAGTCCTCTGTCACTAATCAGAGAGCCCAAGATGAAGCCTGGCTTCAGTGTTTCTATAGTCCTCTGTCACTGCTCAGTACCCAAGCTGAAACCTGACTTCAGTGTTTCTATAGTCCTCTGTCACTGCTCAGTGCCCAAGCAGAAACCTGGCTTCAGTGTTTCTATAGTCCTCTGTCACTGCTCAGTGCCCAAGCTGAAGCCTGGCTTCAGTGTTTCTATAGTCCTCTGTCACTAATCAGAGAGCCCAAGCTGAAGCCTGGCTTCAGTGTTTCTATAGTCCTCTGTCACTGCTCAGTGCCCAAGCTGAAGCCTGACTTCAGTGTTTCTATAGTCCTCTGTCACTGCTCAGTGCCCAAGCAGAAACCTGGCTTCAGTGTTTCTATAGTCCTCTGTCACTGCTCAGTACCCAAGCTGAAGCCTGGCTTTAGTATTTCTATAGTCCTCTGTCACTGCTCAGTGCCCAAGCTGAAACCTGGCTTTAGTATTTCTATTGTCCTCTGTCACTAATCAGAGTGCCCAAGCTGAAACCTGGCTTCAGTGTTTCTGTCCCCTGTCTCTCGTTGCTGAGGCCTGAGTTCACGGTTTCCTATAGTCATCTGTCACTGAGGGGCAAGAATGTTTCACTACTACCTGAAACATCTACAATCTAAATGTGTTTCTGTTTTATTAAACCCATTAAAGAGAGAAAAGGGTTTGGTGGTGGAGTTTCCAATCTGGTTCAAGACTCTCCTCCTCAGAGCTTTTAATGTGTTTTAATCACTGCAATGCCTGCAGAAAATGTTTCATATCTACTTTTCCCTTAATTGTTCTGAGACTGTCCTGTTACTGTGGATACTCGCTGTGGTCTGGGATTTTGGATAAAGATGAATGAATAAACCTCTACAGCCAGTGCAGTAATAGTGGCATGGTGGCTTTCAGAGCACAAGTGCCTGTGTGTGTTATCACCGTTTCTTTTTTCAATACCATAACTGTGTGAATGCCACCCCCATACCCACCGTATAAACACATAGATACAAGAGTTATACACGTACATGCGCCCATGTACGCGCAAACACACACACACACACTCTCCTGGTCCAGCATACAGAGCAGGATCTCTATCCTGAGTGTAGTTCTCAGTTCTGATCAGTATGCTAAACATACAGCAATGCAGAGACAGGAATTTACGGTTTTACAAGAAAATATATTGCACCTTTGGTCTGATAAAAAGACCTGTCAGAAATAGTTTGTTAAAAATAATAAATACATTAAATAAAAATGTAAGATTATGGTACCAGAGCTTGGAGGCCTGTGCCTTTTAATGATGTCAGAATAGGTGCCGAAGCTATAGGAAGAAGAAAGAAAGCACAACAATGAAAATGCATCTGAATCACAGCACTTTACTATGAGTCTCTATAGAAATGCATTCAAATATATAAGCAGTAAGTATAACACTGAACATGGATATTACCCCAGATTCTAGTGGAAGCACAGGCGACGGGCGTCTGACCTTCAACAGCAGGTAGCTTGGAAAAGATCAGCTAGCTCTGTGTTTTGTCCTCCTGAGTCTTTGTCTCAGTCTTGCTCGCTATCCCACCTTTTTATCTCCCTTACTGTCCGATTAACTTCATCCCCGTGCAGCCGGTGGTAGCAGGTTGCACTGACCTTTCAACTATTTCTCCTGATTCACATTCCCACAAGTATTCCTGATCTCTCCCGTCTCCAAAACAGACCTTGACTGTCCTGACAGGCAGGCAGAAACTCCTTAATTAAAAGAGCAGAGGATACCTCTCTTGAAAGTACTCAGACATTACACATATAAACAAGTTCAGTTCTCAGCAAGAAAGAGTTACACAATTAACATTATTATAAATATATTAAAATGGTTAAAAGTACTAGGTTACAAAAAGAGAATGTGTTTGGCTAACAAGAGTAACGGCCAGTGATTGACTGTGCATGGAGCCTCGCTGTACCACAAACGGACAAAATATTGTAGTATTTTTACATAGCTCCAGGGTGTCTGTGAATGTACGAGTGAATGCGCAAGCACCTTTGTCTGTATCATAGGAGTGCATATGCAAACTCTTGTGAGCATGTTAAGTTTAACCTTGTGTGAGAATAGAAGAATGCAATTATGTGTGAGAATGTTAAGTGTGGATGTGTGGGGCAGATTGTGTGGGTGAATCTGTATGTGTTGAATTTCAGTTTGAGTGTTTGAATATTTTAAGTGTTATGAAAGAATTCACTGATTTTTAAGTTATTTTGCCCTTTTGAAACAGACCCCAACACAGAAATTTAATTTTTTAAGCACTTTCGTGCAATTTTATTATTTAATAAAAGAAATGAAAAACAAAAACCTAACTCCCACACAGAGTACTAACTAAACTTTTTTTCACAGTTTTAATTAAAATCGGACGGCTAAGCTGTTTACCAATTAAACAACTCTTTACAAACACACACAGAAAGGTTACCTACCTTTTTCACACAGGTCTCTCCACAATTGCCTTCTCACAAACTGCAGACTTCCCTGAATAAACTTACAGGCAGGTGACATCAATTAAACTATAAAAACAATTAAACAGGTAATAAATTAAACCAAATAAATAAACTAATTACACCTGTGGCTGTGCAAACACAGCCACACACACATTTTTCTGAATGGGACAGAAATTAACCCTATCCCTGCCAACCACCAACGCATTTTCTTCAGGCAGGGATTGGTCCTGCCACAGTATGTAAGAAGGAATGTGTTTACATATATCCTGCTTGTCTACAAAAGTTATTCCTCTCACTGGCACGAAGCTCATCAGAAAAAAAAAACAGAATCTCACTGAAGTGTCAGTTAGAAAATGGCAGGACTGAGAAATCAGCAGCCTCCAAACACTGTGCTGCTCAGAAATGCAACTTCATTACCCAGTATGAATATCTCACAGTGAACACAGACTTACCTAAACCCTTATCTGACAAGAGAGGTTTTTAAAGCAATTCTGAGCGTGTCTTCTACCAGCCGATAGTAAATCCCTACTTAAAAGACATCTATATTCTGGGAATATTCCAGGCTATCGGAAAACATGAGAGATGTAGAATATATATTGCTGTATGTGGAGAATTAATAGGGGTCTGCCTGAGGGTGTGGGTATTGAACAGATCTGTATACTAAACGGACAGTGCAGCAGGTGAGAGTGTAAAATCTTGCATAGATGTTGTGAATACAGGAGCTGTCCGCTGTCAGGGGAGCTGTCCATTGCAGGCCGTGCTGAAATTACTACACACAGGGCACACAGGATGAATGCATGCTTACACACACAAACACACATACAGCTAAAGGTACTGAAAACACAATCTCTTCCACAGGTAAATGTATGCATATAGCTGTCCACTGTAAACAGCTCTGAAATTGCTACATGCTCCATTTAAATAATCATTCTCTTGTTCTCTTTTCTCCTTCTCCCTCTCTCTCTTTCCTGTCTAGCGGGAAAGGGAGGAGGGGTAGTTGGGTTAATAATTTGTGCTTTCCCCCAGGCAGGCACTTCATCACGGGAGCTGCTTGTTAAGACACCTGTCAGCTCTCTGGACGGCACTCTTGTCATAATCTACTGACCGCAGAGGTGGCCACGCGCCTTTCTAATCGCGTTTACTGACACCATCACTTTCACAGATCTGCAACACTAAAAAGGAACTCAACTGAAATAGAGAAATGCTATGAAAAGGAAACTTATGCATCAATTTAGTCCCCAGTGCTTAAATTGAGTCAGTGAACTGTGTCCTCTCTGCACTGCTAACATGGTACCATGTAAAATTAGTTTGGCGGTCAGGATTTTTCATGCATGCATTGGCACCATGAGCAAAGGGCCAAGGCAGTGAAGCCGTCAAAAGCGATTTGTTTAGGATTGTGGCAGCACTGTGGATTACAATGATCTGAAAGCTCGAAAGAATGACAGTTTCGCGACTACTTTGCAAGATTGCAAGTAAAAACATATTGCTCAGGTGGGGCATGATTCAAAAAAAGTTGGGAAGCCCTGCATTAGTGGATGGTGATGTAATCTCCTAGGATTGGCCACAGGCAACACTAATGCAACCCTTTTAAATTGTATTCTTGAGGGACTGGGTGGCACAGTGGGTTTATGCACTAGACAAGCCCTTCACCTCTGAAGACCTAGGTTTGGGGACTAGGTGGCATAGCAGGTTAATGTTAATGCACTAGAGTAGCCAACCCTTTCACCTCCAGAGTCATGTGTTTCAAGCTTGAAGGTGACACAGTGAGTTAATGTACCGTTCCACACTAGGCTAGCCTGCCACCTCAGAAGATCCTTCCAGTGAGGAGCATTGAAGTGCATTGTGCAGCTAGTAAGGGTCTTGGTGTGGACGGGAGGTGATCACTATACATAAACTGGTACAGTATCTGTAGTTCAGGGCTCTCCCCTCACTTTACAAGACTGTGTTGTTAGACTCTTATCTTTCTTCAGAAAACATAATGTAGTATATGTAGTTTATGAGTACAGCAAACAATGAAATGCATTAAACCTGCTTTAAACTCACAAGCAAGCAGTGGAGCAGTGGGCCCAACAGAAAAGAGAAGTAGGGAAAAGAAAAGAGAAATTTCAAATCTCCTGAAGGCAGCAGCGGTCATTCTCAGCCACACACACAAATATGTTTCTTTTTCTATCTCTCCGCACCCTACCCCCTTTTCACTCTCAAATAAACTATGTGCAGAGTAGCAATGCTGACAGTCAAGCACTGTCAGTGTGTGTGTCTTTGTGACTGGCTGTGCTTGTACACATGTATTCACCTTTTACATGACTCATTCACACATTTTATAATTGGTTTTTAGTGAAGTATGAGTACTTTGATTTGCCAGTCAGTATCAGAGTGTTTTAGAGCATAGCATGTGTGTGTGTGTGTGTGTGTGTGTGTGTGTGTGTGTGTGTGTGTGTGTGTGCGTGTGCGTGTGCGCGTGTGTGTGTGTGTGTGTGTGTGTGTGTGTGTGTGTGTGTGTGTGTGGCTCTGTAACTAAACTACTCTCGGGCAATATTGAAGCAGTAAGATAACACATTGTTCCTTTCTACTGTACAATCTCATTCCCTTTAATCTCTTGTCTTGATGAGCCTTGTCTCCTGAAGTTTCCCTCTATCTGCTAGAGTCATCGGTTCAGTCAGTTCTGTAGTGGAGAGAGGTAAGTAAGGAAGGAATGTTATTATAGTGTAGAGCTCTTGGGTTCCTTACCTGTGGCTGAGCCACAAGGCTGTTCCATGGAACCCACAATGTCTCCACCTGCAGATCAACTTTTTGTCTGTCTAGTAAAGAAATACCTCTTTCAGTTCAGCAAGTAGAAGCATGACTTCCATGCCACCATTGTTCTTCTGACAAATCAACAGATGACTGCTGTGTTTTTTGGGGAAGTCAGCGAGTATGTTAATGCAAAATGTTTTCTAATGATGGGACAATATGGATAAAATGAATGTATAGGATTCAGAAGGTCATCTTTGGATTGTGATATAACAGCTTGCTCTGCTGGCACGCTACTGACTGATCCTGTTGTAATGGGGGTCAGTGATGATGGGTCAACATGGAAGGGATAAGACCTAGAACCTTCAACAACTCTAGGTTTTACTTTATTAGCCCTAATTCGTCTGTGTGAATAATCTACAGCATTTCGAGGTGTTAGTATTAAAGTCTATTATATTTGAAATTCTACACTTTCTAGCTAACTAAGTTCATATGTGTCAAATTGAGCTAATATTATGATTCTTGTTTCTATCTCTGGTAGACATGTTGCGCACACCATTCACAGTTTATTGCTGTTTGAAACTCACAGCGCTGCAGTGACAGCGGCAGTGTTGTTGCTGTGTTGGTGTGTCAGAGTGATTCTGAGTGCTGTGTGCACACAGGCTTGTTTGTGACAGCGCGAGATGCATCCTGGTAATTAGGGAGGGGCTGGCTGTAATTTAGATGAAAAGCAGTTCTGTCAGCCTGTCAGCTCTCAGAAGCACGCTGCTCTGGATCTCATTAGCAGATCACATGTTGTCTTCTTGAGACAAAGAATACTAATCAGGGGATGTATCTCGGCCCCTTTTCCCTTAGAACATTTACTTTGAAAGGAGGTTTAGAATAGCACACAGTGTCACCCAGTGTCTAAATGCTGCAAAGATCCACTTCACTGGCAGATAGGGGCCTGTTTAGAAGCCCTTACCTTCATTTAACCTACGAGGCAGTTTACAAGACGTTCTTTACAGCGCTCTCCCTTTATAACACTGTAGTCAGTAGCTGTAGCTAGGGGACCATGCAATTTGTGTTCTGCCAAGAATACAAGTGCTAGTGTAATGGCATTATGGGGCACATGGCAGCCACCACCTTATGACCTTATAACCTGTTGTACATTATAAAGGACTTCCTTATAACAAAAGGTGGACTAAGTTATGTGAACTATCCTCTGCATAGGGACCTCTCAGGGATGCCAGGCACTGAGCCCTGCTGGCAGGATTAGAGAACACTGCAGGTTCAGTGTGACTCGTCTCGTTCATGCGGCAGTGGAGAGGTGTTATCAAAGATAGGAATGCACACCATTGCAAATCATGAGCCTGCTCACAGAATAGCAATCTTCTTCTTGAAAATGTTGAATAAATAATTCTCATTCTCCACCAAAAAAGCCCTTTCCACCTCCCTCAGTGATTGTCTTTGTGTCTAGCAGTTGTGTTTTCATTAGTCATGCTTTGCAGGTTCATTGTCGACTGGCAATAATAATCACTCTTCTCAATGTTCCTTCCTTCTCTCTCTCTTTGAAGTCTTGATGGGAGCTGATAGCACAGCCTATTCTCTCTACATCTAGAGTACATTATTATATTAGGGTCTGTTACAGTGGATGCATGGACTGAAATTGTGAATCTCTGATTCTGTTCTCTAGGCAGTTTACTTACTGAAGGCTTGAGGTGCATTCTGAACATAATCAGCTGTTATAACTATGTGTTCAGTTTCAAGCTGTCTCTGTTTGGATTTATTCAATGTTACTGAGGGATTCTGGAGGTCCATTTCCTCTGCACAAGCCACTGCTTCTAACACCAATAATCCAATAATCCTGACCTGGACAGACCTGACAGTTGTGTGTACAGGTGTTCTCTTGCATCACAGTGGGCAGTGCCTCTCATTCCCACACTGGTCATTTTTGGTGACTGTCAGACAGTGAGTTATTTAAGTAGACAGGTCAGCAGGGCAGGTGTGCTGAGAACAGGAGTGGGGTTGGCCAGAGCATTTTATATATGTGTCCTGTTTGTAGTAATTTCAGTGGACAGCTCCCCCTAAGAGAAGCTGGGTTCAGGTTGTGTAGTCAGTACCTTGTTCTATGTGTGTGTGTGTGTGTGTGTGTGTGTGTGTGTGTGTGTGTGTGTGTGTGTGTGTAGTTGGTGCTCTGGGTCTGCTGTGCACTTTATTATGTAATGTTGTTCAAGCATCCATCACTGTGTGTGCTCAGTTCTGTACCCTTTCAGCGTGTATTTGATCATTTCAGCACCACGGCAAAGGAAAGCTCCCTGCTCTGCACCTCTGTCTGTGGAACCGTGCATTGGGGACAGGCCTGCCTTGTCTATGGCATCTCTGAAGCACCTCGAGTTCTATTTATAATTCTCTATATAATTCCTATAGCATCCTATACATCTTCTCTTAGAAACCCAGCTGGCATTTCAGAAGTCTAGTTTAATTGCCACTTTGACTTAAAAAAAACAAACAAAAGGAAAAACTATGGGACCCAAGTCAATAATCACTCTCCAGTAATCAGGTCCAGCACTATTGATAATCACAATAATGACTGAAACAAGGAAGATCAATAATCAGTGATCAGCTCTATAAGTAGAGGCTAGATCTAACTGTGAGGTGAACCAGATATACGCCCCTAAACCTCAAAGGCAAGCTCTTATCTCCAAACATGTGAAAACACCATCAACAATTATCTCTGGTAGCTTGCAGTGCTGGCTGGCTGCTTTGTGTTTCTTCAATAGGGCAGCTAATGTCCTGAACAATGAGCCACAAATTATTGAAGCCACCTCCAGTCCACAAGCATTGAGCTAATTGTAATCAAAGCCTTGTGATAGGAAGGGCAATGCAGAGAGGAGAGACTAGACTGAAATCTTGTTGGTTATCCATGTCCTTTTAAATGAAAAAAGGAAATGTCAGTGATGTCAGTAGGATTTTTTTTATCTATGTTTGTGGTGTGTGTAGTATACCTAGTGGCTCACCTAGTAAAAGCTGGCTGGAGTGCTAGGTGGGTGATATGAACGTAGTTGAAATCCTGTCTGTGGGGCTTATGGAAGGGAAGTCTGATGGGGATAGTTCACCACATCGAGCTTGTGTGGTCTAACTGGTGCTTATCTCCAGGGTTCAGTAGCTTGGTAACATCCATCATCTAGGGTCAGCGGGTGAAAATAGCCAGTGTGGTTGGCAGCAGAAAGATAATCAGTAGCAATTACAATGGTAGGTAAATATTTGTCTTGACACTCTCCCTGAAGCAGTGGTTATTTGGTAAAGGAAAATGAGTGCCTTGCTGTAATGAATCACCTGCCGTTAACATCATATGGAGGTAATTAGTCAAAGTCCCCAGGTCCCCATGCAAGGGTTAAACAGTCGCCAGCGGTAAAGCAGGATAGATTTGCTCTTCAGGACAACCCTGCTCTGTTTATATATGGGACTACACTGATATTTCCTTTTAAATACCTGGTCACTTGAGAAACAATCTGTATAGTGAACATGTTGTTGGCATGACCTGGCAGTGTTGTGTTGCGTTTTGCACACAGTGGCACAGCATGGATCTCTGTGTCATCACAGCAGCAGCATATTCACAAAGTTGTCTGTGTGCTCAAGTCTTAAAGATTTCTGTTTAATTCTCATTCTAATCCTCTCTCTCCTCTTCCCCCCTTCCTTGTTAAGTTCAGCACAAGTCACTTGTACTGGTATGTAGATACTATGTAGGTCCTTTGTCCTCATGTATAGGTGTCCGTGTCAGTGCCTAATTGCCTACACTCTACAATTATCTTTCAACACACACACAGGTCCTCAGGGATCCAGGATGATTTCTGTTGTACTGTTTTTAACTCTGCTTTATTGTATTTGTTTGAAATAAAAATTCTGTGACAGTCTTTTTGTAATTAATATACAGAGTTGTAAGGGCTCCTGGGGTTATGCACAATATATAACCAGACTTCATTGCATAAATGTTATCCTGTTATAAAATTATAATGTTTAGTCCAAGTATGTTGGCCCTATGCTCTCTTCCTCTTTCCGGAAACACATCTAGACCTCTCTTAAACCCAGTTAGAATCTTACTGCTTCAATGTCATTCATGCCTTTCCAGGCCCTATGTGTGATCAGTCCTGAGTCCTCTTGATTTCCTCAGTTGGCGATGGTGCTTCTTCCTTACCCCAAATTCCCTTGCAGTGTATTGCCAGCTCCTGATTCCCTCAGTCTGTAGTGATGGAGTCTCTTGAATGGTTTTCCCTAGAGTGTGTGTTAGGTCAGGGTGTGAGGTCCAACTGATTCAGAGGAGGACAGACTTAGCCTGACCTTAATGCAGAGGGCTTATCTCCATGGGAACGCAGATGGGAGACTGTAGACTGTGTGTGTGGTGGTGGGGTGGGTGGGGGTTGGGGATCCTATACCACCTTCAACAATCTCTCCAACATGCATACATCAGAGATGAACCCAGAGACAGATGTGGTCCTCATTCCCTCTGGAGGAACGTCTATTCTAATTGTTCACTTGAGTCCTGATTGGTAATTATACTGTTCTAATATGGCTAACATGAGACTGGTACTTTCCCTTTTAAGAGAACCCCTGAATACCCTTTCCTCACTGGTGTTTCCAGTGGTTCCAGCAAGAAATGCTGCACTACACATGTCCCTTTAACTCATTGCCGGAGACTACACATGTATTTGCACTGCTTGGCTGGACACAGCTGGAGGTAAAGGGGTTACAATACTGAGCCACCAGGTGGCACTATGCACTCTTTGTATATCAAAAGGAAATAATAAAAGGGAAGAGCTTTTATCCCAGTGAATCCAAGTTAAGTGAGTTCTAATTATCAATAGGTTTCAATTCACCCTCCGGACTCTGTTGACAGGAGGTGTCTGATCTCATTGCTTAGCTCTGCTGGAGTCCTGTTGTATTTGAAAGAAACTTAACCTCAGCTGGACAGAGCCTCGTCTTGAACAGACACAAAGTGCCTGTCACTCCTGTACTCCCCGCAAGCGGGCTTCACACTTAGCGTTCAAATCTCTTTGGCAGCCCATCCAATCAGACTAGCTAAACTCATTGCAGCCTCAATTCCTCACAATTCATCCACACACCCAACTTACGTCTACTTGCTGTTGTCGGAGAGATTTGAATTAGTGAGCGGACATGATAAAACAATACAAGTCATTAGCTCTGGATTTGCTCTTGTCATGAACTGTGATGAGACTGAGCTGCCCCCCCCCCCCCCCCCACACACACACACACTCCTGCTCCTGACCTTTCGGAGAGTTTTTAATGACAGCTGCACACACACAGTTATGGATCTGGACTTGCATTTCAGCTGTGAGGTCAGGGAGATTTCTCATTGATTGTTTTCTGTTTTTTTCTGCACAGCTTGCTGCAGTGATGAGTAGCCAGCTGGGCTTTTTCATCCTCTCTGATGCTGCCAGGCTAACCTTTGGAATCCCCTTTTAGGGGCATTTGTTAGTGTGCAGCGAAGCAGCAGCAATTCAGGGGTCTCTCTTAGAGATAACTGGACTTAATTCTCAGCATGTCCACAAAATACACCTTTAAGAGTAAGTGGGGCCAAGGAAGGCTTTTATCAGTGAGATCACATTAGGATGGTATTAATCCAGGGTTCTCACAGCCCTGTCTTGTTAGCTTTCATCTCTGTGTGCATTGAATGTTTTTTTCCACATCAGCAGTGTAAAGTGAACATGTGTTTTTACAGCACATTCCCAATTATTTTTTTATATCTGGCAAAATAGAACAAACATGTTTCTTTCTCCTTGAATGCAGCTCATACATTTTAATGTGATTTATGCCATATTTTAGTGTTACTGTATACCAAATGTATAAAGTTAACAAGAAAAGGCCTTGAATACATTGCACTCCTTAATCTTTGATTGCATTGATTGTATACCAGGTTAAATATTGTTGATTGTATTCCACTCTTCTGTTACATTTCTGGCTTTCAATGCAATTACTGCTGAACCCTTGAAAAGTGTATTGAATGCCTGTATGGAGAGTGCTTGTCTGATAGATGTGAAATGACAGTGTATTTCTCACCGATTCCCCAGGGACACCCTTGCAAATTAGAAGCAGCTCCAGTTCCGGAACTGTTTTTCCTTGTACAATAGTTTAAATAATAAATAAATAAGTTACATTAAGTGCTGGCTTCCCTGACACGTGGGTAAACCGCAGGATGTAAAATGAAATCCTGTGTTTGAAACGCGCCAGCCTTGTCTGTGTGCAGCGATCCCCGCAGGGCAGACAGAGCCTGGGTCCATGTGGTTTCACCCAGCAAATGTCACTTAGATTTCAATTGGAGGCAAATTCTAATATTCATGTGCAGTAACTAAACACTCATCTTATAACCCATGAGCAATTGTAAAAGACCTGTTTCACACATCATACAGTCTGCACCCACTTTATTAGGCACAGTTAAGCAATGTAATGCAGAACACAAAGCTGCATGCTATGCTGATAAAAGCAATAGCTAATAGCAAACATTTGACTTTTTGTATTTATTTTTTTAGGAATAAAGCAATTTAAACAAGTCATTGTTAAATGCCTGTTACAAGCCCCAGTATAGCACTGGTCTCCAGTAATTCTCTCTTAGATCCTGTATGTTAGGCACTGTTCTATGTTACGAGCCCCAGTATAGCACTGGTCTCCAGTAATTCTCTCTTAGATCCTTTATGTTAGGCACTGCTCTATGTTAGGAGCCACAGTGTCTATCTCTCTCCGAGCCTCAGGAGGTTATGTATTGAATCAGGAGCTAATTGCCCATTAGCAGTGCTACTTTTATTAATGCCTGATTTGTATTAATGCGGTAAGTACCCTGCAATGGGCACCACAGTGTAGCCCTATGAAGAAGTCAGCTATATTTCAGACAGCCCTGTTGCTTATCTGCTACACAGCTTTTCAGAGTCCAGTTCGACCCGGCCAGATTCATCCAGAACCGAGCGCTGCTCAAGGTTTATTTCAGATTTTTTCACATTTCCAACTAACCTCCAACTCTTTACATTGCAGTACACCACACTGACTGTCTGTCTCTGTCAGCCTGCCTTTCTGTCTTTCATAGGGGTAAATGTTAATGATCTGAATATTGATGTTAATAATGACACTCTATAATGTATAGACCTGTTTGTTTGTTTGTTGTGGTCCTCATTTTACTGCAGTGTATTGTATGTATTAAAGTTAGTAAGTGGGTCTATAAACCAGCAGGATTAATATAGAGTTAAGGAGCCGTGACATTGAGATCCAGTCAGCTGTCTGGCACTCTGACTGTCAGTCCACAGATACAGCAAAGGAGTGGGTTTGGTTCCATGTTCTTAGATCCCAAATATCACAGACGTGCAATATGATCATGCCAATTCTAAATGAAGTCTCAAACTCACACATTAAGCAGATTCGTATTGTTCCTGTCAGAACATTAACTCACTGCCAAACCTTTTTCTCAATCACAGTTTTATTGCTGATCAGTAATTTCAATTCTGAAAGGCTTGCTGGAATAGCTGAGCACTATTATAAAGACATTTTGAATGTCAAGTTGGCAGAGAATACAGCTTTTTGTCGCATTGATAGATTTTGAATTTGGTCCCAGTCTGTCTGATCTAAGCAGTGAAGAGAAGGGTGCAAAAAAAGTGATCTCTCTGTATATAAATAAACAGTGTGTGCGTGTGTGTGTGTGTGCGTGTGTGTGTGTGTGTGCGTGTGTGTGCATGTGTGTGTGTGTGTGTGTGTGTGTGTGTGTGGTTATCCACGAAAAATCCATAAATGATAAACTAACTGAGCAGCTGGCAAGTCAATCCTTAATCTCACATTTTGACTGAAGGGCATTCATGTCCATGCATACATTCAAGGTCCAGTCCACAAAGACTGTCTGTGTTTGTAGTTTTCCTTTTCATATTCTTTACTGCAAACTCCACAATGTACTGTGCTTTAGGGCAACCCCTGCTGTATTCACATTGACTAAATTGTTATGAATAAATTGTTATACTTTTATCTCTTGGCTGTCGCTCCTTGTCTTTGCCCAGCATAATGTTTTAATTGCCCTATATAACACACCTGTGTATTTTGAGTGATCTGGTAAATTTAAAACTAAATTCTGAAGGCGTGATACATTCTTTGGCGTATTCTGGTTACAGGATTAATTGGTTTCTGTAGTTTATTATTTGTTTAGTTTCCAATTGTCTGGCCAGTGGGAGTGTAGACAGGGTTAGGAGGACATGTTGCTGCTTGGCGTTCTGAGACCTAAGCAGATCACAAGCCAAGAAGAAGTCATGAGCAGGCCTGACCCTGCTGATGACCCTTTCTTGAGACCTTACAGGATGGCAGTGCACAGTGTCATGTTCAAAGTTCTCCAAGATATTCCTGCACTCCTCCCTGTATTTTGCTGGTGAAGTTACTTGCTGCTTTTGTCTTTTGTTTCAATACAGCTGCCATGCTTCAGTTCTCTCTCTCCTTCTGTTCTCTGGCTAGCCAAGTGATGATGAAGGATGAAAGAACCTGTGCCTTCCTCGTCTTCTTCCTAACTTTTATTTATGATTTATCGATCAAAATGTAATGTCTAAGAACAAAAGGCATTGTCTTTGAATTGAGAAATAAAGGTAAAAGAGATAAGGGGAAGCATAAAGGTGGAAATTCTTAAATCTACCAAAACATTGGCCTAACAGGGTGGTATGGTTGCAGGCTCAGATACAATGGCAGAACTACCATTTCAAAAAAAGGATAATGTTACTTAATCATTTGTATCTCTTGCAATGAATTAGATATTTTTAAAATAATCACATTTTCCTCCAGGTATTCGTTAGTAGTTCCAAACAACTGTATTATACACAGTATGAAGGAAAGTTACCCAGGCTTGCTGACATTACTCTCTCTAAGGAATAAAACACAGAGAGCATTAGCATGAAAATAGACTGGTGTGTTATGTACTGTTATATCTAGGTCTGTGATATCTGGTACTCCACAATGTAAAGGACACATTGTTGTTATAGTTGTAGCAATCTTTCTTTGCCAGCATTGTGAGAAACACTGAGGGTGAGAAAACAAACCATTTTTGCTTTTAGGTGTTACTTTCCAACTTATATTGTTTTTTAGTTTTTTTTAGTATTAAAGAGATTTGCAGTGTTGCTCTCAAAAGGAATTTGAAAGCACTGCATCTTTCTAATTAACACACAGCAGGTGGATGGGAATGAGCTTGTTTTGTGGTTCTCGGTGAAACTAACTCCTCATTCTGTTTGATGTCATAAAGCTCATGATATTTACTTTGCAACCGCCCCTTTGGGCAATGTTAAGATTAGATCCTGCTTGGCGTTTTCTTGTTCAGGTCATGTATTACTATTATTAGCAGTAGTGTACTTTGTAAGGTTTTTGTCAGAAATGGTGTTTCCTTCTGGAAGTACACCAAGCATTTGTTTTGAACTCTCCCTTTAACCCTTTAAGGTACAAGGGACATATGTGTCCCACAAATAAAATGATGCAGTGAGATGCACGAAATGGGATTTAAAATGTACTGACAGATTGAACTGGTCATCCAAATTGTTAGTTTCCTTGCGATACCTGAGTTTCAAACGTATTTTAAGAAGGAACCATTTGAACAACCGCTCAATTGCTTGTGTACCTTCAGGGGTTAAGATTGAAATAGATTGAAATATTGTTTTTAATTAACAGTATGATTACGGGGATACCATTTTATTTCCTCACAAACAGGAATAGGTTTCCAAATGGATGCTTCACATTCTTGGGAACACTACAGATATTTCTGTCTAATTTCCTGTAATCTTGTATAAAACCACTTTATTCTCAGACTTCAGAAACACAGATGCTTAGTTCCTAGCGAGATGACATGAGGTGGAGCTGGCAGTTCAGCTGGGAGTGGAGAATTTGATGCCTGTCACAGATTTAGACTGAGCTATTCCTGTTGCAAAGTGAGCTGCAGTGGGTTTAAGGTCCAGCCAGGGGTATGTTTGTTGGTGGTCAGTGGTATACATCTTATTGGTGTGGAAGTGTGTCTTTGGTAACGATGTAACATCTCCACTTGGCGGGGTACAGCTGTCAGTATGTATTCTCAGGTTTATAAAGTAAAGTTCTTATTTTACATATTTCTCTAACCAACTACATTACATATTTCTATAAAATGAAGTTTTCCAGTTGTATGGTAACTGCAGATAGCTGTAATAACAAAACACTGCGTGCCTCAGAGATGAAAAGAGGCATGAAATATAAATGAACACTGAAAGGAAATCATAGCTCTTCTGGTTTTAATGTCCTTATCTGTTTTACACAGTGCTGCTTTATGAAAAAAAAAAAACTCTTGCCAAGTTTGCAAATGTGTGGCAATCGAGCAGAATGTGAATTAGTTAACACTTATGATCTCCAAATGTGTGCAATTTAATATATATTATTGCTTTGCTTGTCTGGTAGCTGCTGCAGAATTCAGACCAAATGAATGATTCTACAACAGACTTTTTTTTGCCTATAGAATTCATTGTGCAGCACTGCCAGTGGACCAGTTTGAAACCAGAACAACCTGACCTGCAGTTAAACTGAGAGCAGCACATCTGTGCAGAGTGCAGCCTACAGTAGTTTACCAGAAGTGTGTTTATTTTAGATATATTTTCGCTGCCAAGCTAAAAAGAATGCAATCTCTCCTAGGATGCTGATGCAGAAATAGCAATTTTCCATTAAAGTCTCTGTTTAATCATTGCAGCGATACGATCTGAGAGAATCACTTCTGTGCAGTTGCAGAAACAGTTTGGTGAAATCTAACTCGCTTACAAAAACTTATAGAGTTATATTGTAAGAAAGATGAGTTCTAAAAATGTGTTGTGTTTTTTGTATATATATATGTACTGTCATCAATGTTTTTTTCTGAAACAATAATGTAATGGGACCACACTTGACCATGTTTTTTTTTTTTTTTTAAAGACCACACTTACACGGTTTCACAATGCTGCAATCTATAACAAATATACAATACATTACATTTACTAATAATGCATTTATGTGGAGACCACTTTCTTGGTACATTTGGAGAGACAGTAATGGTGGGACCTCTCATCAAAGTCATGACCATGGAAAGGTTAAAAGAACACTAAAATGCACAACCTACCCCTTCTATTGAGCAACCTGCTTATATCTGTGCAGTCACAGCAATTCAAACAACTCTTTTATGCAGTTCAGCACATGGTTTGTGGCACTTATTGACTGAATGTACTGTTCAGCTCTAATGCACTAATGAATCAAACCTTCTACCCGTATGCAATACTATAGTACATCACAATGCGTCAATCCATTCTATAGACTGACTAAACCAACATGTTCTTCCCCTTACATTTTAAAAAGGGTCACTCAATAGCCTTTAGTGATTATACATTCTTTTAAAGACATGCTTGCTCCCAGCAAGCCTGGGTTTAGTGTGTGCGTGTTGGGAGGAGGAGGAGAGGCGGGTACAGTAAATGAGAGAGAAAGGGTCAGGAAATCTTTAGAGAATTGAAAATGTGTGAAATGAGAAAGAGAGCAAGAGAGAAGGGGAGAAATGATATGCGCTGATGGTTTGAAATGAGACTCTCATACCAAATAAACTTACCTGATCTGCTGAGACCCTGAATCGACTTTAGTGACGATACCAAAGAACAATGCAATCTATTGCTGAAGGACAATGCAGCAGTTGTTTTTCCTTTTTTTTTTTTTTTTTTTACAAAGATCTGCCTTCTAACACAGAAGTATTCACAAGTCATATTTAAAAAGTTATGTTTATCTGTGTCTTGGTCACATGATTATATGCATTCTAAATGAATATTTAAAATGTCATGTGGTGCAAACAATCTAGGTAACAGTACATAAACCAGTATCAGCTGTAAACTGTGTATCAGCTCCTAAGCCTGCTCACAATTAGACAATTTAGAATCCTAAATTCTGCTCAAAACATTTTATTTGGGTTAGAAGAGAGGAATATCCACTAGGGGGCAGCAGTAATCCTTCATAGGCTTTAGAACCTATAAGCAAAAAATAGAATAAACTTTCCTATTGTTCTCTATGGGAAGCAACCATGTGAGAATGACTCAGGGTTTATATACCAGTTGGCCACTATAGGAACACCACAGCATCAAGCATCTGGGAGCAGGCAAGTTGAATAACAATAAGTTTTTGAGCCAGGGTCATAATCACAACAATCATTTCTGCTCCAGACAAGATTTTGGTTGTGCACTAACTTTACACTGTGACGGCTGTGTAGTTTTCTGTATGGTTCAGTCTAATTAAACACATTTACTGTGCTTTTTTTCCAGCACAAAGTTTTTCTCTTACAGGAAAACAAGCCTTTTAATGTTGTCCTAACTTGTAAAAGTAAATGTTTATGGATTTGCAAATGAACACTATGGTTTTTATATTGAGTGTTCATGAGTCAAAAGTATCATTTTTTTTACTGAAAATCAAATTTTCACTGAAGCAAAACCTTAGTAGATTTAATACCATCAGTGGCCCTGCAAGCCATCATTTGTGTATGGCACACCGTGTTGTACTGTGGTTGAGTGCGTTAGTGAGATCATCTGTCTTGGAGATGAAGATTAATATCATCAGTTTCTTGGAAAGCTAATTGTCTTGCACAGGTAGTGCCACACATCTTTAATAAACTGTCTTATAGACCAAACAGTTTAATAAGTCCAGTGGCGTCATTTCAGAGCAGCTGATTGCTTTGTATAGGCAGTGTGGAACATTCTTTGATACACTTTGTCTTCCTGACAAGAGTCTTTAGTAGCTGAAGCAGTATTGCGCTGTCATTTTAATTGTAATACTAAGAGTCCAGCAATCAGATGTGTATTTAGACATGAAACTGCAGGGGAACGTTCTCAGAATAAGAGAATGTGCCGCTTACTGTAACAACTGCATCCGCAGACAGAAAGACAACACTACAGTGAAAATGCATGAAACCGGAGCAATTTGTAGTATATGCTGTCTATATTTTCACTTCTAGAAATGAGTCTCTTTGGTTGACACGGTTTCATGCTTTGAATTTGGATGGTCAGATTTCAGAAGCTAAGCAGCGGGGTCAGTCTGGTCAGGATCTTCTTCTTGGATTGTGATCTTCTTATAATTCTTATATCGTGCTCTGGCGTGTTCTTTGTGTTTGTTAATGTGCGTGTCGTAAATTCACTTGACAACACTGTTCTCGTGTGCTCTACGCTTGCTGTGTTTTTCTTGAGGCCAGTGTACAGTAATTCATTCTCTCCAATTTCCTGACTTCAAAGGACTAGAATTAGAACTCTCAGCTGAACCAATCCCAGAGGCACTGCTGCAGGAAGGTCAGAGTGGCTGCTATTTACTGTAGAAGATACCCAGGACAGAGCCCTCCACTGGAGAAGGGGTGGGACTGCTGCAGTCCACATCTGATCAGAATGTGTCGCAGTCCAAGATTGCATTAAGCAAATACAAGCCCGTATACAATGTCTACAACCTGAATGTGTAAGCCAATAATAAGCTGTTTTATATTATTATCATTTTATTCTACTTATTTCTTTTGTAACAGCAACTTACAGTTGAAATGAGGGCATTCGTCCAATGCAACAAGAATCGGACAACATGCGAGGATAAAAACATGTTCAAGTGAGCACAATGATTACCTGGGAACAACAGGTTTACTTTTGCTGGACAATAGCTCAAGATTTCTACTTTACTGGGAGCCCTTTCATTCCTGGTAATGGCTGTGGCTTCTCCACCAGGATTACTATCATAACATATGCTGATGTTAAAAAAACAAACTTTGTTTGTCTCCCACAGTTTCTTAGTTTCCCTTGACTCTGTGGAGCTAGGTTTTCCATTTCAAGCTAGAAAATGCTGCACCTCTAGACTCTAATTATTTTTTTTTTCATTTGTGTGAAATTCGTGTTTGTAATTAAAGTCATGTGCTCTTGGGGTGGTGCTCGGTTCTCAGAACCCCACCCCCTACACACACACATGAATCTTGACAAGCTTCCAGAGTTGTGTTGACAGAGCTTTTTGTGTTGGTGGTGTGTGTGAGCTCTAATCAAGGGAGCTAATAGGATTTTTTCTGGTTAACACCTGTAAAATCTCACCTGTAATCAACTGCACTGTGCTGTGTAAACATGAACATTATTAGTAAGGATATCAGAGTCCCAGCCTGGGGAGAGGTCTCGAGCCAGAGTCTGCACACAGCACCCCTCACAGCAGTATTGCTCCTAATCTAAAGAGCGACAACTGAGAACGTAGAGACAGAATGAGAGACAGAAGGGGTTCAACTGTACAAATTCATTTATCATAGCTTATTAATAAACTATCTTTAATTAAGAGAACATCACACAAATATTTGGTTAAAAGGTGACATTCAATTTGACACCCTTCACCCTTCGTAGACCTGTGGATAACAAATTCTTAGAATCATTTTTCCAAGTAGTTTTTTTACTCTGCATTATAGAGAGTTAAGACTAAAAAAAAAACATATACAGTCAATGTTCAAGACAATGTTAAGTGAGGGGCCCAAGTTTGGGAACAGCAGTCCTGATACAGAAAGACTGTGGTGGGGTGTTTGTTTCCCCTTACCTTCTAAATATCTTGGCATCACTGAATATTGTTTAATACTGTATATTGTTTAACACTGTATATTTCTGTCTTGGGGATCTGATGGAGATTAATACAATCTTGAGCTCTTCTTAAGGCTAATTTCTAAGCAAGGTTGAAAAAATGAGTTCCATTATAAAGACCTGACCATTACACTGCTGAAGACAAAACATTGTATACTTGAAATCAATAGGATTGGTATTGATAAAAATCAATAATGTTATACCTGCTAGCTAACTAATGAGTCGAGACCTGATAACCCTAAACTTTTGTATTTTTTCTGCTGCATCGCTTCATTAAATCAGCATGTAAAAGATAGACTACAAAACCATCGACCTCAATGTTATTACAACAGTGTTCAGGTGCTTCACAACAGAGGAGCGTTGACAAAGTGAATGGGCCTTGAAACCACTCAGTTCTCAGTAGTGGGAATTTTAAAATGATGGTCTTTCAATGGATGTTTATCTACAAAAAATAAGGAATAAATACTATTTCCTCATGGCACCTTGTGGCAGGTGAATGCCGTGTTGGTGCACAGGTGTGTGGGTAATATTGGGTTGGCAGGGAGGGGGTCAAATTCCTAAATGTTTTGTGTTTCACTGCTTGTTAATAAACATACGCATTAGCACTTTACAGCTTCTGTCTCTGGATCTTCCACCTGCCAGTTACCAGCCTTGCCACATACCTTTATAATAGTCAAAATTGTACTGCGCTGTCCCAAGAGCATAGAGGTTTGCATCTACATTATTTTTAGATACACTGTAGAATTTGAAAAGCTCCACCCAAAACTGCAGACCAGTAAACTAATCTGAGCACATTTGTATTCATTTTTCAATATATGACACTGACATTATTTAATTAGTTATTCTTGGGTGTAGTCTTTCTGTAACGTATTGAAAGAATGAAATGCAAAAGTGTTTTTTGTAACCATGTGCAAATCTGCACATCTACCATTTCCATCCAGTTTGAAAGTCCAGTCTCTGTTGGGCAGCACCCGTAGATGGCACGAGGTTGAAAGATTAGAAAGATAGATACTATGAAAGACAGATCGGGAGGGATTAGTAGTGTAGGACAGATTAGACTGATAAGATATTTAGAGAGAAGACTAAGGTAAATGAGAAGAACAGCAGATCCAGTCTGATCACACTGGATACAGCAGGGTGAGAGAGGGCTGGTGGATATGCTGAAGATCAGTTGGTAGATTCGCTAGTGGTTAGGTGGATCACAAGATCAGATACTGTAAAAGTAGTGGTGATGCTTTTAATTCAGTTAAAGAGTTGGATAATAAAGTTGATAAAACTAGATCAAAAGTGTGAGCGCTAGTGTATGTGGAGCGTGTAAGTAAGTGGGCAGGTGTATAAGTAGATGGGCGTGTGTGTAAGTAAGTGGGCAGGTGTGTAAGTAGATGGGCGTGTGTGTAAGTAAGTGGGCAGATGTGTAAGTAGATGGGTGAGTGTGTAAGTAAGTGTGCAGGTGTGTAAGTAGATGGGTGAGTGTGTACGTAAGCAGTCAGGTGTGTAAGTAGATGGGAGAGTGTGTATGTAGGTGGGAGAGTGTAAGTCAGAAGGCGAGTGTGTAAGTAGGTGAGTGTGTAAGTTGGCAAATGGGTTGTAAGTAAGCTTGTGAGTGTGTAAGTAGATGGGATAGTGTGTATGTAGGTGGGAGAGTGTAAGTCAGAAGGCGAGTGTGTAAGTAGGTGAGTGTGTAAGTTGGCAGATGGGTTGTAAGTAAGCTTGTGAGTGTGTAAGTAGATGGGAGAGTGTGTATGTAGGTGGGAGAGTGTAAGTTAGTGTGTGGGTGTGTAAGTAACAGGCCATTTCCAGTGTTCAAGTAGGCAGGCAGAGTATCAGCTCTGCTCCATTTAGAATTTGCTATTTACTTGTTGTTTTTTTTTCTCTGTCAATCAGTACTTTAGCTATGATTTCTCACCTATATACAATGCACATACCTTTGTATATACTACGCACCCATTCGCAATGCTCTCAAATGGGATCTGCTTGAGGGATCACTGGATATGCATTAAGGAGCTGCATTAGGCTGGTAGGAGGAGCTTTATCTCTGTTATCCAGTCTCCATAACATTGCTCTTTCTCTCTTGATCTTGTGCCAGCAACAGACTCTCATATACACCCTCTGTCGACATTTCAGCACTGGATTGGTGTGGGACAGCTCCCGTTCTCCTTGTTGCTGGGATTACTGTTTGATTGTTGACAGTGGATTGTCTGTCTGCCTGCCTATACCACTGGGCCTGTGGATTTGCAGGCTCTGAGAGCTTCTTCTCATAATGTTGCTGCAGTAGCAGTGCTAGGATTGGCTTTTCTCTCTCTCTTACTCTGCCGTCCCTCCATGAGAGGCAGTGTGCAGTCCCAGGGCTGGTGGGGGGAGCAGGTGCTATCCTCTCTCTCTCTCTCTCTCTCTCTCTCTCTCTCTCTCTCTCTTTCTCTCTGAGCAGCAGCAGTGTCTCTGGCATGAGCGTTTGCAGCGCGATGTTGGTGCATCTGTGAGCCCAGAGTAAAGGAAAATGAATAAATGAAATAACGAGGGCAGAAAATAATAAGAAAACAAGAATAAAAACAGAGACAGGGTGATCACAGAAGAATATTAATAAAGCAAGAAGAAGGAGAAAGCTCTTGGATATTCTCTCTGTGTCTGTCTGCCTCTCACTCTCCGTCACTGTGGTGGAATGTAGCAGCGTACGGCAGGATTTTTTTCTTCTCTTGAAATGACAGTCAACGGAAAGACTGACATACTGTGCCGGAGAGCCGTGGCAACCCAAGCAGCAGGACCAGGAGAGCAGAGGGAGGCAGAGCACTGAGGAGGTGCGAAAGAATAGGGGGATTCAGACCCCCAGCTGCTTAGCTTGTTGGTCTGTGTGCTTTTTTTTTCTGTGCTGCTGCAACTGCTATTGCTGCTTGGGAATTATACAACTCAGGAGCTGCTCGGGAAAGGTAGGCACGAGTGGAAAGTGAACGAGTGTTTTTTTGGAATTCACTGGGAATGAGCTGAGTCAGCGTTGAATCTAAGCTGCAGTAAAGAGCCCCCACTGATCCTTCGAATGAGGGAGTGAGAGAAGGAGGAAGAAAATCAAGAAAACAACATTAAGAAAATTAAAATGGTTTTATTTCTTCAGTAGAGGCGATGTCTAGCTGCGAACTGACTGCAACTCCCCCAGAGGAAGGATTTACAGATTATATTTAAAGATATTAGATATATCTATCTATATATATTTTTGGAAATATATATTTTGTTTTGCCTGGGATTAAAATTTCTATACTGTACTGTGTTTTGTTTTTATCCGGGGCTTCATTATTTTTCCTTCAAAACAAAAAATCTTAAATATATTTATTCTGTATTTCTATTTCTACACACTCTCCTCCCCGCTCTCTCTGTCTATTTCTGCTGCTCCTCGATGCCTAGTATTGCTTGTTGCCCCTCTGCTCAGTCCTGCCCATGCGCCACTTCCCCCTACCCCAGGGGTTAACCCTTTCTGCTCCAGCAGGATGAGCGAGGCTGTGACGCCTGCTTTGTCGGGGGCTGTGATCTCAGAGGATCCAGAGGGGGCTGCAGGGGGTTCTGAGCAGCCCTCCCCCCCTGAGCCTGGACCCCTGCGCTGTGGCAGCTGTGCCCTGTGGCCCCGGCAGCAGACCTGGCTGTGCGTGGTGCCCCTGCTCATTGGCTTCATCGGCCTGGGCCTTAGCCTCATGCTGCTCAAGTGGATCGTGGTGGGCTCGGTCAAGGACTACGTCCCCACGGACCTGGTGGATGCCAAGGGGATTGGGCAGGACCCCATCTTCCTATCCAAGCCCAGCACCTTCCCCAAAAACTCAGAGACTACTACAGCCACAGTAGCCAGCAGAACTCAACCTGGGCTGGGAAGCCACAGCACCACCACAGCCTCCAGCGCTGGCGCGGTGGGCCCTGCCGGCTCCGGCAGCTTCACGCCACGCCCCCCCAACCGCATCAGCACCCGCATCACCACCACCACCACGCGGACCCCCAGGCTGCTGCCCCCAGGGGGCCGGGGAGTGACCCCACGAGGCACCACGGTCCGCAGAGTGACCACGGGCACCAGTGCCGGGACGGAATCAGTGGTGCCCACAGCTGCAGTAACCCCAACGATGGAAGCTCGCCAGGAGCCCACTGCCCCGCCCTCGCCCTCGCCCTCAGGGCGCTTCTACCTTCACGATTCGACAGCTGTGTGGACCCTCGGTCACTTTCCAGCAGAGAGCTCGCCCGCCGTGCCCACTCGACCCCCCCTGCGCACCAAAACACGTGAGTCCATTACGGGGCCATACTGTTGAGAGTTACTTTAGATATTATCATTTCACTATAGATACTGAGGCAGTTTGGAGCTGTATTTAACTGTACATGTATAACATGAAGACTGCATATGAACTACATGTGTATAACATGTGGACTACAGTGGAATGACATACTGCCTGTGATCATGTAGTTAAAGTGTTACTTAATATTTTGTTAGATTTTTTAGTAGTCAAGATACCAGTAAGCACAGAAATGACAACATGACTAAGGTGTCTAATCAATCCTAAGCAGATGCATAAACAATGGCACAATCTAGTAAACTGCAGTTGCGTTACATTGTTGCTGTGAGGGTGGATCATTGTTCAGGCAGCACACCTGTGAGGTTAGATAAGAGAATGTGATATTTCTGGTGGAGTGTTTCAGCTGTTATTGGTGGTCTCTATTTTTTGGTTATAATACGTTTTAAAAACCAAAGCGCAGAAAGCAACATATTGTCTTTGTTTTAGCTGTGTGAAAATGTTTTAATCAGGATTGCTATTACAATCAGTGTACTGAATTTATTTCTACAATACCCTAATATGCTTTAAATATCTCTGGATTGTGATATGTAGCGATTAGCTACAGGCATTTGGCTTCTTGAACATGTATTCAAATATTTGCTTAATGCATTTCCCCATTATGATTTAGGCATTATGTATACAGCAAAGGGTTGTATATATGGACAGCGGTCAAGGCTGTTTTAATCTGACGGATTCATTTAGATAAATCAAAATCAATGGTGGCTAATTAAGATTAATGCAGATAAGGTTGTGTCGAATAGCGGGTAGATAGCAGCAGATTGTAAACCGCAGAGCGGCAGATCTACCCACAGACCGTACGGGAGCTTCAGTTTTTTTGCAGCCGCAACATTAATCTATTGTGCATCAGTGAGAATTTGGGCAGGGAGCGACCTGCCATAAACACGACGGGCGGGACGCGGGCACTGCAGACTGCCTCAACTCGGAGCCCTGTCTATGCCCTAGTGCTCCTGTATTACTACCGTAATGTATAACACATTTTAAATATACATAGTGGTTAGATCAATAAGAGTGTAATACATGAATAATGAATTCATTCGAAATATGAAGCATATCGTATTTGAGTTAATATGTATTTGCACTGAGTACAGTATCACTGTGTATTCGCTTTATGCTGATGATTCTCTGTTTTTCTGTCTGCACTAGGACGAGGAGCGCTTCTGTGTTGAACGCAAATACAGCCCAACATCTTTGACACAAGACACATTCCCAATTTAATATAGCCCTTAATTAACTTGAATTGAACTGTGGCTTATTTTAAAAGCAGTGGCCAATCGCCAGATATTTAATTATGTATATTAATCTAGAGATGTATGATCAATAATAATAATGATTTGTATTATTGTATACGATCCCCTAATGTTTTAAAGCCGATTGCCTTGAATATTTAGTTCGATGTGATCAATGGCTATCATTCGGATATTGCGAACTAGACAATATCTTGCTTGTTTAGTTGTATGCAGCTCTTAAGATTAACTATTATTAACACGCACAACGTGTATCGCGTAGACGTGTGTGTGTGTGTGTGTCTCTATTGTTTAAATATGCCTGTTACATTATTATCAATTAAACTTTCTGAAAGATTATACTGTCAAGCCCTGTTTATTAACTCGTTAATACTGAAAGCAACATCATCTATAAATGACATTTATGAGTGAATAATTAACCATTTTATGAATGCCACCTCAGTATCGAGTGTTAGGCTGCTGAAAATCCAACAAAGGAGTGGGATTGCTAGACAGCAGCTTGAATGCCTGTTCTTGTACCTTTGCTGGTAACATCACAGTCAAGCTTGCCTTGCTTTCTCTCATTGTGAATGATATGCATGTGCTGTTTGGTAATGCTTTACTACTTTACTAAGTATATGTATTAAGTATTTATGATTATTTATGTACCAGATTTATTAATTACCTCCATTGATGAATTAGGAACCATGGTGGTGACTGGAAGCAGGCTGGCACCGCGGAAGATCTCTTTCATTGTGTTTTCCTGCGGTTGTGGATGAGCCTCGAATCATTTTATTATGTATCTCGAGATTCTGACGTGTTATTTCTCTCAGCGCAATCTCTAAACAGTTGTGCCCTGTTAGCAGGGCTATTCATCAAATATTTACAGGGGAGCAGACTAGCATTGAGTTGGTATTCAAGTGGTATGGGGTGCAAATGAACATCTGCTATTTATTCTGTAACAAATTAAAGCTACACTACCTGTGAGAAGTCAGTTTCTATCGCACTCAGTAGAAAAGCAGGAGGAAAGATTAAAGAGGATCGTAGTAGGTGCTTGGTTGGCAGGTGCTTCTGTATTCAGGACTGCACACATCCCTGGTCTTTTCTCAGGAACAGTCTTAAGAGTGACTCTGTCGTCAATTCAGGAGAAAGGTCTTTGCTGCAGATTTTTACTATCACCTTACCTAAATGACAGCCACATATCCCACCAGAACAATATGAACACCGTACAGATTCGGCACGTTTGAATTAGGGCTGTCGTGGATGCCCATGATGGCTTTAAACACTGCTGACATTGAAATGGTTTCGACTGTTCTCAGGGAGTTTAGTGTGTGTTTTTTTACAGATGTAAAGCTGCTACTGTGCACTGTATGATTTTTTTCTGAACCAGCTGACAGGGACAAGAAGCAAGAAGAAATCTGTATAAATGTGATGTTTCAGTAATGTATCAATTGGGTTCATTCACGGTGAGGCCACATTGACAGTAAACTCTACTCCATATCTTACTGTAAAAGGGCTCTTCAGTAATTCATTGTTTTCAATATTTCACCATTTGATGCAGCGAAACACAGGGACCCACTGTGTATTAATGCACCACCGGCACATTCCTATTTCATTGTGCTGGACATCAGTCAACCAATCAGGAGCTGAAAGCAGTGCAGATATGTTGAATTCACTCACTTACAAGGATAACATTTGCACAGAAAAGCCAGATTTCACAGTTTCCCTCTCTCCCCTTGACCCCAGGCGGGGTTATTATTATACTTTTACTTTGCTGCTATTGTACCAGATGCTCTATTTCATTCGGCATGGCAACAGGGGTTGGGAGAGTCATATAAGAGTGAACTAACATGGAAGATACCGTATACAGTGATATCACCTGACTCTTGTAAACTGTGTTATACCTAGCACATTCAGGTAGTTTCAGCTATACCTATTCTGCTCTGTGGTCCAGTGTGCTGAAACACCATTATCGACACATCTTCTCAAAAATCCCCCGCGCGAAGGAAATACTATTTCTGAACTAAACATTCATTATTCACAGCCTTGTGTAGATTTATATGTTATCTAATCACATCCCCAGATCTGTTTATAATAAAGCATTTAACCTCTTCAATACAGGATCATACATGGGGCGTGTGTGCAGAGTCATTCAAAGAGCCTTTGTTATGCAATCCATTGCAGTATAACAATATTCACATCCTCTTGAGTTCCCCAGCACACAATATTTAACAATACACAATGCATTCCACCTGGTGTCTCAGGAGGCCAGTTCCCTTTCTGTGAGAAGCAATCCAAAGCACTTTGCTAACTGCAGATTTAAAAAGGAATCTACTGAGGTAACAGAATCAGCTAAAAGCTAGCTATGTCATACAGATACGTGTTTAAGTGTAAATTCCCTACATTTGTGAATTTGATGTAAGCTGGTAGTTGGTAATGTTTTGTCCTGGTAAAGAATCATAAATGACAGACAGTAATAACAAGTCATTCCCCCTTTCAAAGTGCTTTTTGTGTTGAGACGACTCAAATTCGTTTTGCAGTTGCAGAGTTTGCTGAGTTCTTTGAGTTTCCCTGTGCATGAGAATGTTTGAAGAGTATTTGACCCCGAAGCAGACAATGGCAGACTCTGCCTGATTCTTCTGAACTCCACTCCTCTGGTTTTGATTTAAGGAATCTGGAAACAGTTGTTGCTAGATTTTGTTTTATCATTCATAATATCTAATGACATGGTGTCAAAATTCTGTTAAAATCTATTATTGAGTCTGATGCATTATTCCAAATGTGTTTAATATTTGATCACAGAACAGTAACTGGGTACAGAATGTCATTTGAACAGTGGCAGATTTTTTATCCTAGTAAGATGGATTTCTTGAGATCACACATTAGATCAGATATCTCATCACAGACTGTCTGGTGCCTGTTGCAGTATTTATGGTATTAACTGCTAATAGGAAACCCTCCAAATGATATTAAGCGCTAGAGGTATAGCCCTTTAATAATCACTGATATCATTCTGTATTTCCTGAGTGTGTTTGATTATTCTGGTATTATATCTTACTTACTGTACATTCTGTTTGATTGCTGTCGTATCAGCTCTTATTCCGATTCAGTTATAATATTTGATCAAAGCCACAGTATTTTTTTCACTATAATATCTAATCTAAAGATTTAAAAATATTCCTTATGGGTATCAGTTTCCAGACTCACTCCAGGTTTTACCTTACGATCATTTTGCACACCTGTGCTTTTGCACTCCATGCCTGTGCTATCACACGAAACAAGACAAGAACTGGGAGTGTGGGAACACATGCACATTCTGTCTGGATATTTAATCTGATAGATTCCTGTATTATAATATCCATTCACAGCTTTCTTTGGCAATATTGGGTCCCTGTCCATGAGAGTCCCCTGAAATACATCCTGTAAAATGTATTTGTGACATTATGAAGCCACAAGACAGCTCAGCAGATTTCAAAGTTATAATATCTGATTACAGACAGCTAGATTTCTTTATTTAATCTCATCCCTCTAGAATTCCCTGTTAAAATATGAATTCTCAGGCTGATAGATGTCTTTGGTATCAGAGCACAGTTCTCTGTTACTATTTATACAGGGTGATTGATTTTCTAATGCTTTGTGAAAATTTGAGATTTTTGTTTTTCTGAAAGTAAAAAGAAGCTGTAAAAGTAGTGTGAACCATCCACAATGCAGTCAATCGATAAGCAAGTAAGAGGGTGTGAGGAGGAGACTGTTACATACTGTACAGGTGAGTGGCTGTATTTTAATGATGTAACAGTGATGGATGTTAAACACAGCAGTAACTCCCTTCATCACTATATTAATCATGCTTGTGTTTCCAGTGTCTGGGTGATATTGATCCCTTGACAACGCAATGCAATAAAAATATCTTCAATTGGGTTAAGGGTGGCACTATTTATATCAGGAAACTAGAACACAGGGATTTGGACAGTCCTAACCCCAAACAGGAAAGCCAAAAGATAATGTTGCTAGGGTTACCAGATTTCCAGAGTGAGAGTTTTGTACTTTAAACAAAATGTATGAATACAATACCAATACTTGTTTATTACCGGGACATAAAATCTGGCTGAAAACTGGGACAATCCCTAAATGTTACAAAAATAAAAACAGAAATGGCAAAAGAATATTTTTTATGAAACATAAGAAGATCATTTCTTGACTTATGGAGGACCTGCATGCAATCATCAGATGGTTTCTATCTCGGCTGTTTGTTAATCAAAGTGTTAATTTTTGGAGTTGTGTCCATTGCTTCAAAACTTTAAACCCATGGCAATCAGCAAGTCACTTGTGTCATTGAGATGGGTCTCTAACCAGAGAGCTGCCCTGCTTGGATGCTTATTTTCCAGTTTAACTCACCGTAATTCGATCAGCCTGGTAAATATCAGTTGTAACGTTTAAGGCAGTATCTCAGCTGAAATATCCGATCAGACACATCCATTTCTGCATGATAATGTTTATTCACAAGCCAACAGATTCATCTGCTGCTGTTCTAATCTGTGCAGCTGCTGCTGCTCTTCACAAGCCTGTAGATTATTCACGCTGTATTTAATCACAGACCACTAGATTTCTGTGGTAAGGAATACATTCACAAGCCATTTGATTACTCTGCGTTATAGTAGATGATTGTCCCGAGCCTGCTGGATTTCTGCAATGTTTATTCACAGTCTGTCAGATTTCCCTGGTACAGAATCAGTTCACAGCCTGCTAAATTTCTCTGCTATGAAATGTATTCACCCGGCCAGATAGATTCCTGTTACAACGTTTAATCTGGGCCCCAGAGATTTCTGCCATCTACTTCAAGCCCCACAGATGCCCGGGATCATATTTATTCAGAGCCTGTTAGATATGATGTATGGCTTTGCAGACATCCTGGTTTTTAGTGCCTGCCTTCTTGCTTTTGTTTGTAAAAAGGACCTCCCCCAGTTTATTATTTTTAGTGAAGAAGTGCTAATTAATTGAAGGAAAGCATATTGGCCCCAATGGGTGTTTAACTTGTATCTTCTCTCAAATTTCCTTGCCTTGTGATGAAGCACACCTGATGTTTTTATTACTAGTATATATTTATTTAACTAATACTAACTGCACATTATCAAGCAGCACAGGTCTCTTCTATTAGAGGACAGATATGGGATATAGATTTCTGTAAGGATATTTATGCATAGTGTGTTAGATTTCCAGTCTTATAGATTTGGCCGATCCAGTACTGTAACGCAGTCACCTTCACACTGGCACACTCACCCTCACACACGCAGACAAGCTCACACTGACACACACAGTCACATGCAAGTATAGTAAAAGGTGTTCCAGATTGCACATACAAATGCATAAACACACTGGCACAGTCAGTCCCTCTGGTGCTGTAGTGTCTAGTATCCCTGTGTTCTCCTAGGTGAGTCTTCATATCCAGGGGCTATGTGACTGTCTCAGCTGAGCCATAAGAAACTCCAACCTATATATCTCTTTACAAGACTCCTCGACTGACTGACTATATTATATTTACAACTGGGACCTGCCCAGCACATAAATACGCCGGGTGGGGATAGTCCAGCAGATG
Organism: Acipenser ruthenus; assembly: GCF_902713425.1. NCBI lineage: Eukaryota > Metazoa > Chordata > Actinopteri > Acipenseriformes > Acipenseridae > Acipenser > Acipenser ruthenus. The sequence goes on from NC_081201.1 coordinate 31,882,387, forward strand.
ACAGATGCATAGGCATAAATATAAAATTCTGTTCATAAATGTGGAGCTATGAAGACAGCTAGACAGATGGGAAAACAGGTAGATACGCCACCAAGTTCACATTCTGCATTGTCATCTATTGTCATCTATATTCTTTTGTTTCCATGGTAATGTCAACATATTTACGTTGTCATCACCGCCTGTCATCATCATTCTGAAGCCACCTGACGGCATTCTCACTGATTTGCGTACACGGGAGGAAAGCTAAAGATTGGAAATTAAACAGATGATATGTGATGGTTCTAAGTGGGTAAGGCTAAAATAAAAAACAAGGGAGGGAAGACATTGAGTAACTAACCAAGGACGAAGTTATTCACGCTGAACCATGCACATTGTCTGCTTATCCTGGCCAGAAATCAATACTTGTATTGGGGAATTTATTGTGATTCACTGCAAGAGAAGGAGTCAAGGGGTGAGGGAGAGAGAGTTATTGGAAAGTGACAGCAGGTAAAGAGACGTTAAAGCAGGACTCTCTCTGTTTTGGGCCTGGGGTCAATCGGCTACGATGAACCGGATGAGCATGGATGGGTCAAATGGTCAACTCTAATTCATAACTTTTCTAATGTTCTTGTGTTCAGTGTGTTGTGTTCTTCAGCTCTGATCCACCTGATATTCAGTTTTCACAGTGACACAAGCAGACATTATTGGATAATTAAACAGATATATTTGCACTCCTCTAAGATACACATCTCATCTCACTTCCATCACCGTCCTGGGAGACTCTGTGAGCTTCCCGCATGCATACTCTTACATTCATCAGATACAGAGATTTCTCCCACACAAGATCATGTAAGAGCAGTTCTGCATATCCCTGCTTTGAACCAGTGCTTACAAAGAGATTTACAAAGCAGCCAATGGGCAGCCGAGCTCAGAGGGAGAGAGCAGAGGCACTAAGAGACGGGTTCAAATCCAGGTACTGCCTAAATCTGACAGAGCTGTCTCGAGATAATGACCCCTAATAATGGGAATACATTTCTATATATATAAATATATATTTCTGTATTAATACTGTGCATGCGTGTGTGTGTGCGTGTGTGCGTGTGTGTGTGTGCGTGTGCATGCAGTGGTATTGATTGATTGACGTGATGTCGGATGTGATTGAGACTTGCCTGAATGACCGGAGGGGTGTGTGAGAGAGGGAACAATCCATCACCTAATAAACAACAAATTCAATACAAATCAAACAGACTAATAACAGTGAGGCAGGGCATTCCTCACAGTACAGAGCAGGGGATCAGGATTTCCAATTTCCTTTAAATGTCGGGGGCCGGAGAAATCCTGCTGAGAACGCTGCTCAGAGGAGAGAGAGCAGATTGAGAGAGAGAGAGCAAGGCAAAGAGAGAGGGGGAGAGAGAGGGGAGGAGAGAAAGGATGAGAGGAGGAATGAGATAGAGGTGGTGGAGAGAAGGGAGAAAGGAGAATGGAGAAGATAAGAAAATAATACCAGGTTCTGAATGAGAGAAGGCCATTCAACACCATTCATGCTCCCCTGGTTTCCAGTACCTGATAGATCCCAGAACTAATTCAAGTCGGCTCTTAAAGGATCCCACTGATTCACAGAAGCATACACACAGTGAGAGCAAAAAAAGTGCAGTCTTTAAAACTAGTAAACGCTCTTGTAACATTAATGTAGCTGCTTCTATCTTAACCCAGAATGAAGTCGCTACCTGTGATGAACGGAACGTCATTGACACCCAATACTGCTCTCTCAGTGCCTGACAGTACATTGATAATGTCCATTCGGCCCCTGTATGAAAGCACAACACACTCTGCTGATATGAGAAGCAGTGGATGCGGAAGTTGGCGCAGAGGTTGCTATTCTGAGAGCTGCCACGGCCCCTGTTAATGTGAACTGTGGTAGGAGCGAGCAGGGCACTTCCGAAAGCCTCTCCATCACCGCGGTAACTTTAGCCTCATCTGTCAGCAGCAGACATAACTGGAACCATGAAGCTTTTATTACAAAAGGAAACCTGGATTAATGTGACTTCACTTAAATATGTTATATTAAATGTATTGCTGCATGGCATGAATATAACTCAAGGTATGAGAGCCCTGAGCTAAGTGTAAGGTGCTGAAGGGCAAAGACTGGCACATTTCTTGCTTAGTGCCCATTACTGGGACTGGATAATGACAGTGGAGAGCTGAGAATTGAGCGTGTTTAGACTAGTGCTCATTATTATTAAGGTGCTGGTAATGACAGTGCTGGAGAGCTGAGAAGGGAGTGTTTAGACTAGTGCCTATTATTAAGGGGCAGGGTAATGACAACATGCAGTGCTCAATTCAGGGGGGGCATGTTACTATAGTAATGCACTGTGTATTTATAGCACCTATGAATAATTAAGATTCACCAAGGTGGTTAGTTGCAGAATGTTCTCTCTGATTAGACTGGTATCATGTCATGCAATATAATGCTTTTAAATCAGGTTTGTGTAATGATTGATTTACAATCACATGACTGACTAATGTACTATGCATCTTCGATTCATAAATAATGCACCATACTGGAAATGCACCATACACCAAGCAGGAACATTATGCACAGCACCCGACCTAACTGGAACCAAAGCATAACCAGGAGCCAAGCCTTCGGCAGAGCTGAACGCTGTAGAAATGTTTTGTGCGTATTGTTTATGAATACAATGCTCTTGGATTGGTGAAGTGTGTGTCACTGCTGTTGAAGTCTGATTTCGTTTTCTTCTGTTTTGGATGATGAATGTGGTGGTGACGCAACACAGTGGAATTGTCAGCAAAGTTGTGCAATTTTTTGTTGTTGTTCGTTGTTATTTTTTAAATCTTTTTTTATCAAATAAAATGACAAAGCAGTGCTGACAGCCTCATCTGGTGTGGTGATTGAACGTGGGGATGTTGTGAGCATCCCTGGCTGCATGCAGTGAGGCAGCTTCGGGTATTATTATTCACTTTCTCAAAGCCGCCTTGACGATTACAGAGCCCTTCATCGCACGCTAGGTTTGTCAGACAGGAAGCTAAAGTGTTTTTGCCAGTTGTGCATATTCTCAGTAATCCTTGGTATCTTGATCAAGGCAATCAGCAACCTGGACACTCACAGAGGACAGCGAGCAACTGGCAAAGCTTCCAACCAGTTTGACTGTGCCACGAGGAGTAAGCCAGCTGACCCAAAGCCGTAACAACACGACCAATTTAAGGTCTCTCTCTCTTACTCTCTCTCTCTCTCTCTCTCTCTCTCTCTCTCTCTCTCTCTCTCTCTCTCTCTCTCTCTCTCTCTCAATTCATTTTTCAATTCAAAGGTGCTTTATTGACATGACTAACATCGGCAGTCTTGCCAAAGCATTTACAAAGTACCATAACAGTTAATAATAATAACAGTAACAATGATAATTATAATAATAAAAATACAGCATTTATAAACATGATAAACATATTTAAATACAAATAGTAAATAGAACAAGACAAATACACTGAATTAAACATTTAAATACTAAATACTAAATAACCCCCCTCCCTCCCCAGCAGTGCTCACTGTGTGTCCCTCAGGCTGTTGCAGGTGGCTATATACTGGGCAGCCAGTGGGGCTGTGTCCCTCACCCAGTACGACTGTTAATTTTTCCTGGGTCTGTCATGTGTTGGAAATGTGGGAGAGTACTAGTTATCTTTTTAAAGATTATGTTCCTTGTTTGGGTGTATTTATCACAGTGTAGAAGAAAGTGCATCTCTGTCTCAACCTCTCCTGTCTCACAATGACTACAGAACCTGTTCTCTCTGGGTAACCAGGTTTGCCTGTGTCGGCCTTTTTCAATGGCCAGGCTGTGGTCACTGAGCTTGTACTTGGTCAGGATCTGCCTTGTATCTTTGACAGTGAAGAGATACTCTGCTAGGGTAAAGTTTCTTTTTAGCGCCTGATTGCAATCAAGTTTATTTGGGGTTTTTGTTTCTTTGTCCCAATGTTCCAAATAGGAGTTTTTGATTTGTGTTACAGTTTGATTGACTCTGATTAACAATGCTTTAGCAGTGCTGCCCTGAAGCTGTTTAGTGTTAGTGTGGGTTAGTGTAGTGAGCTTCAGGGCCAGCTGGCTGAGGGGTCTCTTTTCTGGACTGAGCTCTTGGGTCTGCAGGACCTTGTACTGGAGGGAATCTAGGTGACTTCTGCATCCAGAATTTTAGTGCTCTTTTTTGTATGTTGGTGAACAGTGGGTAGCGGCCTAATTCAGCCCTGCATACATTATTTGATATTATTTGCTGTACCTGTAATATGTTTTTGCAGAATTCAGCATGCAGGGTTTTTACTGGATGTTTATCCCATTTTATATAATCTTGTTGACTGACTGGACCCCATACCTCACTTCCATATAGCACAATGGGCTGGATAACACTGTCATATATTTGTATCCAGGTATGTTTGTTTTGTACAGCCTTTTGTACAGAGAGACGGGACAAACTCCATTGTATCACAGGCACAGTTTTTAAAGCAGCCAGGTGATTCACTGTGAGTTGTGGTTCAGTGTATGACCCTGCCATTGAAAGCTTGCAGGCATTGTATAAACATCAGCACTAATTATCGTAATTATGATGATTAGATCATCATCAATAACAATCCGATTGGCATCTTGTAGGTCACAGTTTGCTACAGCTCTAGCCTTGAAATGAATTCGTCAGACAGACAGCACTGCAGATCATAAATAGAAATATGTATGTCTATAGGAGTGTGTGTGTGTGTGTGTGCGTGCGTGTGTGTGTGTGCGTGCATGCGTGCGTGCGTGAGTGCGTGCGTGCGTGCGTGTGCATGTGTGTGCGTGCGTGTGTGTGTGTCGGTCGCTGTTGTGGTTTTAAGCTGGTAAGAACTGGTAGCAGTACTGGTTTTAATTGGATAGCGATACTAGTTTTAAACTGTTCAGAACTGGTTCAAAAGATTGCATTGCTGGTTCATAGACTCCTGTTTTCTCTGTAAAATTCTTTAGCAGAGATCGATCCGATTGACTAATTGACTTGTTTGTTTTAATTCTGTACTGGGCTTGTTTATAAAACCTTTTTTTTTCCTTTTTTTTTTTTTTCGAGTGGGGCTAACCAGGAATAAATAAGCTGGAAACGGATGTCCCAGGCTGACTGACTATGTGTGGAGGGCGGTGTTACACTTTGAAGAGCTCACTTTGATACGGAATGGCAACAAGTGGAAGTATATTTCTCCAAGATTGCATGGTTGTGGAATTCAGTCTACTTATTCATTTTGTGTACTGTAGCTTTTATCTTTTAGTCCCTTTACTGATAATTAATGATGAAGCACTTTGATGGGCGTCTGAGTGCAGTGTGAATGCGTCTGTAATTGTAGAGTGGGGTGGATGAGCATTTAATGTCACCACATTTAAAAGATGATCCTCTGTGAGGCTATTTTGAATGAATGGCTCATCATTTGAATGTGTGGTTCTTAAATAGATCTGTAAAGGCAGAGCAATTCCCTGAACAGATTGGAGTGGAGGCTGTTTCTCCTTCTCACTGCAACTGATGGAGAGAGGGAGGGAAGGAGAGAGAGAGAGAGAGAGAGAGAGAGAGAGAGAGAGAGAGAGAGAGAGAGAGAATAGAAACACCACAGCAAGATAATTAAAAATGAACCCTTGACAGACAGATAGACAGACATAGCTGTGTGGATGCACAGAAAGTTTCACTCCAGCATGCTAATAACCAGACCAATTATCTCCAGAGCTGATGAACTGAAGGAAGCCCAGCTCTGTCCGTCTGTGCCTTTTGTTAGTCATGTAAATAAATAAGCAGTACAGAGAGGAGCAGTCACTGATGTAGAAACTCTGAGGGAAGTGAACCGTTAGTCTCTCTGAAATGCCTTGTGATTCTCAAAGATGATGAACTGTGACTCTGTTGGCCTGCAGGGCTAAGGGATGGCTTGTCATTCTGTCACTGCAAATTCAACCACTGTGACTTCATTGCTCTTTTATTGAAGCTGTTCTGGACTCTTTAGACACAGCCCTGATGTCCTCAACTACCTGACTTTCTTTTGGCTCTTTTTGAATTTGTTGTGGTCGAGCAGGTAGTTTGTTTGGCACAACCTGCGCTTCTGAGGGTGAGTAACTGTGAGCAGCAGTGTGTATATTCTCCAGCAGGGAGCATTAATGTACATACTTACCATTCAAGTCTCTGATAGACCAAGTGGAAGCATTGTAGAAAAGTGACTGATATGAGTCACTTTGAAAGGCTCCTAACTCATAGAACTCTCTGGTCTTGGAGCTGAATCTCCTGTACCTAGTTTTGCCCCTTCCCCCAAACCCCTCACACCTCCTATAGTTTTAAATAAGATAGCAGGGCTGAGGGAAGGGCGTTCGGCGTCAGTGAAGCTGCTGTTTTAATCAAAGATTACATAACAGCTCATCTTCCAGTTTCCTTTTCTGTCAGCCTTGCTCTCAAGGTCAAACCTCTCTATCTGCTGGTGTGGTGTTCACTGTCCTGTCTGATTGTACCGTCAGTCTCCATGCCCTGAAACACACACTTGCTGTGCTGTATATAGACAGGAATACCTGTGTGTGTGTAGCATGTATCATGCATCATGACTGGTCCATGTACTCAGTGGAGTGCCACAGAGCTCTTTGCTACACCAACAACTGTGTGTGGGATGTGCGGGCTATGTCATATTCTTATGACAACGGAGGGGCAATTTAGATATTCTAAACTGCATGTAAACCAAGCCAATGTCTCTGTATTTTTGGCAGTTTAAATCCCTCAATAGGAACAAGTATTTATTTCCTCTCCACATTACATTAAGGTTTTGAACCTGAACAGACTGTAGAGGTGGTTATTATTATATCCCCATTTTAATCTGAACAAGTTGGATTCGGTAATATAAGCAATAACAACGAGAGAGAGAGAGAGAGAGAGAGAGAGAGAGAGAGAGAGAGAGAGTAAGAGAGAGAGAGTAAGAGAGAGAGAGAGAGAGTAAGAGAGAGAGAGTAAGAGAGAGAGTAAGAGAGAGAGAGAGAGATGGAGCAGGGCAGGTAAGCAGAACATTTGGTTTTGCACGGTTTCATAAGCTAGTGTGCGCTGGGGGTTTAAGCCCAATTATTATTTAATTTGCTGCCAATACAGGTGTGTTTGTGTTGTAGTCAAGAAAGTGGCTTGAGGCAAATCAATCCAGCATAAACAGGATGAACAGCAGCAAGAGCCACACAGCCTGCATGTGTCTGCAGGATTTATATCGGGAAGCAATTTCATATTTAATTTCCAGGTTCGCTAGCTGCTTCTTGGGGCATGTAGTTGCAAACATACTCAATAGAGACCTGTGCAGCCAAATGAAACATTCCAAACTAGCTGCGGGGAATTATTCTTATAGTTGTGATGTCAGTCTCACATGACCTGCAAGCAGCAGCCCGGTATTTTGTTATATAACTTGTATCTAAAGTTTCTATAATACCTGCCTTCTCTTTCAGCACACACTCTCCATGTTGAGTTTCAGTGAGTATGTATGGGTGTGTGCTTTCTTACAACAACAATTGGGACATCACTGGGACATAGGTGTGTGTGTTTCACTGTCCTGTGTGTGAAAGTGCACATGTCTCTATCTCAATGTCTGCGTCACTGTGTCAATGTGAATGTCTCTGTCTCAGTTTGTGTGTCTCAGTTTGTGTGTCACTGTCCCAGTTTGTGTGTCTCAGTGTGTGTGTCACTGTCCCAGTGTGTGTTTGTCAGTTTCTGTGTCTCAGTGTGTGTGTCACTGTCTCGTGTTTGCCTGACTGATTCCATGTATCCTAAGGGATTCTTGGCTTGGCCTGTGATGCAGTGAGTTTGATGAGGGCTGATGTCTTGGCAGTGCTGGAAACTGAGTTTTGTTAACTAGGGATCAGGTGTGTCCAATTTTACTCTGAAGATTTTCCCGAGGATATTGTTACGGTTCTCTTTGGAGAGCAGCTGCTTTCAATCATGAAGGAAGCCCAGCATACAGGAATTAAAATACTAAACATTTAACATCCTGTAAAACATTCATGAACATGCCACCTTGGCTAACAGCCAGCTCTTTAAAAGCCTGACAGACATTCATTTTACTCTCTCCCAAATATGGCTAATGAATAGCTATCTTGCTGTAACTGGTCTGGATTAGTTGCTGGTTAAAAAAAAATATATACATATATATGTTATAAATCATTACAGTTATCCCAAATCTGCCTATGAGACTTCTGGATTCTCAGCACATGGAAAACTTTCCAAGAGCCTCCAGGTTTGGGTTTGTGAGTGTCTCCTCCAATTGTGTCTTTTTAACAAAGCTATTTAGAATCTTATCTTTATAAGGCTGATCCCTTTTTTTGACTTTCCACTCCCCCAACATCATCTGCAGGCTCTGTGCTCTGATATATAATATTGTATAATAGAATATATGGCTGCTATCCACTCCTCTACCATCACTTCTCAAACACAGTGAGTGGTATAGGGCTGCTATACAGGTTATTTTAATAGAATATGTTGTTTTCTGTAATGGTGTCTTTAATAGACACAGACACTGCATATTTAAAATGTACAGTTGAGTTAATGTCTGCTGAGCAATTCATTTTACTTGTGCGGCTCTGAACAATACCTGAAGTTAGTGCTTGGTTTCTTACGCTGATGTCATATTTCACTTATGTTTAGGTCACACCATCAGCTCTGAGAAGCGTTCTCCAATAGGATTACCCAGCATGCAGGGCTGTGCAGCATAGATGCTAATGGATCTGTATGAAACTTTAAATGCACTTCAGAGTAAATAATTGAATATGTTAATCGGGTGTAGCAGCTGGCTTGCCTAGTTTCTGAAGTGATATGTTCCCTGCTTTTTTATTTTAGAGCTGAAAGGGACACAAATGGCTCAAGACCCACAGGTCATAATCTAGAGTTCAAAGGTCATTGCAATGTCAGTTTTGCTATAAATGGATTGTCCAGCTACCCTTCAAGTCCCTTATAGAATGAGAATATTGAGTTTTGGTTGAGGAGTGCATTTGACCGGCAAAACTAAATTATTGTTTTCATAAAAGAGTTCCTTTACTCTGACCGACTGGAGATTTTTAATTGCACATCTTTAATCCCTCCTGGAGTGTAGATAACTATCTGCCAATCAAACTGCCCCCTACTGTTTTCAGTTAGGCATGCTTCACTAATCAGAGTGCCCAAGCTGAAGCCTGACTTCAGCGTTTCTATAGTCCTCTGTCACTAATCAGAGTGCCCAAGCTGAAGCCTGACTTCAGTGTTTCTATAGTCCTCTGTCACTGCTCAGTGCCCAAGCTGAAGCCTGGCTTCAGTGTTTCTATAGTCCTCTGTCACTAATCAGAGAGCCCAAGATGAAGCCTGGCTTCAGTGTTTCTATAGTCCTCTGTCACTGCTCAGTACCCAAGCTGAAACCTGACTTCAGTGTTTCTATAGTCCTCTGTCACTGCTCAGTGCCCAAGCAGAAACCTGGCTTCAGTGTTTCTATAGTCCTCTGTCACTGCTCAGTGCCCAAGCTGAAGCCTGGCTTCAGTGTTTCTATAGTCCTCTGTCACTAATCAGAGAGCCCAAGCTGAAGCCTGGCTTCAGTGTTTCTATAGTCCTCTGTCACTGCTCAGTGCCCAAGCTGAAGCCTGACTTCAGTGTTTCTATAGTCCTCTGTCACTGCTCAGTGCCCAAGCAGAAACCTGGCTTCAGTGTTTCTATAGTCCTCTGTCACTGCTCAGTACCCAAGCTGAAGCCTGGCTTTAGTATTTCTATAGTCCTCTGTCACTGCTCAGTGCCCAAGCTGAAACCTGGCTTTAGTATTTCTATTGTCCTCTGTCACTAATCAGAGTGCCCAAGCTGAAACCTGGCTTCAGTGTTTCTGTCCCCTGTCTCTCGTTGCTGAGGCCTGAGTTCACGGTTTCCTATAGTCATCTGTCACTGAGGGGCAAGAATGTTTCACTACTACCTGAAACATCTACAATCTAAATGTGTTTCTGTTTTATTAAACCCATTAAAGAGAGAAAAGGGTTTGGTGGTGGAGTTTCCAATCTGGTTCAAGACTCTCCTCCTCAGAGCTTTTAATGTGTTTTAATCACTGCAATGCCTGCAGAAAATGTTTCATATCTACTTTTCCCTTAATTGTTCTGAGACTGTCCTGTTACTGTGGATACTCGCTGTGGTCTGGGATTTTGGATAAAGATGAATGAATAAACCTCTACAGCCAGTGCAGTAATAGTGGCATGGTGGCTTTCAGAGCACAAGTGCCTGTGTGTGTTATCACCGTTTCTTTTTTCAATACCATAACTGTGTGAATGCCACCCCCATACCCACCGTATAAACACATAGATACAAGAGTTATACACGTACATGCGCCCATGTACGCGCAAACACACACACACACACTCTCCTGGTCCAGCATACAGAGCAGGATCTCTATCCTGAGTGTAGTTCTCAGTTCTGATCAGTATGCTAAACATACAGCAATGCAGAGACAGGAATTTACGGTTTTACAAGAAAATATATTGCACCTTTGGTCTGATAAAAAGACCTGTCAGAAATAGTTTGTTAAAAATAATAAATACATTAAATAAAAATGTAAGATTATGGTACCAGAGCTTGGAGGCCTGTGCCTTTTAATGATGTCAGAATAGGTGCCGAAGCTATAGGAAGAAGAAAGAAAGCACAACAATGAAAATGCATCTGAATCACAGCACTTTACTATGAGTCTCTATAGAAATGCATTCAAATATATAAGCAGTAAGTATAACACTGAACATGGATATTACCCCAGATTCTAGTGGAAGCACAGGCGACGGGCGTCTGACCTTCAACAGCAGGTAGCTTGGAAAAGATCAGCTAGCTCTGTGTTTTGTCCTCCTGAGTCTTTGTCTCAGTCTTGCTCGCTATCCCACCTTTTTATCTCCCTTACTGTCCGATTAACTTCATCCCCGTGCAGCCGGTGGTAGCAGGTTGCACTGACCTTTCAACTATTTCTCCTGATTCACATTCCCACAAGTATTCCTGATCTCTCCCGTCTCCAAAACAGACCTTGACTGTCCTGACAGGCAGGCAGAAACTCCTTAATTAAAAGAGCAGAGGATACCTCTCTTGAAAGTACTCAGACATTACACATATAAACAAGTTCAGTTCTCAGCAAGAAAGAGTTACACAATTAACATTATTATAAATATATTAAAATGGTTAAAAGTACTAGGTTACAAAAAGAGAATGTGTTTGGCTAACAAGAGTAACGGCCAGTGATTGACTGTGCATGGAGCCTCGCTGTACCACAAACGGACAAAATATTGTAGTATTTTTACATAGCTCCAGGGTGTCTGTGAATGTACGAGTGAATGCGCAAGCACCTTTGTCTGTATCATAGGAGTGCATATGCAAACTCTTGTGAGCATGTTAAGTTTAACCTTGTGTGAGAATAGAAGAATGCAATTATGTGTGAGAATGTTAAGTGTGGATGTGTGGGGCAGATTGTGTGGGTGAATCTGTATGTGTTGAATTTCAGTTTGAGTGTTTGAATATTTTAAGTGTTATGAAAGAATTCACTGATTTTTAAGTTATTTTGCCCTTTTGAAACAGACCCCAACACAGAAATTTAATTTTTTAAGCACTTTCGTGCAATTTTATTATTTAATAAAAGAAATGAAAAACAAAAACCTAACTCCCACACAGAGTACTAACTAAACTTTTTTTCACAGTTTTAATTAAAATCGGACGGCTAAGCTGTTTACCAATTAAACAACTCTTTACAAACACACACAGAAAGGTTACCTACCTTTTTCACACAGGTCTCTCCACAATTGCCTTCTCACAAACTGCAGACTTCCCTGAATAAACTTACAGGCAGGTGACATCAATTAAACTATAAAAACAATTAAACAGGTAATAAATTAAACCAAATAAATAAACTAATTACACCTGTGGCTGTGCAAACACAGCCACACACACATTTTTCTGAATGGGACAGAAATTAACCCTATCCCTGCCAACCACCAACGCATTTTCTTCAGGCAGGGATTGGTCCTGCCACAGTATGTAAGAAGGAATGTGTTTACATATATCCTGCTTGTCTACAAAAGTTATTCCTCTCACTGGCACGAAGCTCATCAGAAAAAAAAAACAGAATCTCACTGAAGTGTCAGTTAGAAAATGGCAGGACTGAGAAATCAGCAGCCTCCAAACACTGTGCTGCTCAGAAATGCAACTTCATTACCCAGTATGAATATCTCACAGTGAACACAGACTTACCTAAACCCTTATCTGACAAGAGAGGTTTTTAAAGCAATTCTGAGCGTGTCTTCTACCAGCCGATAGTAAATCCCTACTTAAAAGACATCTATATTCTGGGAATATTCCAGGCTATCGGAAAACATGAGAGATGTAGAATATATATTGCTGTATGTGGAGAATTAATAGGGGTCTGCCTGAGGGTGTGGGTATTGAACAGATCTGTATACTAAACGGACAGTGCAGCAGGTGAGAGTGTAAAATCTTGCATAGATGTTGTGAATACAGGAGCTGTCCGCTGTCAGGGGAGCTGTCCATTGCAGGCCGTGCTGAAATTACTACACACAGGGCACACAGGATGAATGCATGCTTACACACACAAACACACATACAGCTAAAGGTACTGAAAACACAATCTCTTCCACAGGTAAATGTATGCATATAGCTGTCCACTGTAAACAGCTCTGAAATTGCTACATGCTCCATTTAAATAATCATTCTCTTGTTCTCTTTTCTCCTTCTCCCTCTCTCTCTTTCCTGTCTAGCGGGAAAGGGAGGAGGGGTAGTTGGGTTAATAATTTGTGCTTTCCCCCAGGCAGGCACTTCATCACGGGAGCTGCTTGTTAAGACACCTGTCAGCTCTCTGGACGGCACTCTTGTCATAATCTACTGACCGCAGAGGTGGCCACGCGCCTTTCTAATCGCGTTTACTGACACCATCACTTTCACAGATCTGCAACACTAAAAAGGAACTCAACTGAAATAGAGAAATGCTATGAAAAGGAAACTTATGCATCAATTTAGTCCCCAGTGCTTAAATTGAGTCAGTGAACTGTGTCCTCTCTGCACTGCTAACATGGTACCATGTAAAATTAGTTTGGCGGTCAGGATTTTTCATGCATGCATTGGCACCATGAGCAAAGGGCCAAGGCAGTGAAGCCGTCAAAAGCGATTTGTTTAGGATTGTGGCAGCACTGTGGATTACAATGATCTGAAAGCTCGAAAGAATGACAGTTTCGCGACTACTTTGCAAGATTGCAAGTAAAAACATATTGCTCAGGTGGGGCATGATTCAAAAAAAGTTGGGAAGCCCTGCATTAGTGGATGGTGATGTAATCTCCTAGGATTGGCCACAGGCAACACTAATGCAACCCTTTTAAATTGTATTCTTGAGGGACTGGGTGGCACAGTGGGTTTATGCACTAGACAAGCCCTTCACCTCTGAAGACCTAGGTTTGGGGACTAGGTGGCATAGCAGGTTAATGTTAATGCACTAGAGTAGCCAACCCTTTCACCTCCAGAGTCATGTGTTTCAAGCTTGAAGGTGACACAGTGAGTTAATGTACCGTTCCACACTAGGCTAGCCTGCCACCTCAGAAGATCCTTCCAGTGAGGAGCATTGAAGTGCATTGTGCAGCTAGTAAGGGTCTTGGTGTGGACGGGAGGTGATCACTATACATAAACTGGTACAGTATCTGTAGTTCAGGGCTCTCCCCTCACTTTACAAGACTGTGTTGTTAGACTCTTATCTTTCTTCAGAAAACATAATGTAGTATATGTAGTTTATGAGTACAGCAAACAATGAAATGCATTAAACCTGCTTTAAACTCACAAGCAAGCAGTGGAGCAGTGGGCCCAACAGAAAAGAGAAGTAGGGAAAAGAAAAGAGAAATTTCAAATCTCCTGAAGGCAGCAGCGGTCATTCTCAGCCACACACACAAATATGTTTCTTTTTCTATCTCTCCGCACCCTACCCCCTTTTCACTCTCAAATAAACTATGTGCAGAGTAGCAATGCTGACAGTCAAGCACTGTCAGTGTGTGTGTCTTTGTGACTGGCTGTGCTTGTACACATGTATTCACCTTTTACATGACTCATTCACACATTTTATAATTGGTTTTTAGTGAAGTATGAGTACTTTGATTTGCCAGTCAGTATCAGAGTGTTTTAGAGCATAGCATGTGTGTGTGTGTGTGTGTGTGTGTGTGTGTGTGTGTGTGTGTGTGTGTGTGCGTGTGCGTGTGCGCGTGTGTGTGTGTGTGTGTGTGTGTGTGTGTGTGTGTGTGTGTGTGTGGCTCTGTAACTAAACTACTCTCGGGCAATATTGAAGCAGTAAGATAACACATTGTTCCTTTCTACTGTACAATCTCATTCCCTTTAATCTCTTGTCTTGATGAGCCTTGTCTCCTGAAGTTTCCCTCTATCTGCTAGAGTCATCGGTTCAGTCAGTTCTGTAGTGGAGAGAGGTAAGTAAGGAAGGAATGTTATTATAGTGTAGAGCTCTTGGGTTCCTTACCTGTGGCTGAGCCACAAGGCTGTTCCATGGAACCCACAATGTCTCCACCTGCAGATCAACTTTTTGTCTGTCTAGTAAAGAAATACCTCTTTCAGTTCAGCAAGTAGAAGCATGACTTCCATGCCACCATTGTTCTTCTGACAAATCAACAGATGACTGCTGTGTTTTTTGGGGAAGTCAGCGAGTATGTTAATGCAAAATGTTTTCTAATGATGGGACAATATGGATAAAATGAATGTATAGGATTCAGAAGGTCATCTTTGGATTGTGATATAACAGCTTGCTCTGCTGGCACGCTACTGACTGATCCTGTTGTAATGGGGGTCAGTGATGATGGGTCAACATGGAAGGGATAAGACCTAGAACCTTCAACAACTCTAGGTTTTACTTTATTAGCCCTAATTCGTCTGTGTGAATAATCTACAGCATTTCGAGGTGTTAGTATTAAAGTCTATTATATTTGAAATTCTACACTTTCTAGCTAACTAAGTTCATATGTGTCAAATTGAGCTAATATTATGATTCTTGTTTCTATCTCTGGTAGACATGTTGCGCACACCATTCACAGTTTATTGCTGTTTGAAACTCACAGCGCTGCAGTGACAGCGGCAGTGTTGTTGCTGTGTTGGTGTGTCAGAGTGATTCTGAGTGCTGTGTGCACACAGGCTTGTTTGTGACAGCGCGAGATGCATCCTGGTAATTAGGGAGGGGCTGGCTGTAATTTAGATGAAAAGCAGTTCTGTCAGCCTGTCAGCTCTCAGAAGCACGCTGCTCTGGATCTCATTAGCAGATCACATGTTGTCTTCTTGAGACAAAGAATACTAATCAGGGGATGTATCTCGGCCCCTTTTCCCTTAGAACATTTACTTTGAAAGGAGGTTTAGAATAGCACACAGTGTCACCCAGTGTCTAAATGCTGCAAAGATCCACTTCACTGGCAGATAGGGGCCTGTTTAGAAGCCCTTACCTTCATTTAACCTACGAGGCAGTTTACAAGACGTTCTTTACAGCGCTCTCCCTTTATAACACTGTAGTCAGTAGCTGTAGCTAGGGGACCATGCAATTTGTGTTCTGCCAAGAATACAAGTGCTAGTGTAATGGCATTATGGGGCACATGGCAGCCACCACCTTATGACCTTATAACCTGTTGTACATTATAAAGGACTTCCTTATAACAAAAGGTGGACTAAGTTATGTGAACTATCCTCTGCATAGGGACCTCTCAGGGATGCCAGGCACTGAGCCCTGCTGGCAGGATTAGAGAACACTGCAGGTTCAGTGTGACTCGTCTCGTTCATGCGGCAGTGGAGAGGTGTTATCAAAGATAGGAATGCACACCATTGCAAATCATGAGCCTGCTCACAGAATAGCAATCTTCTTCTTGAAAATGTTGAATAAATAATTCTCATTCTCCACCAAAAAAGCCCTTTCCACCTCCCTCAGTGATTGTCTTTGTGTCTAGCAGTTGTGTTTTCATTAGTCATGCTTTGCAGGTTCATTGTCGACTGGCAATAATAATCACTCTTCTCAATGTTCCTTCCTTCTCTCTCTCTTTGAAGTCTTGATGGGAGCTGATAGCACAGCCTATTCTCTCTACATCTAGAGTACATTATTATATTAGGGTCTGTTACAGTGGATGCATGGACTGAAATTGTGAATCTCTGATTCTGTTCTCTAGGCAGTTTACTTACTGAAGGCTTGAGGTGCATTCTGAACATAATCAGCTGTTATAACTATGTGTTCAGTTTCAAGCTGTCTCTGTTTGGATTTATTCAATGTTACTGAGGGATTCTGGAGGTCCATTTCCTCTGCACAAGCCACTGCTTCTAACACCAATAATCCAATAATCCTGACCTGGACAGACCTGACAGTTGTGTGTACAGGTGTTCTCTTGCATCACAGTGGGCAGTGCCTCTCATTCCCACACTGGTCATTTTTGGTGACTGTCAGACAGTGAGTTATTTAAGTAGACAGGTCAGCAGGGCAGGTGTGCTGAGAACAGGAGTGGGGTTGGCCAGAGCATTTTATATATGTGTCCTGTTTGTAGTAATTTCAGTGGACAGCTCCCCCTAAGAGAAGCTGGGTTCAGGTTGTGTAGTCAGTACCTTGTTCTATGTGTGTGTGTGTGTGTGTGTGTGTGTGTGTGTGTGTGTGTGTGTGTGTGTGTGTAGTTGGTGCTCTGGGTCTGCTGTGCACTTTATTATGTAATGTTGTTCAAGCATCCATCACTGTGTGTGCTCAGTTCTGTACCCTTTCAGCGTGTATTTGATCATTTCAGCACCACGGCAAAGGAAAGCTCCCTGCTCTGCACCTCTGTCTGTGGAACCGTGCATTGGGGACAGGCCTGCCTTGTCTATGGCATCTCTGAAGCACCTCGAGTTCTATTTATAATTCTCTATATAATTCCTATAGCATCCTATACATCTTCTCTTAGAAACCCAGCTGGCATTTCAGAAGTCTAGTTTAATTGCCACTTTGACTTAAAAAAAACAAACAAAAGGAAAAACTATGGGACCCAAGTCAATAATCACTCTCCAGTAATCAGGTCCAGCACTATTGATAATCACAATAATGACTGAAACAAGGAAGATCAATAATCAGTGATCAGCTCTATAAGTAGAGGCTAGATCTAACTGTGAGGTGAACCAGATATACGCCCCTAAACCTCAAAGGCAAGCTCTTATCTCCAAACATGTGAAAACACCATCAACAATTATCTCTGGTAGCTTGCAGTGCTGGCTGGCTGCTTTGTGTTTCTTCAATAGGGCAGCTAATGTCCTGAACAATGAGCCACAAATTATTGAAGCCACCTCCAGTCCACAAGCATTGAGCTAATTGTAATCAAAGCCTTGTGATAGGAAGGGCAATGCAGAGAGGAGAGACTAGACTGAAATCTTGTTGGTTATCCATGTCCTTTTAAATGAAAAAAGGAAATGTCAGTGATGTCAGTAGGATTTTTTTTATCTATGTTTGTGGTGTGTGTAGTATACCTAGTGGCTCACCTAGTAAAAGCTGGCTGGAGTGCTAGGTGGGTGATATGAACGTAGTTGAAATCCTGTCTGTGGGGCTTATGGAAGGGAAGTCTGATGGGGATAGTTCACCACATCGAGCTTGTGTGGTCTAACTGGTGCTTATCTCCAGGGTTCAGTAGCTTGGTAACATCCATCATCTAGGGTCAGCGGGTGAAAATAGCCAGTGTGGTTGGCAGCAGAAAGATAATCAGTAGCAATTACAATGGTAGGTAAATATTTGTCTTGACACTCTCCCTGAAGCAGTGGTTATTTGGTAAAGGAAAATGAGTGCCTTGCTGTAATGAATCACCTGCCGTTAACATCATATGGAGGTAATTAGTCAAAGTCCCCAGGTCCCCATGCAAGGGTTAAACAGTCGCCAGCGGTAAAGCAGGATAGATTTGCTCTTCAGGACAACCCTGCTCTGTTTATATATGGGACTACACTGATATTTCCTTTTAAATACCTGGTCACTTGAGAAACAATCTGTATAGTGAACATGTTGTTGGCATGACCTGGCAGTGTTGTGTTGCGTTTTGCACACAGTGGCACAGCATGGATCTCTGTGTCATCACAGCAGCAGCATATTCACAAAGTTGTCTGTGTGCTCAAGTCTTAAAGATTTCTGTTTAATTCTCATTCTAATCCTCTCTCTCCTCTTCCCCCCTTCCTTGTTAAGTTCAGCACAAGTCACTTGTACTGGTATGTAGATACTATGTAGGTCCTTTGTCCTCATGTATAGGTGTCCGTGTCAGTGCCTAATTGCCTACACTCTACAATTATCTTTCAACACACACACAGGTCCTCAGGGATCCAGGATGATTTCTGTTGTACTGTTTTTAACTCTGCTTTATTGTATTTGTTTGAAATAAAAATTCTGTGACAGTCTTTTTGTAATTAATATACAGAGTTGTAAGGGCTCCTGGGGTTATGCACAATATATAACCAGACTTCATTGCATAAATGTTATCCTGTTATAAAATTATAATGTTTAGTCCAAGTATGTTGGCCCTATGCTCTCTTCCTCTTTCCGGAAACACATCTAGACCTCTCTTAAACCCAGTTAGAATCTTACTGCTTCAATGTCATTCATGCCTTTCCAGGCCCTATGTGTGATCAGTCCTGAGTCCTCTTGATTTCCTCAGTTGGCGATGGTGCTTCTTCCTTACCCCAAATTCCCTTGCAGTGTATTGCCAGCTCCTGATTCCCTCAGTCTGTAGTGATGGAGTCTCTTGAATGGTTTTCCCTAGAGTGTGTGTTAGGTCAGGGTGTGAGGTCCAACTGATTCAGAGGAGGACAGACTTAGCCTGACCTTAATGCAGAGGGCTTATCTCCATGGGAACGCAGATGGGAGACTGTAGACTGTGTGTGTGGTGGTGGGGTGGGTGGGGGTTGGGGATCCTATACCACCTTCAACAATCTCTCCAACATGCATACATCAGAGATGAACCCAGAGACAGATGTGGTCCTCATTCCCTCTGGAGGAACGTCTATTCTAATTGTTCACTTGAGTCCTGATTGGTAATTATACTGTTCTAATATGGCTAACATGAGACTGGTACTTTCCCTTTTAAGAGAACCCCTGAATACCCTTTCCTCACTGGTGTTTCCAGTGGTTCCAGCAAGAAATGCTGCACTACACATGTCCCTTTAACTCATTGCCGGAGACTACACATGTATTTGCACTGCTTGGCTGGACACAGCTGGAGGTAAAGGGGTTACAATACTGAGCCACCAGGTGGCACTATGCACTCTTTGTATATCAAAAGGAAATAATAAAAGGGAAGAGCTTTTATCCCAGTGAATCCAAGTTAAGTGAGTTCTAATTATCAATAGGTTTCAATTCACCCTCCGGACTCTGTTGACAGGAGGTGTCTGATCTCATTGCTTAGCTCTGCTGGAGTCCTGTTGTATTTGAAAGAAACTTAACCTCAGCTGGACAGAGCCTCGTCTTGAACAGACACAAAGTGCCTGTCACTCCTGTACTCCCCGCAAGCGGGCTTCACACTTAGCGTTCAAATCTCTTTGGCAGCCCATCCAATCAGACTAGCTAAACTCATTGCAGCCTCAATTCCTCACAATTCATCCACACACCCAACTTACGTCTACTTGCTGTTGTCGGAGAGATTTGAATTAGTGAGCGGACATGATAAAACAATACAAGTCATTAGCTCTGGATTTGCTCTTGTCATGAACTGTGATGAGACTGAGCTGCCCCCCCCCCCCCCCCCACACACACACACACTCCTGCTCCTGACCTTTCGGAGAGTTTTTAATGACAGCTGCACACACACAGTTATGGATCTGGACTTGCATTTCAGCTGTGAGGTCAGGGAGATTTCTCATTGATTGTTTTCTGTTTTTTTCTGCACAGCTTGCTGCAGTGATGAGTAGCCAGCTGGGCTTTTTCATCCTCTCTGATGCTGCCAGGCTAACCTTTGGAATCCCCTTTTAGGGGCATTTGTTAGTGTGCAGCGAAGCAGCAGCAATTCAGGGGTCTCTCTTAGAGATAACTGGACTTAATTCTCAGCATGTCCACAAAATACACCTTTAAGAGTAAGTGGGGCCAAGGAAGGCTTTTATCAGTGAGATCACATTAGGATGGTATTAATCCAGGGTTCTCACAGCCCTGTCTTGTTAGCTTTCATCTCTGTGTGCATTGAATGTTTTTTTCCACATCAGCAGTGTAAAGTGAACATGTGTTTTTACAGCACATTCCCAATTATTTTTTTATATCTGGCAAAATAGAACAAACATGTTTCTTTCTCCTTGAATGCAGCTCATACATTTTAATGTGATTTATGCCATATTTTAGTGTTACTGTATACCAAATGTATAAAGTTAACAAGAAAAGGCCTTGAATACATTGCACTCCTTAATCTTTGATTGCATTGATTGTATACCAGGTTAAATATTGTTGATTGTATTCCACTCTTCTGTTACATTTCTGGCTTTCAATGCAATTACTGCTGAACCCTTGAAAAGTGTATTGAATGCCTGTATGGAGAGTGCTTGTCTGATAGATGTGAAATGACAGTGTATTTCTCACCGATTCCCCAGGGACACCCTTGCAAATTAGAAGCAGCTCCAGTTCCGGAACTGTTTTTCCTTGTACAATAGTTTAAATAATAAATAAATAAGTTACATTAAGTGCTGGCTTCCCTGACACGTGGGTAAACCGCAGGATGTAAAATGAAATCCTGTGTTTGAAACGCGCCAGCCTTGTCTGTGTGCAGCGATCCCCGCAGGGCAGACAGAGCCTGGGTCCATGTGGTTTCACCCAGCAAATGTCACTTAGATTTCAATTGGAGGCAAATTCTAATATTCATGTGCAGTAACTAAACACTCATCTTATAACCCATGAGCAATTGTAAAAGACCTGTTTCACACATCATACAGTCTGCACCCACTTTATTAGGCACAGTTAAGCAATGTAATGCAGAACACAAAGCTGCATGCTATGCTGATAAAAGCAATAGCTAATAGCAAACATTTGACTTTTTGTATTTATTTTTTTAGGAATAAAGCAATTTAAACAAGTCATTGTTAAATGCCTGTTACAAGCCCCAGTATAGCACTGGTCTCCAGTAATTCTCTCTTAGATCCTGTATGTTAGGCACTGTTCTATGTTACGAGCCCCAGTATAGCACTGGTCTCCAGTAATTCTCTCTTAGATCCTTTATGTTAGGCACTGCTCTATGTTAGGAGCCACAGTGTCTATCTCTCTCCGAGCCTCAGGAGGTTATGTATTGAATCAGGAGCTAATTGCCCATTAGCAGTGCTACTTTTATTAATGCCTGATTTGTATTAATGCGGTAAGTACCCTGCAATGGGCACCACAGTGTAGCCCTATGAAGAAGTCAGCTATATTTCAGACAGCCCTGTTGCTTATCTGCTACACAGCTTTTCAGAGTCCAGTTCGACCCGGCCAGATTCATCCAGAACCGAGCGCTGCTCAAGGTTTATTTCAGATTTTTTCACATTTCCAACTAACCTCCAACTCTTTACATTGCAGTACACCACACTGACTGTCTGTCTCTGTCAGCCTGCCTTTCTGTCTTTCATAGGGGTAAATGTTAATGATCTGAATATTGATGTTAATAATGACACTCTATAATGTATAGACCTGTTTGTTTGTTTGTTGTGGTCCTCATTTTACTGCAGTGTATTGTATGTATTAAAGTTAGTAAGTGGGTCTATAAACCAGCAGGATTAATATAGAGTTAAGGAGCCGTGACATTGAGATCCAGTCAGCTGTCTGGCACTCTGACTGTCAGTCCACAGATACAGCAAAGGAGTGGGTTTGGTTCCATGTTCTTAGATCCCAAATATCACAGACGTGCAATATGATCATGCCAATTCTAAATGAAGTCTCAAACTCACACATTAAGCAGATTCGTATTGTTCCTGTCAGAACATTAACTCACTGCCAAACCTTTTTCTCAATCACAGTTTTATTGCTGATCAGTAATTTCAATTCTGAAAGGCTTGCTGGAATAGCTGAGCACTATTATAAAGACATTTTGAATGTCAAGTTGGCAGAGAATACAGCTTTTTGTCGCATTGATAGATTTTGAATTTGGTCCCAGTCTGTCTGATCTAAGCAGTGAAGAGAAGGGTGCAAAAAAAGTGATCTCTCTGTATATAAATAAACAGTGTGTGCGTGTGTGTGTGTGTGCGTGTGTGTGTGTGTGTGCGTGTGTGTGCATGTGTGTGTGTGTGTGTGTGTGTGTGTGTGTGGTTATCCACGAAAAATCCATAAATGATAAACTAACTGAGCAGCTGGCAAGTCAATCCTTAATCTCACATTTTGACTGAAGGGCATTCATGTCCATGCATACATTCAAGGTCCAGTCCACAAAGACTGTCTGTGTTTGTAGTTTTCCTTTTCATATTCTTTACTGCAAACTCCACAATGTACTGTGCTTTAGGGCAACCCCTGCTGTATTCACATTGACCTATCTATCTATCTATCTATCTATCTATCTATCTATCTATCTATCTATCTATCAGCCATGCCCTTTGACTTCACAAGTGGAATGGTCTGTGATTTTATTCTTCTACATGCTTGTGTGATGCCCCCCAACATATATGTGATATGTTACTGAGGCACGTCTTAAATAATATTGCTCAGATCCTCCAGGTCTGTTGAAGCAGATTGAATTCTTGTTGCCTCTGTAATCATTTCAGATTCAGAGGAAATAGATTTCAAACAGTCTAGAGATTACAGGTCTGGGTCTCGCCTGCAGGCATAGTGGGTAATTGTGATGGCTTGTCAGTAATGTGGGGGCTGTCAGATAGATTATGGGGATGCTGTAATTGTGATGGAGAGTTAACAGCTTTTGTAAGGGTGAAATGGTTTGTGACAAACATACTCAGTTAACTGGCAGGACATCTGTGTGAAAACCACTGCAAGCTGTCAAGACTGTATAAAACACCACAGCCAGGTGCTGTATCACAAGCCAGGAGCACCTAAAGAACCACACAGGATATCAGCTAATGATCCTACAGACCACATGCATCTGCATCATTGCTGTATGGCAGCTGTAGGAGCCGATTGAGTATAGTATGTATGACTGTGTTAAAATGAATTTGGCTCAAAGGATCGTCACCGAACAGCGTTTTAATGTTTTATGCTATCAAACCCCTATTGATATCAGAATCCATTGTACCAATCCAGAACAGGAACAGCTCGTTAGGAATTTGAAATGGGACTTTTCATTGACTGCTGTCCACATTCATAGGGATATTGCTCCCAGTTATAGATATTTTGACTAAAAACACGCTGCTGTCCGTCTGCCTATCTTAATGTGTCTGTTAGTCTGTCTGAGCATGCGACGGGGTGTGTATGAAGTGAAGCTATTCCCTGTATTGCCTGTACTGTACTAGCTGCTAGCAACCTGCTCTCAGTGGCTGTCTGCAGTCTTATTAAACCAGAGCACCTTTATAGACTACATGCTCAGAATTAATAAAGCAGGAGCCCCTTATAGACTGGTGACCTGGAGTTTTATTAGGATCTTGATCTTGTTTACTTACTGCAGGTTTAGGATGATTAAACCTGGAGCCTTTGTAAATGTCAGGGTTAGTCTTAACTGAGGGGATCATTTCTACTAACCTGCACTGGCCTTTCTGAACAGCAGGCTCTGACCTCCAAGGAGTCAGTGAGGAGTCTGTACTGGCAAAGCACTCTTACAATGATCTCCAAACTGTACTGTAAATCCAGGTTGGGTTGAGCCCGAATCTGGAGCCCTGTGCTGTGCTGCCAGCAACATTCACTTTACATTTACTTTTAAACAGAATAAAAGAACTGCAGTATTAAAATACATTTTAAATTAAGAAAAAAGGAATCAGGTATTACACTTGACTCTTCACATAAGCAAATGTTTTATTCTGCATCACTATAAATCCTCAGAAAGCTCAGAGCAAAGATGATTACTGGCCTTTCAGAGACGCTGGACTGCTCACTCTGCTGATCTGAACAGATCAAACTGCAAAGCAGCAATAGACTTGAGTGAAATACAGTACAGTACTAATGCAAAGACAGGCAAACAGACACACACTCCGTGGGATAGGAAATGTGTCTAAGTAAGTGTGGCGGGGTGCCTGTGCGTAGTGTTTGTGTTGTTTGTTTGTGGTGTGTATGTGTTGGTGCACGGAGTGTGGGTTATGTATCACAAGTGATTTAAAATGTATATTTGTATTTAGGCACAGGGATTGCACAATCACTTCACGTGCTGATTAAAAAGGTATATTGGTATGTGAGCACAGGGATGTGTGTGTGTGTGTGTGTGTGTGTGTGTGTGTGTGTGGAATAATGGGTGACAGGGAGGAAGTTAAAATCCTCCCTGCAAAAACATGTGGGAATGTGGCTGGAGCTGTGAATTGAATAAGTGATTACATGATTAATTAAGGCTACAGTCACAGGTGTATAAATCAGGTGATCACGGGTGATATGGGGTTAGTATGTTCAGAAGAGTCGAGAGGTAGAGAGAAAATATAAAATACTTTACAATTGCTATTCGTGCTGGATTTATACCAGCGTGATACTTGTGTGTTCCGTGTCTGTTTCGGCCATCATGCCGTTTTGTTTTGTACCAGTGTTTGTGTGTTTTGTTCAAACCTTTTGTTTTGTTTATTTATTATTAAACTGAGCAGCAGCGCTTTCATACACAGACTTTACTGTCTGTGTCCATTATCATTCCTGGTCTGATGTCACCACAAGCCAGCCTGTTCACAGTAAGGCATCATCTTTATCTCTGGTAGTGAGTTAACATCTCATCACTCCTCAGAGGCAGATTTCGTTGGACTGGATGCATTATTAATGGAATAACTTGAGAATTATTTATAGAATGTATAGTCTCTGCATTAAACCTGAAAGCTTTCAGTTTTCAAGAGGCTAAACTGTCACCACCATTCCTGAAGAAATGTATGTAAATGCCCTCTCTGCCTGCCAGGAGAATGAGCAGAGCCATCATATCAAAAGAGAAAAAACATGTCCTGCAGGTGAGAAGGGCGGTGCTATAAATAATAATAATAATAATAATTGTAATAATAATAATTGTGAGGTAGAAACAGGTGCAGTCGTTGCTGTAGAAACATTGCAGGAAGTGATTGACCAGGCAGACAGACTGGGATGAATTGGCTCCCATAGGGAAGCAAGTGCCTGCTGTCTGCCAGAGGGGATGTTTTGCATTAATTCAACCAGTTTGGGATTTGCAAATCAGTGTGAGGAAGCCCCGAACCACTGCGACAAAGCTGTTCCAAGCCGCTTTCTCCTTACTAGTGAGCTTCTTGGGGAATTCATTGCACTCCAGGATCTTCTTTATTTGTGGTCCGACGAAGACCTTGGAGACCCATCAGGAATGCCACCATTTTTAAGTCTCCTATGACCTTGATGCCATCTCAGAAAAATGCAGATATGTATCCACTTAGGCAGCTGGAACTAAACTGAACTGGTGGGTTTAAGGCCCCTGTATTTCTACTACTATTTATATTACTGGAAAGTTCTAGAAAGTTCTAGAAGTTACTCCAAGTTTACTCAGCACTGAATCTATCTGGAATGTTCTGGAAAATAGGTAAATTTCAAAATATCACTGTCCTGGTCACAAAAGCAAAGTTTGTGGGGAATAATAGCCATTTTCTATACTTTTGAGGCATAAGCAATTAGGAAATAACACTTACTACCCAGGAACCAAAAATAAATAAATAATTGTTACACGGTGTAATGGTACACAACTATATATATATAGTATTTGTTTTTGTTTTTTTCACATTGAAATTTTGAGGAGGCACTACTGTCCTGCTCTAATGGTAGTTTTGCTGTACTTTGTGGCATGATATATTGTAATCGCAATACTATGACAATAAATTGACTCTGAATTTTCTTCAGCATTGTCACATGATGCTCCTGGCTTGCGACCTGTGTGGATCAGACCAAAGATGCATTCTAAGCCATTATTGTTCCGTTCCCATTGGGGAAAAGGTCTAATATGTCTGAAAATAAAAAGAGTTTTTGCTCAGTGTGTTTTAAACTTCTTAATATGAGTCATGGAAACAGCTCAGAGATATGTAACTGTCTCAGCTGAGAACTGTCATAGAAACTCAACCCACCGAGAGGTTTCGTTAAAACGCTACAGGTAAGTTATTCAAAAACTCTGCTGTAGAGTTTTTAATTAAATTGATGTATATGTTTTTATGATGCATTTATGATTTCTGTAGTTA
This sequence comes from Acipenser ruthenus, assembly GCF_902713425.1. Taxonomy (NCBI): domain Eukaryota; kingdom Metazoa; phylum Chordata; class Actinopteri; order Acipenseriformes; family Acipenseridae; genus Acipenser; species Acipenser ruthenus. The sequence continues at coordinate 31,908,607 of NC_081201.1, forward strand.
TTTTAAGTCTTGTTTATTTTGTTACACTGTGTGTTTGTTTTGTTTTTTGTATATTGCTTCACTGTGTGTTTCCTGCACGAGTGAATCTGCTGCAGCAAAACACTCGCATGTTTTTTCTGTGTTGCACTATTTGATTCTGCCACTGCACATTCGCCAAGGTTGAGACAAGGAAGTTCCACCCTGAGCAGAGCAAGACTGGCGATTGGGCGAGTGGTTAGGAAGGGGAGTATAAAAGGGGAGGCTGGGGAACCAGGAAGGAGCGGGTCTTTCTTTACTGGAAGTGCGAGACAGGGCATTGTGAGTTGTTGTGGAACGGTGTTGTGTTGGAATTACTTTTGGAAAGAAGGATTCAGAAGGGGTTGAATTAATACTAACTGGAGCTTTTGACCACGGATTGCTTTGGACATTAGGACTTTACTGGAGCTCAGCTACTGTAGCCAATTTGGATTTTGTTTTTTTGTTTTTTTTGTATTGGAACTGTTATTTTTTTCTTTTTTTCCCCACTTATATTGGCTACGGTACCTCACTCTGTTTTTGAACTACACCTCATGTTGGCTCTGTACTGTGTATAGAATACAGTTTATACATAGTTTATAACATTACTTTAAAAAAAAAAAATATGTAGCACTTATTTATGCTTTTGTAATATATATTAAATCTTAAATGTAAGTGTGATTTTTGGCTACTTCATCAGCATTTTTACTAAATAACATTGTTAGCCTTATTAAACTTTACTACTATAGTTTGTAATAGAAGTTCCTAATGTTCTCTTTATTGCATCACAAGGACAACTGACTGAATCGTACAGTTGTGCAGGAATCAGCAGATGTGTGTGACTCTTCAAACATTTAAAATACGTGCCGGTTATCGGAGACAGAGACTCGGATTCGTGTACCATCAGAAGTAGGGTTGTCATATATACTTTTAAGTATATTTTAATATTTTACAGATTTCTCAGAACAGCTGCCTCAAAAAGAACAATCCAGGCAAAACCAGAATGGGTGGCAGATCTATCAGTAGAGGCACGCAGGGAATCTGGGGCCGTATTACAGAACACTTTCCTAACTTGTAGTGAGGACATTCTGTCTCTGAAGATAAGATACAAATGTCACTTAGGATGCTTTTGTAATATGGCCTATGGTTCATAATGCCTATTCAATGGCATGGTACAGGAAGACTATTTTGATTTCCACACGGAAAAGAGATTGCTTGAAATGATTCTTAAGTTAACTCTTAAGTCCAGGTTCTGTCTATAGAATAAAGTACCGGGACGCTGTTCCTGCATGACTACACCACTGTATGTAACTACACTGAAATGCTTTAAATATATTGTGAAAATCGTAGGTACTTAATGTTTTTCTAGTTTCCTAATGTTAGTGCTGCAACAAAACTGCATTGTTTTTAATATGCAGACACTTTTCTTAAAACATCTTGTAATGTTTCAGCGAGTTGAAGTCAGTGTTGGGGTCAATTCCTTTTATTCAATTCTAATTCTTTTTTAAAATCAATTCTCATTCCAACTCGTTTTACGACAGGCTTTATTGAGCAAACATATATACAGCTTGCCAAACACATGGACAACTCGTCAACAACATATACAATTACACAATTCCAATACAAATGTATCACATCCTGTGACAACAAATCATCATGAGCTGCTCAGATTGAGAGTCTGTCAGGTTACCCCTTTCTCGGCTGCAGGCCAGCTGGGCATGTGTAGGGTACCTGTGTTTGTTATCCTTCCAGAAAGTAAGTGGCTCCAAGTCATTTGCAGCAGTTGCCTTAAACCTCTGGATGGAGAGTGGAAGGAGTCTGAAACTAGGACTTTTGGAATTGGCTAATTGCATGTGTTTGATAAATCGTAAAAGGACTTGGGATTGGATTTGGGAAACTTTAAAAAAGGAAGTGATGGGGGCTCCCGAGTGGTGCATCCAGTAAAGGCGCTCCATGAAAATGCAGGATGTGCCCTATAGTCTGGACGTCGCGAGTTAGAGTCCAGGATATTCCTTTGCCGACCGAGGACGGGAGCTTCCAGGGGGCGGTGCTCAATTGGCCGAGCGCCGCCCAGGGGGAGGGAGGGCTAGGTCGGCCAGAGTGTCCTCGGCTCACCGCGCACCAGCGACCCCTGTAGTCTGGCCGGACGCCTGCGGGCTTGCCTGTAAGCTGCCCGAGAGCTGCATTGTCCTCTGATGCTGTAGCTCTTGAGTGGCTGCATGGTGAGTCCACAGTGTGAAAAAAAGCGGTGGGCTGACGGCACACGCTTCGGAGGACATGCGTGTGTTCGTCTTCGCCCTCCCGAGTCAACGCAGGTGTGGTAGCGGTGAGCTGAGCCTAAAAATAATTGTCCGTTTCAAATTGGGGAGAAAATAATAAAAAATAATTGGCAACGACTACGTTCAAAAAAAAGAAAGGAACTGACTCAACCCTGGTTAGAGTGAAGTTACTTTGCGCTCCAGGAGGTTTAGTGTGAAATGCTTAGTGCCCTGCCTGTGGAAAAGCAAAATCCCAGTCCCAGAGGGAAACATTTTGGAAACTGTCATTTCATGCAATTAGCAGAGTTAATGTGGAGCAATATTTATTTGGAATCAATTAGCAAGTCATTAGTGACAAAGTTAATTGAACCGCAGGTATAGCCTGTAGTAATTATTCTGTGCACACATTAACTCTGTAAGACTATTCACATTCTGTATACATTGTAGCTAATTATTAAAACACTGTGTTATCTCTTTATCAGGTCATTTTCACTATAATGTGAAGTTAATCAAGCTTCTGAAGTTGAAAAGGGCTTAAAAACCTGATGTTGAGAGGTAATGTGAGTAAAAATTAAGTAGAGGGTTAATTAAAAAAACTTGAAGTATTTTCATGATACACATATTTTCACAATCTTATATAGAATAGAAGTCATTACATATTCACAAGACATGTGATCAGGTACACCCCGGCTGCTCTCCCTTCTCTGTTCAAGCACCATGAGACAGCAGTTTATTATCTCACACCCCTTTGTTCAGTGTTATTCTGCTCTCACTAGACTTTAACACACTAAACTAAACTTGCCTTGTACTAAATACTGGTTTCTAACCAGTCTTATCTTAGCTCTGAACCACTCCCATGGGGGTTGCTAATTGTCATATAATAGGAGTTAAGGGCTTTAATCTGCATACCCATGTGTTTCCCTTGGGGGTTGCATTACCTTTAATTTGTGCTGGTTATTCTGCATTTCTGTTAATCTGCAAGTTTTCCGTACAGTGCTTACAAGTTTCTCATTGTATGATACATCACAGGCGTTTTATTTCCCTGCCCTATTTTAGTCTTGTTCATGCGACTGTGGTTACAAGTCAATGTCCTTTGGCTGAATGTCCAGGCTTTGTCCATCCTGTTTGTTCCCTTAAACTGTGTGGGCAGTTTCTTGTTGCAGTTGAGTTTAGTTTTCAAGTGAAACCTGCTAACATCACCCCTTATTCAGGGCCGATTTAACAAAGCCTCCACAAAACCTGTTACTCATGTTTTAAAATCATTTTCATATTCTTTATGTTTTCCAACCGTATGGGATCTGGTATGCATTTGCAATGCTTAACTGATTGGCATAAACCTGAAACTCTGACACCTGATTTGGAGTGTCCATGTCTCTTTGTGTTCTTCTGTTTGTGTGTGTGTGTGTGCGTGCTTGTTGTGTGGTTAGTCTTCTTTTCTTGTGTTTGTCTGTGTGTGTGTGTGTGTGTGTGTATTTGTCTGCTTCTCTTGGTTTGTCTGTGTGTCTATGCCTGTGTCTGTTTGTGTGTGCAGTTCAGTTTCTCTTCTCGGCCCTATTAGCCCACCACTAGAATGGAGTGTTTGCCTATTTGTTTGTTCGTGTGTCTCCCCTGGGCCCACTCCCCTGTGCTGCAGAGCTCTGTGTCACCCCAAATTATTTTTCTTAATTTAATACTGTAGGTTTACTTTGCTGTCAGAGCTTAATTTCCTGATTGTCCTGTAGAAAGCACAGGCACCTTGCTGCTCAGAGGAGGAAGATGCATGGCTCTGAGAACTCAGAGCCACAGTAACAGTGCTTTCAAATAGTACATACAATGAATAAAATACATTCATAAAATGTTCAAAAAAATACAGATCATGACCCAGGAAAGAGATGGTTCAGACCAGAGTTTGTTTAGGATGCTCGCATCAATCTGCTCCCCGCCAATTCCAGTGTTCTGTCATCAGATGAAGCTCTTAAGTAGAGAGTGCTGGTTGTTTATGAGTTTACAGGCAGAGGCACAGCAAGCTACTTGTTGTTCTTTATTCCCTTTATTTCTGGAGTTGTCTGTTTTGTAACAATCCCATTTCCAGCTCTGCACTGGTCCCTTAAAACCAGTGTCACTGCAATCCTGAGTCTGGAAGGTGGGCAGGTGCAGGAGCCTTTGCGGATTGAAGCCTCTGTGTTGTGCTGATTCTGGACAGCTGAGCCGCAGTGTTTGCAGGTGAGAGGTGTCCAGTGTTAATCCCCAAACCCAGGCAGCTTGTTTGTCTTAGTCCCGGCTGTCAGATAGCTTAGCTCTGGTTAACCCTGGTCAATATCAGCACTGTTTGTGACATGTTAGCGCTGGAGACAAGGAATCGTTGAGACGTATCTTAGTTTGAATCCTGAGAAGCCTCTTTAATCTCTGGAAATGTCATCAGATTTCAGCTGTGAATTACTTCTGCCAGTCTCCCTCACTGACACCCAGAAACACACCCATGAAATACAGCACACACTCTCGAAATAGATGCACACACACAGGACAAACTGACAACAAAATATGCTTACACAGATACACAAAAAATACATAAACTCACACACTGGCAGTAAAACGCAGACTCTGTTTCAGTGCACAGTCAAGCCTGAGCTGCCATTGTTTTGATAACATCAGTTGACATTTTCAAAATATGTAATCATAACAATTTGACACAAGAGAAATATCAAATAAATGTCATCCTTTATCAGCACATTGTATCTAGATTATCCCTCCCTACACACACACACACCCACACACAGACTGAATCAGACCGATAGTGCTAGTGATAGTTAAACAGAAACATGCACAGACTTGTACAGCAAGACGTAATTGGCATTTAGTCTCACACACAAACACACACACGCTTGTAATCTAAAGACTGGAATGATACATTCAGTGCACCAGTAAGTAGCAGCTCTTAAATTACCATATTTATTTAAAATGGTGTTAAATTAGCATTTTTAGTGAATTCAGCAAATCAGGGCAGTGAAGCACAACAATCCTCATTCATTAAGAATGAGCTGCTCTTCTCTAAAACCAATCAGGAGCGGGGGCTGCATTCACAACTTCATAGAATCAGTGTGTGCTGTGTAGAGCTGCAAGGAGCACAGGCAGTCTGTGTCTGTCTGGCTGTCTGTCCAACCATCCACAGAGCAGGTACAGCACAGTGTTGGATTCAGATAGCTATGGGGACTGAGCCTGTCTGTGTCCACTGCAGATGCAAATCCTGAATGTGCTCATTTCAGCACTGTAGTGTGTGGGCAGCTTTCTGTTTGAAATCTGACGGCAGCTTCTCTACAAACTTTTCCAGCTCACCTGGTTGTCACTTGTGTTGAGCAGCGTCCCCTGCTGTAGTGAAGTCGTTCCTCAGTCTACTGCACTCTGATATGACAGAGTGGGGTGAGGGAGACAGACAGACAGACAGGCAGACAGACAGACAGACGGACAGACAGTGACAGGCATACAGTTTAGAGAGAGGGAGAGAGAAAGTGCAGTAGTTGTGCTGTTGTAGCGCTGCTGGGTATAAGCTGGATAATGAGTGCTGTGAAGCTGCACTGACAGGTGTGCAAGACTGCATTGCATTCCTTCCACTCCTTCACTCCCTCCCTGCTTCTCTCAGCCCTCCCAACCCTGGCTAATTAAATACAGAGAGTTCCTACTAATCACTGGACCTGTTAGGCATGAAATTCGATTTCGCTACCATCTCAAATTCTGACTTATCAAATGCAGGCAGCCCGAGTAGCCAATTGGAAATTCTTTGCAAGTCTAGTCAAGCACACAGGCATTATTCCTGCATTTCGTTAATTTTTTATCAATTACACCCCAATGAGAAAGGTGATGGGGCTGAAGATTACAATTAAAGTTTTTGTTGTGTGTTTTTTTTGTTTTAGAAAAACAATCCCATTAGCAGAATTTAATTAATTTCTAGTTTATGATACAGAACAGTTATTTACGTGGGTAATCAATGCTACAGGGGACTCCGATTACCACTAAATACACTGTGCTGTTATTTCAACCCAGCATTGCAAAGTTCTGCATTATGCTTTTGAGATCTGTTCTAATATTCATGAAGCTGGGCTAGTCCTGGAACTGAATGAAATCCAGCCGGTACTGCAGATTGTCACACTGTGCAGTCGCGTGCAGCTTTGGGCTGCAGTGAAGTGTCTCAGGAGCATGTTCAGCAAGATGCAGTTCTGTAGCTGTGACATAGGGGCTGTGTTCCTGTACTTCTACAATTGAAACGTGTTGTTTTTCTTGGGGAGACAGGCAGTCAACTCATCACTGAGAATTCAGGAGTGCTGTGACAGGGTGGCCTGTTTATTTATTTTTGTTACCAAAGTATATTTGTTCACTCCAAGAACCTTTCCTACTTCCCTTCATGTATGTTTGTGATATGCATGATGAATTACTTCTTACTTACCCTTTCCTCCTTTTTCCTAAATCACTGCAGTGTATCCCCATTCCTGGAGAACAATACGAAGCAGGTCATCTTTGCATAAAAGATGGCCGCCAGTGACACCTCAGCATATATAGATGGCTGATAGTGCCACATCAGCATAAACAAAATGGTTGGTGACCTCAGAGGTTAAAGGTCATAGCTGATATTTAGAAGTGCACGTTTCTTTATTTTGTATATTGTATTATATATGTACTGTATATGGTTAACATTAAATGTGTGAATCTGGCCAAAATAATGTTTGGTGATGCTATTGAAGCATTTTTGTATGTGTGTTTATTTTATTTAAAAAAAATGAGAGTTGTATCTTTAAATGAGAGTTGACTTATTGGAAATGTATTCTATATATAAGGGCGAGAAAATGCTCAGGGTTGAGTTGAGCTGGTGGTTGCTGGAGAGACTCTTATGTGATATCCTTTCTGTAGCCTGCTTTGCTTTGCTTTGCTTTGGCTTTGACTTTTGTTTCCTATAAATCTTTTTTGCACTTTAAAATTGTGGTGTGCTTATCATCCTTTTGGCAAGCCAGACCCAGTCACTCGCCCCAGTGACAAGTGCCCTGGAAAAACAAAGCAGGGATGGGTTATCTAGAGATAATGTTTTTCCTCAATTGCATTACAGCATAATCAATCCACAGAGCTGAGGCCTTACAGAGGCACTGGGCACAGAGGCTTGTTTATTTACACTGAGGTCCTTACAGAGGCTTGCTCGTCCAATTCCTCGTATCTGGTTGATCTCAAAACCTTGTCAAGTCAGGGCTTAAAGGATTCAGCATCAACAACAGGGCAAGGTAGCCCATTCTATACCTTCACCACTCTCTGTGATTATTCCTGGAAGTGGTTCAGATTCTGCCTTCTGGATGAGGTTTCAAAAGGTTTACAGCACAAACATGCAGCAGTTTTTAAGCACAGATCTGCACTGTAGATTTCTCAGTCTTACAGTGAGACATACAGCAACCAGCTATTCCTGAGCAATATTCCTGAAAAATCTCTCCTGTGAAATTCCATCTTGCATTTCCCAAAACAGCTTGTAATGTTGTTTTAATGGACGGTTTAAACCAAGCTGTAAATCAAAGAGCAGCACATAAGCAGAGCTCTCGAGGTGATAAAGGACCCCAGAGACTTATAAAACAAAATTAAATTAGTCTAAAAAATACATGAAACATCTTTACACTGCAGCACTCAAGACAACAGAGAAACACAAGCTGAGAGACAAAGACAGAACAAGATTAGACTCTCTGGCTGTCAGATACATTTCTCTTGTTGCTTCAGTGGCCTTCCTGCCTTCCCTGGTAACTTATCCTGCATGTTTTATTTTCTTGTTATTCATTCTGTCTGAATTTCCAAGGTCTATTGAGCAGACGCACTCCAAGGTTAATACTGCAGTAATAGCCTCATCAAAGAGACTCACAACCGACAATAGGTGTGCTGTAAACCTCAGAAACATTGCAGAGAGCGTGAGGGAGACGTACATACATACATACATTATTACATAAATACATACATTTTTACATACATACATACATTATTACATAAATACATACATACATACATTATTACATAAATACATACATACATACATTATTACATACATACGTGAGTACATCCAGAATACCTCAGGATTCAAACAGCATCACACAGAGAACTGAAATAGAATGTGCCTATTTGTGCAGGTGTATGCTATTCTATTGTCCCCTCGATATCCACTGTCTATCAGACATGATGTTGTGAAGCAGATTTTACTCATTGGTAAACCCACGTGAAGAACAAATGGGGACACAGGAAATCTCTACAACATCTATGCCTGCACTTTAATGCAGTTCATCTATAACAAAAGGTTGACTACGAAGGATTGCTTTTGACTATCATTAGATCTAGTACATGCAAATAACGCTTAAAGTACCACAGAAAGACATACGTAGGTGTGGGCACACACACACTCACACATATTGAAATAACTAGATGCAGTATAAGGTGCATAGCACAGCTCTTGAGGTTTGGAGCTGTCCACTACACAGTGCTGAAATTACTGTATCAATGCACACACACACACACACACACAGCAGGGCTGAAATATCAGAATGTGGAATGTTGAATACCACACAGATGCATCTTTAAATTCCAGACACTATCTCCTCTATCGCTCCTCTGTTCACCCCTCCCCCTTTCTCACCCTCAGCCCTTCCTCTCCTCTCTCTTTCTCTTTCTGCTCTGCTGGGTAGTGCAGTTCCAAGAGACCACGTACATAAAGAAGAGACAGATTACATTACCTGCAGCTCTGAGAGATGGGCACAATGGTTAAATAGCTTTAACATGCAGTACACATTCCGAGGAGAGGGGGAGGGACAGGGGACAGGGGACAGGAGACAGAGATAACATTTTATGTATCCGTTGTAAGTGGTTATAAACAATCTATAAACACGTTATTAGCTATGCTATTAACCATTATAAATTATGATTCGAAATAATAAGACTGTTATAATACACTGTTGCCATTTTTTGTTGCTATAATACGTTATTAAAAGGTTATAAAATAGATTATAACAGTATTTATAATGTCATATATAACATGTCATTTGCACACTAATAACAATATCTTGTGAAAATGTCATGATCAATTTATTAAAGCTATTATAAAGTGTCTTATAAGACGTGTTAATTACATTGATTATAAGTATCCTATTATGAGGGTTATTGTATGTTTTATAAGATTATTTTATTAATTATATATAAATATATTAATCACCCCAAGAACCTTTCATTCACTATTTTAAAGCATGCCACAATGCACTTTGGTTCCCTACCTTTATATATAATTTGTTCCCATAGCTGCTAATCTGAAAAGGGAACTTTTTAAAAATAATTATTGGTTGATGATATCTATGAAAAATACAGCCTTATTTTGCCTGTTTTCATACTACCTTTTTCTGATTCAATGTATGTTGATGTAATTTAAGCATTGCTATTAACAATAATTGTGTTTATCAGAACATAATCTTAAAATGACAATGACACATTTTAATAAACCTTAGAACATACGCCATGGCAAGAAACATGTTTCACTTTATTATACAACACAAAGCTTTCCACTGCTAGTATTTTAAGCTATTTTCCCAATTAACCATCCAGCCTCGCTAACATCACTCAAATTCTTAATCACACATTTACACATTTTTCATAATGTACCTTATGTTGTGATCTTAAAGGTTTATGAATACCCTTAAAGCATAGTTTGTTTAGCCTTCCCCACACTGGTGACATTCACCCTCTGTTGTCATTAAAAACCTCTTTGATGAAATATTTTCCTATTAGCCTTTAATTACAAAGTATTTCATTTATAAGATAGTAATACAATATTGTGTAACCCCAATGAAAACTTCATAGGGGTTGCAAAATATAGGGGCACTGCGGATCCACAGCGAGGCCACCAGATCTATAGTGCCGGAGGACAAAACAGTTCTGATCGCTCCACTGCAGAACCGCAGGCGCCCTATCAACCACAGGGGGCACTGGTGCGCGGTGAACCATGGATTCTCCTGCCAACCTAAGCCCTCCCTACCTGGGTGGCGTTCGGCCACCCAGGTAGCATAGCTAATAACGTGTTTATAGATTGTTTATAACCACTTATAACAGATACCTAAACTAAAGTGTTACCGAGATAACTATCCCTGGAGACATTGTTCCATTGTTAATTTCCAGAACCCTTGATAGGGGTCAGTCCCAGATCCCTTGACAGGCACCTTGTAACTGCATTGCCAGGCCAGCATTGCAGAACAGTCTGGTTCACAAACCAGTTCAAAATCCTCTGAAATGTTCACATCTAATTTTCATGAGTATCTTGAGAGACAGACTAACAGTAATCCACAGCAGTAAGAAGCTCAATTTGTTATTTGATTCAGGTAGACAGGCAGGCAGACAGACAGACATTATAAAAATACATAGAAGACATTCTCACCAGAGGAGAGGAGAGGAGAGAGGGAGAATGAAAACAGTTCGATGTTGTTTAATGCAGCAACGCACGGTTTGTTTGTAATGAGAGCAATAAAACAGATTGATCTGAAACAGAGAGGGAGAGAGAAAGAGGGAGAGAGACAAATAAGATTGTTGTTCCTGGATTTTCTAGAACCACATTCATAACCAGCATGAAACAACATGAACAGCAAGTGCTGGAGTTTATAACAGGGAGCAGCAAGATGAAACCATAAAGTGTGTCACCAATAGAGAGAGTGTCTATTAGAATCAATGAGCAATGAAAGTATTTCACTGCAAACACTAACCTGTCGACTGCCTGACCACTTCAATCCACCGCTAACCAGCTGTTAGCAGAGGGGTGCAGGTCTCCCATCCTGTCTTATCACAGGTAGGCTTGCTCCCTTTCATCAGTTATTTTTCTGGTGCTCTCAAAATACTGTGATAAATCACTCATCTTTTAAAGTAACGCATTTGACTGGCGTTCTTCATTGGAACACCATGAAACCTGTCAATTATACTACAGGTTCCGCCATTTTAAGTTTATGAGTTGTTTCTGCCTGTCTGAGCTGAGCTGTGGTTGAGTGGGGCGGAGATACTGGCATCCAAAATCAGCAATAAGAGAAGTATGACTGACACCCGTTGCATGTTCTGTGATTTTCCAGAAGCAAAGAATAAATTGAAAATGATCGTAATGCGTGCCAAAGCCACTGCAGCCCGTTGCACAATTACAGCTTTCATGGTGATTCAATAAAGAACCTGAGTTGGCTGAAAAGTAAATATATCCTCTAAAAGTTGAGTGATTTATGACTGTATTTTGTGGACCCTTGAATAATAAATATTGATAAGTAGCAAGCCTAGTTATAGAGGAGCTGTGGAAGATGGCACCTCCAGCAATGAGCAGTCCACAGGGACAGCTGCACAGCACAGTGACTGGGGGCAGCTGTGGAGGTTTTTGATGGTCTGCTGCTCCTACCTGTCCCTTTGTATCTGTTTTCTGTATTTGTTGTCAGCCAGCCTGTAGAAGAGATCTCTATTGTGAGCATGAGTTTATTATCCGCTGTCTTATTCAAAGTTTGCCTAGATCTCTCCCACCCTCTCTCTCTCACCTAAAATTAATTTTGGATGCAGTGCTGGGCACTGGGACTCTTATTCTTCCTCTCGAGCCAGGATTATCACTCCTTAACTGAATTATTAGAGAGAGAGGGAGAACGAGAGAAGGAGTGGGGGGAGAAACAGAGAGTTGCGTAATTAATGTGAACTCAAAACAGGAATGCAATTTTTAATGCACCCCACTAAAAACAGATTCTCCCCTAAATTCTTCAGTCAGATGAATGACTTTATACAACTGAGTTATTATTATTATTATTATTATTATTATTGCACTCTGTATCTGTTACATGCGTTCTGTTCTTGTTACTCATGTTGACTGCAATTGTTAAATTTAAATAATCTTGTCATGCCAATGAAGCTCTTTTGAATTCAGTTTGAATCTGAGAGAGAGGGGAAGGTGAATGTCAGTGCAGCAGTGAGCTGGTATTTGCATTACAATCCACATACAGGGAGTAGCCTGCACTTGCTAATGAACCTGCTGTGATAATGGAGGGACACAGAGCTGGTTATTAACAGCCTGAGCTGATGCATTGGTATGCAGGCAGCATCGCACAGTATCCGGGATACTCATCCATCAGAACACCTCCTCCAGGCTGGAAACACCACTCTAGAAATACAATTACCAGAATGAGGGGAGACAGGGAAGAGATAGAAAAGGAGAGAAAGCGGTGGAAAGCTGGGGATCAAGAGAGAGACAGGGGAATAGAGGACAAGGGAAGGGAGAGACAGAGGGAGAGGTAGAGAAGGAGCGGTCAGGCAGGGGGCAGTGAAAGAGAGAGTGGTGATGGAGTGCGAGCTCTGTGCTGATTGAAGTTTTTGTTTATCGATTTTATTTGGTCCCTTTGATCCTTCAAGTAGTCTGCCTTTGATTCCACATGCAGTGCCTGTGAGAGAGCCCACTGTCAGTGATGGGGGGGGGGGGAGGGGGGGATGTGATATCACACAAGCATACACATGAGCGGTGATGTCACATATACAGATGTGCTTTCTGAGCGGTGATGTCATACCCTAAAGGGTACAGTGACATAAAAAAAACAGGATCAGTGAATATAGAAGTATCATGTTATATCTAAGCATGGCTTTTCAGTATTCAATGGAAGGTGTGAGCCAATGTCAAATTCTCACTATTATAAGGGAAGGTGTCTGTCAGTGAGAACTGGATGAGCATAGATGGCCTAAACGCCCTCCTCTTGTTCATAAATGTTCTGTACTGCTCTGGCCTGACCTGGCTCTTTGAGAGAGATAATGTAGGATTCTCCTCAATTATTATGGGGGAGAAGGGACCCCCCGCCAAGACTCATCTGCCCCCCTGTGAGCCTCCTTTCCCCCCTCCCCACTCCCCAGGAGGATAATCAATTCCCCAACTCGAAGGGGTAGAAACCGCCTCGTCTCAATAATCTCACTATTTTATAATATCCTTTAATAATACTTTACTGAATCTCAAGTTCTTTTGTGTTTGATAATGGAACAAAATAACTGAGAAAATAATTCAGTGGTTGTGAAAGGGAAACAGAGCTCCTGGTATTTCGATGCATTCGGATCATAGAAATGTAAGCAGCAGCAGGGTCAGTACTTGTTGGATAGGGATCTGCTCAGATCTCAGAATGATAGCCACCACCAGCAGCAGGGTCAGTACTTGTTGGATTGTGATCTGCTCAGATCTCAGAAAAATAACCACCAGCAGCAGCAGGGTCAGGCCTGGTCAGAGCTTCTTCTTTTCCTTGGACTGGGACCTGCTCAGATCTCAGAGCTCAATTAAGATAAACTGAGCGATCCAGGCTTTGGGGGTTTAAACAGTTTCATTTTGACAGAACAGTCTTTCATATGGTTCAAACCCCAGTAGTGTTTTTTATATAATGGATTTTTTGCGTAAGATTGCAGTTGATTGATGGCTAGTGTGGTTTGTAGTTAGGGTTTGGGGACTCAGCAGACAGATCTCTGATCTGGTTCACAGGCTTGCAGGAGGATTAATCTCATTGGATGTTTTATAGAGTTCCTCTCACTGCTCTGGGGGTGTATGGTCAACCACTGCGAATATGATGAGCGCAGTCCTGCTCTGGCACCCACCACCTTCTCTGTCTCTCCTGTCTGGAGTGTGGCAGGTGCTGCTGGTATGTATACTCCTGGTTTGTTATTCAGGAATCTTTCCTTGGCTTGGTCTTTCTCTTAATTCGTTCTGAGGGGCTGCAATCTCTAAAGCCTGGTGGTGATATCACTGCATGGTTTTGATCCCCACTCTGCCTGCCTGTCACTCTGTGCTCTTCAATCATGTTAAAATGCCAGTGTACTGCTGTCAAAACATAAATATGATTAACTGTTATTTTTATTATTTGTTTATTTAGCAGACGCCTTTATCCAAGGCAACTTACAGAGGCTAGGGTGTGTGAACTATGCATCAGCTGCAGAGTCACTTACAATTACGTCACACCCGAAAGACGGAGCACAAGGAGGTTAAGTGACTTGCTCAGGGTCACACAATGAGTCAGTGGCTGAGATTGGATTTGAACCGGGCACCTCCTGGTTACAAGCCCTTTTCTTTAACCACTGGACCACAGAGTAACTGTGAAACACATGCGAGATACAACACCACAACTGACTCATCAGCCCCCCCTCCCCCCCTTTCCTGGAAATGTTACTTTCTCTCTCTCTCTCTGTTTATTTATTTCATTCATTTTTATGTGTATGTTTCTTGGATAAACAGCAAACCATCTGTGCAGCAGAAGGGATCTTTCTCTGTTTACTGATTAAAGGCTCACAATGTTTAGCTAGGCAAGGTTAGACTGCCAAATTCCAATCCCCTGGGCAGTTCTAGCTCCATTCTGATCAAACAGAGTCCAGACAGGAATCCTTCTCATTTTAAATAATGTATTTATAATCATGTCTCCCCCCCCCCCCCCATCCCCCCATCCCACTTGCCAGAAGTGAAAACAGTTATGATCAGTTTTTTAATGGTGATATGTACTGGAATGATGAGGAACAACAGTCTATTCATAATAAATAAGTAGATTTGCATGCATATATACATTTACACATATTCTCTCACAAAGGTACGAAGCAGGGTGCTGTCCGTCACTCGTGGTGCTGAAATTACATGCACCACATATACCAGTCCTTCGGGACCTGTGCTGTGACAAGTAAATGTTTCAACATTGCCCCCCTACAGAATCAGATTACATTGTCTTTTAATCTCACCCACACATGCAGGCACATCCATTGGAGTGGGAGGATGGGCACCATCTGCCAGCCTCTTTGTCATGTCGCCCGCTGGCAAACAAACCCCGCTGGTGGAATGAAGACAACTTGTTTTATATGTAAAGTTGTAATGTGTTCAGATAATAATCCTCTGTTTTAATGTTTTCACTGCTTATCATATCAGCGTTGCTTTTTGCCCTGATGCAAAATGTACCGTGAAAGGGAAAAAAGACATCTTCTAATGTTTCAATGGTAATGTTTTTAATGTGTATTTGAAGCTGCTGTGACTGAGCTTTAGTAAGGGGGTCCCTTGTTTAGGGAATGCAATCTGGAATCTTGCCTCCTTTCCCCTGCCTCTCCCCCTCCTTCCCTGCCTTTCCTCATCACTCCTTGCTTGCCCACCTGCCTCACACTGCTGGTAGAAATGGCTGGATGGGGTGTTTGGAAAGCGACATTCAACCAAATGAGACTCGATGAAATTTAAGAACCACAGCACCATGCTGGGCAAGTCACAGCTCCCTGACATTTTCATAGTTTTTTTTTTTATTTATAGATAGTAGAGTTGTGCCATGTTCATCACATGGATCCAAGCATGACCGTGAATCAATACAAATCCTGACCATATTTTACATTTATTTATATTTATTTATAATTGAAAAAGCCTTGAAGCCACAAGCCAATTTTGCTTTATTTACTGTAACTACCTCTATTTATAAAAACTAAAGTTATAGTAGTTCAATTATGTATTAAATAAACGTGACAATGTGTGTGGGGTGTGGGGAAGGGGAAGGGGGATAACAGATCTGTGATCATGTGGGGAAGAACAGAGAGCGAGAGAGGGGGGAGAGAGAGAAGGAAGTGTGTGTGGGAGAGGGGGAGGAGAGGCAGAGCAGTTCTGTGCTCATGTGTCGCTCACTTTCACCATAATAAATAAAACCAGGCTCACTATGATAAGCAGAAACAGCTAATCCAAACAGATTGTTTCTAATTTGTGTCACCAATTTGCGATTAGCACATTTGGAAACTCTGATTCATTCCTGGACGCTACCAGCCTTAGTTAGCTATGACAGCAATCCTATTACTGTCTGCAGGTCTGCTTTCTTAGCACAGATTGGGAGCTAATGCACCAGTGATGCAGATAGCTGTTAGATGGCTCGCTGCACACAGCACTGCATATACTGTACCTGTCTTTTTAGCACTAAAACATTGTGTCAAGTGCTTGTCATTACGGACAGGCCTGTATTGGAATCATACTGATGTGTGTGTGTGTGTGTGTGTGTCTGTGTGTGTGTGTGTGTGTGTGTGTGTGTGTGTGTGTGTGTGTGTGTGTTAGCTTATGCTTCAGCTGTGTGATTAAGTAACTCATTTGTGAATCACAAGTTATAATGCAATGGGAGTCAATTAAATGTCCTCACTGTGTGTGTAGCTGTCAGCAATCAGCTACATTTTAGACTTCTAAAACAGAATATATTGTATAAAGGTAAAAAGTAAACGGCAAGAATGTGGATCTAATGGGTCTCGGGGGAGGGTTTACTTTTCAACCTCAAGTACAAAAGAGAGGACTGGACCTGATGGGAGGAGGTGAAAATGTCAGGATTCATTACCGGTAATCACTGTGTAGCACTATCACGTTGCTCCTGTACATACAGAGACTGTCCTGTGGTTAAAATGCACTGAACATATTTCAGTGGGAAAGGAAAACAATCCCAAACATGCCTATTTCTAAAAAACATACACATTTAAAATGAAAATTTATGATAGTGCTTTTCATGAGTCTCGTATAAACAGCGGGCCCTTTAAGAAAGGCTGTGTCTAAGTTAGTCCCACCTCTTTTCAGGCCAATCCCACTTAGTGGGCGGGGAGACTTTCAGAGCTTGCTGGGAGATTGCCTTTCCACATCCACAAACTCCAGGTATTATTGCTTTGCAGGTCTGAGCAGATGTGTGTTTGCAAACGGCATGTCCAGGGCTTCCTTTTCTTGTACAAACAACACACTCCTCTATTTCCCAGTGGAAGGCATTGCTAATGGACAGTGTTCAGTCTTGCTTGCTCTGGAGTTTATACTGTGGGGCCAAGCCTAGGAGAAAGACAAGCTTCAGTCACTCCAAGCTCCTCTGACCACAGCAAAAACAAGGCAACACCGTTTTCAGTGCAATGCTGTTGTATGTTGTGTATTACATGTAAAACTGACCGTATTTTAAATGCACCAGGAATGGAAGTTGTTGTCAGAATATAATGGACGTGCCCATATGTTTGTATTGAAGCAAAACTAGAGATGAGCAAATCCCCATTGCTGTTTCCTCCCTTCAGGTATAAAATGAGGGCTGGTATTTTACATGCAACAGGAATGGAAGTTGTTCTGTTTTCTCTTCACTTTCTTACTGGACTTGTGTTGCCAGTAGGGCTTTAGGTTCTTAAGCAGGCTCTTGACGTGCATTACTTCTACACAGGTACGGGATATAGTGAAGGTGCATGGGCTTCTGTACACATTTTTATTTTGTATAAGAGGCCAGCAAAGCATCTTCTTCTGTCTTAAAATAATCACCAACCATTGCCCTTAACAGTGATACCAGACACTTTTAATTAATACATTTAGAATTAAGATACATTTGCAACTTTTGCTGGCATTAACCCAGTATAACAGTATAACACAACTTCAGGCATGTTCATGCTGTGGTTCACAGTGAAGTCCTGTTTGCTTCACCAGGATTTGAATTACCTGGACTTCAGCCCCCAGCATTAGCATATGGAGGTGTTCGGCACATTCACACATACCAAGAGAACGTGTTATCCAATGATGATTTCATTTTCTAAAGACTTTCTTTAACTCAAGTATAAGAGGATGCATATATAGTAGGGATGCATATTGGACCGCAAAAAACGTTTTGATATCCGGTTCAGTCCTGTACCGCGGTACGTACCGTACCGCCATTGGCGAGTCAAAAAAAATCGGATTGGACTTCAACATCAGCGGTGCATACCATTTTTTCTCTACTGAAGTGGTCAGCACGGCCGTAAATCCCAGATCAGGCTCCCAAAGGTGATTAATGGCTCAGGACTCAGTTTATCAGTCTAAAAAGACGCTTCAGGTGTCTGTAACTACCGGTGTTGTAACCAATTCAGTACCCCCTCAGAAATCTGTATGCCCTGGCGCATTGCGCATTTGTAAAATGAGATCGTCCGACAGGCACGTCTATTTTTCTTTTGCTCGTGTCTGAGGTAAAATTGACAGTGAGAAACACAGGGGATACCAAATTAGACAGCTGACAATATCTTAGTCTATGGCTGTATTATTTGGTATCCCCTATGCATTTCAGACAGTGGGGCTCCTAGAAATGTCAAACGTGCACAGTGTGTCTACATGTGCCCCATTCTCACACACAACGGGTTTGATTGATACGGGGTGTATTTACAGTGAGAAACACTGCTGACAGCTGATAATATCTTAGTCTATGGCTTTCTGTTTACTGATGTTTTAATGTTCTGCTATTTTGAATGTCATTCTGTCCTGTTCATTTTCTTGATAGAGACAACTTATTAAAATATAGTATCATTTAAAAAGATAATTGCTTGAGGGTAAACACTGTCCCATGTCACATGGGAAAGAGAATTTAAAAGATCATATGACATGTTCACAGGCTCTGGTTTATTACATGATAATATATAAAATCCACATGTTGTTTGTTGTGTTGTATTCTGTCATAACTTCTCATTAAAGCCTCTGTGGGATTTGACTTTGTTTTTTGTTTTGTTTTGTTTTGTTTGTTTTTACTATAGAGCTTTTTAAAAGGTTAGTGCTTTAAGTCTTAGGAGTATGCAGTGTTTTATTGCAGTATGCACTGTTTCCTTCATTGCACTAGTTCCAATGTTTTTAAAACCAAGAGAAAACAAAGCTTGCTGGCCCAGTGTTTGTGTGATGGACCGGCCACATACCAGTCCACTCTCTGTACCAGACTTCCTTAAGGCGTACCTGACCTGTACCGGACTTCTGTAGATTTGGATCGGACCACTCACGAAACCTGGTCCGGTCCGCATCCCTAATATATAGTGGACGTGCCCAGACATCTGTCTGTCCTTCTACAGATCACATGGGGCGGTCATGGAGGCATCAATAAGACTGATAGTTTTATTGTTTTATTTCTGAGAATAAACTTTATATTGAAGCAAAATTAGAACTATTCAACCCAGAATGTTAATTTCAGCACTCCTGCCTTCACTTGGTGACGCATTTTTTGTTTTTTCCATATTCATATACCCGTAGCGAGCGCCCCCAGCAGGTTAAGTCCTAGTAGTAGCTCGTCTCGGAGACAGTGTTAAATGTCTGTAGAGCAGCCAGAGATGAAAACTGTGGATTAAACCGTTATGGCCCGAATTTAAATCATTTTGCTAATTTCTTTCCCTGAAGAATGTGGATGTTTTGAAAGAACCTCGTTTGTCCTGGCAGAATAATCTGCCTCCCCTTTAAGACTCTCCTGAGGACAGGCAGCTCATAGCGAGGTGCTGGAATAATAAAATTAATGTTTTATAGGCAATTACAGATCTGAAATGAAGTGCCTGAGCCACAGAGATCAGAGAGAACATGAGGCGAGGAGGAAACACCTCTCTCTCTCTCTCTCTCTCTCTCTCTCTCTCTCTCTCTCTCTCTCTCTCTCTCTCTCTCTAAAATCGGAATCGTGACCTAAGGTTAAATCTTGGAACCTAAAGTTAAATCTTTGAACAGCTCAAACTTCACATTTCACGTCCTGACACTGGCTGGGATAATGACTTGCTAATTAGGCACCTGCTCATTATGGTGGTTTACCTTCCATAAGGTTGGATCATCACATCCCTGAAAATGAGAGGAGAGACAGCTGGGAAGAGAGCGAGAAGGGATGGGAAGGGGAGAGAGTGAGAAGGGGGAGGGAATGAGGAGAATGAGAGAAGGAGGTGGGAAGGAGAGAATAAGAGAAGTGGGTAGGAAGAGGAGAGTGAGAAGGAGGTGGGAAGGTGAGAGAGTAAGATGGGGTAAGGAAAGGGAGAGAGTGATAGAAAGGGATGGAGTATGAGAAGGGAAAGAGAAAGGTGGGGAGAGAGAGAAAGTGAGAAGGAAAATGTCATTGGAGAGCTGGTATTTAAATTACAAACAACACCAAGGGAGTAGAATGCCCTTGCAGTTCAACAGGTCACCTGACTGCTTCTCATCTCACTCAATCTCCTAATTAATTCAACAGCAATAGCAGAAAAGAGTGGCCAGAGTCTTGCCATCCATTTATATGAAAGTAATAAAGCATAATGTACTTACGTTTTATTATGTTTTATCTCAGATACAGCTGGTAACTAAATGTAAAGCCAGGAGAATTCAGAATTAAGCTAAAGAAACATATTAGTCCACCTCTCTCATTCTTCAGGGTAGTACAAGTATACTATAATTAACTAAGAACAGGGTGTAAATAGGCTCCAGACACTAGACCAGATGCACTGAGCCGAGTAAAACATATATGAATTATTCAGATCTGTTTTTATATATTTGATGTGTTTTTGATTGTCAATACCTGACAACATGTCATGTCAGAGAGAGAGGGGGAGACAGACACTGAGAGCAAAGAAGTAGGAAGAGAAGGATATATTTCCAAGCCATCTGCATGTAAACAGGGAGGGAGCAGGGAGAGGTAATAAGAGGCAGAATAAGAGAGAGCGAGATAGAGATAGAGAGAGAATGTATTTCTGGCTCATCTGTAGGTCTGTTTGTTAATTTTCCTCACCAGTGAGGTTGATTTAAACAGAACAGACACAACAAAAAATTGCATATTTATTATTCATAATCAGTCAGTCTTTCAACCCGTCCAGCAACAGCAATGTATACATTGCAACGAAGAATATTTCATTCTGGATAAAACTGTCAGCTCTGACCAGGCTCCAGCGGCCCAATTAGTCTTTATTATCTGAAACCAGCCAGAGCAAGCATACTTATTCATTGATTAGGACCTGGAAAGCCGCCCAGCAGGATGCCTGATCCTGTCTTTGCTCTACAATCACTCACACCATAGCTGCCGCTGCAGCACAGGCAGACTGTTCCACCACTGCATACACAGGACTGCTTTGAGAATGCTTTACTGCTCTAATGAATGCAGAGGGATCCATGCATTTGCT
Source organism: Acipenser ruthenus (assembly GCF_902713425.1). Classification (NCBI taxonomy): domain Eukaryota; kingdom Metazoa; phylum Chordata; class Actinopteri; order Acipenseriformes; family Acipenseridae; genus Acipenser; species Acipenser ruthenus. The sequence goes on from NC_081201.1 coordinate 31,929,711, forward strand.
AGCACACAAATGCTTTATGAATGTGGTCTTGAGTTATATATACTATAATATACTACACCAGAAGGTATAGTATACTTTTTTGTGGAAGACAACCAAACTGAATGGAAATTTAGAGCAAGTGGTCTGGAAAGAAACATAACACTATGTATGTACTTTAAAGTGCAAAAAAAATGTAATTAATTATTATACTTATACCGCGCTTCTTTAATGTGACTTTTGCTGCTGCATTGTTTTTCTCATAGCTGGTCAGGTTTAGCTTCATTCAAGCATGGCTTTCTTCTTTTAATCTTGAGCGCACATTGTTTTTGATGTGATCCAAGTGGGAGAATGCCTGTTCACACATATAGATGGATCCAAACATCGCTAAGAGAGCAAAACTGACATTCTGCATTGTGCCATAAGTAAGTGGAAGTTCATTCCAAGTTTGCAGAATGAGGTTATCTTCGCGCTCCAATTTCTTCAAATCAGTCCATTTGTGCAATTTTGCTAGTTCTGCGCATTGCCGAGCAAGGGTTTCCAGATTTGAATTTAGAGTGCGAAACTTTTCAACCCAAATGTCTGACTCCTTGAAGTCAGCAACTTCCAGCTCCAAATCTCTGACCGAGATGCTCGGAATCACCGTCAAGTCCAGTGCTTCCACACAAGTTTCATGGGGAGGAATCCTAAACTTGAATAAAGTGCTGTGTCTGCGTCTCTGCGAAAGTCCACAAAACGAGACTTGAACGACATTCGCAGATCAGATGTAAACACCACACGCTGATGCTGATCTAGATTGTTGCGAGGATCATCTACCATGCATGAATCTCAAAACATTTGTAACATCTCAAAGTGAGTCAGTCTGCCAATTATTTTTGAATTTTTAGTCATTCACTGCATATGAGACAAAGTGAAAATCCTGACTTCTCCACCAAGGTGTACAAATCAGTCCATTCCGGCTGAAAAGAACAGTATTCCTCATCCATCTTCTTTCTTTTTGCCATTTTTTAAATGAAACTAAAGTAAAGAGCAGTACACTACACTTTGAAACTGAAAAAACGCAGTAAACGCACGGTGACAGATTGGGACTCATGTGCATATTACTTGTTTGACAGATCTCTTGACCAATCAAAACATGATGAAACAGACTCCAGGAATACAAGAAGGTGGATGTAAAAATAAATACACATAAATAAATAAATAAATAAATAAATAAATAAATAAAGCAAGAGATCCCAAGTTGGTCATTTGTTTTTTCTGTGTGTGTATTTCAGGCTCAAGAGAAGAGACATATTTGGTTACGTGAAGAGCCAGGTATGGCTCGCAAGCCATAGGTTGCTGACCCCTATACTATAATATACTATAATATATTATAGTATATAGAATTAGCTGGCTCTCAGATCCACTGTACTGAGTCCTCTATACTAGAATGTAGTGAATTAGCTGGCTCTCAGATCCACTGTACTGAGTTCTCTATACTAGACTGTATTGAATTAGCTCGCTCTCAGATCCACTGTACTGAGTCTTCTATACTAGACTGTAGTGAATTAGCTGTCTCTTAGATCCACTGTACTGATTTCTCTATATTAGACTGTATTGAATTAGCTGGCTCTCAGATCCACTGTACTGAGTCCTCTATACTAGACTGTATTGAATTAGCTTGCTCTCAGATCCACTGTACTAAGTCCTCTATACTAGACTGTATTGAATTAGCCGGCTCTCAGATCCACTGTACTGAGTTCTCTATACTAGAATGTAGTGAATTAGCTCTCTCTCAGATCCACTGTACTGAGTTCTCTATATTAGAATGTAGTGAATTAGCTCTCTCTCAGATCCACTGTACTGATTTCTCTATATTAGACTGTATTGAATTAGCTCGCTCTCAGATCCACTGTACTGAGTTCTCAATACTAGAATGTAGTGAATTAGCTCTCTCTCAGATCCACTGTACTGATTTCTCTATACTAGACTATTGAATGAGCTCGCTCTCAGATCCACTGTACTGAGTTCTCTATGCCAGACTGTATTTAATAAGCTGGCTCTCAGTTCTCTATAATCATATGAATTTGCTGGCTCAATACTGTAGTGGGAGATCTGTGTTCTGAATACAAAGAGCTGTCAAGTGATATATCTGGAGGTTATGTACTGTATTTTCCGCTGAACATTGCTCCTATTTTATTACTCTGTACACTGATAAAGTGTTGAATCTAATTAGTATACTGGGGGCATAACCAGTGTTAATGTAATATCCTAGTTTATTAGGATTATGAGGAAAGTCTGTTTTTCCCTCCAGTGATCTCCAGTAATTTAATTCTGACAGTCCAATCTATCATCTTTCATTTTAGTTTGGGATACATACCCAATGCTCAGATCACAATCCAAGAAGAAGAAGAAAAGGTACCGACCAGGCCTGGCCCTGCTGCTGCTGCTCAGCCTCCTGAAATCCAGCCTGGATCAGGTATCTTGTATTAAAGGGATTTCAATTCCAGTGCAATGCCCTGATTAAATCAATAAAGCAGTATGCAAGTCCCTACAGTGACTAACACATTCAATTCAAGGCTTTATTGGCTTGGCAATATTATTTTGCGATTTCAGCAAGCACAAGTAAACAAGAACATCTCTCTCCCTCCCTGTGTCCACTCTCTTTCCTCCATTCTCTCCTTTCTCTGCATATTTCTCTGTTCCCTCCTCTCCATATTCTCTCTCTCTCTCTCTCTCTCTCTCTCTCTCTCTCTCTCTCTCTCTCTCTCTCTCTCTCTCTCTCTCTCTCTCTCTCTCTCTCTGCCCTGGTTTCTCTTTCTTTTATGGTCACTGCCATTCCAACTGAACCCAAAATAAAGAAAATAAGAAACCTGAAAGCTGGGTCATCTCAGCTCCTTAAGGAGACTTGGCCAGTGTGTTTATCAGGATCGATGTGTTTTGAATTCACTGGAAATGGATTCTCTAGCCATGCAGCACCTGTCTAATAGCATTTCCATAGCGCTCATACTGCTGAGTCTTTGGGTGATGACAACATTTTAGACTGTAAATGAAAATGTAAAAAAAAAATGTATAAGGGGATTTTTTTTGCCTAAGATTCAATCAACTACTAGCTCCAAGGAATCACTGATAGAAATGTGAAGAAGTTTGTGCATTTAGCAGAGCACCGACAGAGCAATATTTATTAACACATCATGAATGATGTATAGAGCGAATCCAAATCAAAATTGCTCGGTGAAGTGCATGTGTTGCTGTTTCCGTCCAGCTAAAGAGTGAATTGAGAGAGTGAACCTGGGTCTTCCTAGCCCCAGGTGTAGCCTCTAACCTGAGGAAGTCTGAACATCAGCATTGAGGGAAGAAGGGAGAGATAGAGCTTGTGCTCTGCTCTTTATTTCCGAAGAGGACTGCAGGCTGAAATAATGTGTGTTCCACCAGGGCCAGAGTGCTCAGCCAGTTTTTTGCTGACAGAAGCAGATCTGTACAGAAACGTACATCTTTGCCCAACAGAGCAGCCGAGCCACGCACAGGCTTTATACATTTTTAATTACAGTTTAGACGTTTTTCAATTAATCTAATTCAAATGGGAAGGGGGTGATGGAGCCATGAAGGGTGCTCGCAACAAAACCGAGGGAAGGAGAGAGGGGGGGAGATGGAATGAAGGAAAAAGGGAGTGGGAGAATGAGGATCAACTATTGCACTGTGTGTTTTGCTGGGTTATGTCTCTTCAGGAATTAAGAAATAATTAACAGGAAGCATTGCGTTCGCATTGCATTGCTCTAATGAAAACTGACAGATTCTGCATCTTAACTCACTGAGGGAATACATTTAGATGCAGACCTGACAGTCTCAGAGGTGTGTTAGGAGATATGTAGGCCTCAGCCTTCTCTCTCTCTTCAAGCAAGTTTCCCTCTCTCGATTTATCCCTCTATCCTCTCTTTTTCTGTCTCATTCTCTCATTGCTGACCTTTTTCTCTCCCGCCTGCCCCCCTCTCGCTACCTCCCTTCTTACTTGCTCTCTCCTACTTTCTCCCATCTCTCTCTCACCCTCAATCCTTGTTAGCTCCTTGCTTGCTCCGCCCTGAGAGATAGGATGTATTTAATGACAGAAACGGCTGCTGAACAAACAGGGCTCAGGTATTACAGAGAGAGAAAGAGAAGCAAAGAGAAGCTGCAGTAAGGGATCACTGAGCTGCAGATAGAGTGGGGGGGGGGGCAGGTTTAATATCCTTGCTACTATCCTGTCTGTATCTGCTGTGCAGAGCCGAATCTCATACACACAGCAGCAGCTCCAGCGATCAATATCTCCTCACATGAAATCAATCAGGACCCAGCAATTGTTCTGTGCAATAAAGCTCCGGGAAGAGCAATTTAACAGGGAGAGGGAGAGAGAAGGGGAAGAAGAGGAGAGGGTGTAGTGTGAAGGAAAGAGAAAGATGGGGAGGGGAGGGTAAACTGCTTGTGTGATTCATTTTCTCACTTGAGTCAACAAAAACGTCTTTCATCAGTGGTTTGATTTGTGGATCATTTATATCTAAGATGAGAAATAAATAACTGCAGATTCTTTAAATGGTATTTTAGCAGAGTACATTGCACAGAAGATGTTAAAGGGAAATATGATGGTTGGGTAGCTCATCTGACATCACCTTTAATAAACCCTGTAGGATACACCCCACAGAGCCCCCTGGTATTGTTAGCCAGAACGTAACTGAAATAAAACCCTGGGGAAGGAGTGAGGAATAATAACCCATGGCTGTTGTTAGGCAGGGGAACTGAAGCTTGCTGGTTCTCTTTGATACTTTGAGTCCCTCAAGTCTCTTAAAACATTCCTCTCTCCAATTGAATCAAAGCTAATTAGAAATAGTTGTTTACCCCTACCCTGTTGCAGCTCTGACAGCCATTCAGTTCAAAACATGCAATTAAGTGGAGGTGGCAACTGGATTTGTGTAATTTGGATTCTTTGATGAATCCACGGCTTTCAGTTAGAATTCATCAGCTGCTGAGTAAGATCACAGGATGACCTTGTAGAGGTGTTGAGGATAGAGTAGAAGGATCCAGCCTCTGAGGAACAATAGGTGAAGCCGAGGCCCTGGTCCATAAGCTCAGACTGGGGAGGGCAGTATTCTGCATTCAGGGAACTCCCGCTGTGGATGATGTGAAGCTATTGCCACTCTCAGTGATGCACGAGGTCTAGCAGTACTTCATCTTGGTTGTAGTACTGTAGGTAATGGGAATGAACAGTTCTCCTTCTCCCTCATTTGTCCCTATTCTGTTGTGTAATGCAGGATGCAAGAATGACAGGCTGCTTTTTGATAACCAGATCAGTGGAGTTCTAAATCTTCGTCTCATTCCAGTTCATTGCACTGCTCCAGGTAAGAGCAAGCCTATCTCAATCACAGACTCAACCCACAGTGATTTACTGTGGCATTCAGAAGCCTCTACCTTCCATGAACCATTTACAAAAAAAAAAATACAAAAAAAGAACTGTACAATAAGCAAATTCTTTTGAAGTACAACCAGTAACCCTAACAAAAACTTGACACGTTTGAATTTATCAAGTTTTTAGTGTTCCTATCCACACCAAAAAAGTTAAACAGTTTTGATTTCTGCAGCACAGTTAAGTATGATGAAAAATCAAAATAAAGCAAATACAAAATCTCCTTAGATGAAGAGGCCTGTCAGCGCGGCTGAGCTGTGTGCTCTCTGAGCAGATTATTACTGTGTCATCCAATCACAGAGCTGAGAGTCATCTCAGTTATTACTGTGTGATCCAATCACAGGGCTGAGAGTTATCTTGTCAGTGAGTTCCAGCATTCCAGAAACAGACTGCTACACCACTCTGCACTGAAGTGAATGGCAACTCTTTGTTACTGACCCAGATAATCAACTTATTTCGGACAGATAGCGCAATACTGGACACTGTACCACTGGAACTGGATTATCGCTCTTGAGATGAGCAGCGAGGGCACTTTAGATAGGTCGAGTCTAAAGGACAGGAGAATCACTGAGAGTTTGAGATATGGAGCACTGGGTTTGGGGTAATCAGTGATGGAGATTTATATGCAATGTGGGGATCCTCAGCATTTCAATTGGGTGACTCCTTGACTACAAGGTGCTCTAATGTTGAGACTCAGCTGCCACAGCATTTCTATATCTCTTCAAGGGAAAGTCACACTCCACACTAATATATTGTATGGGAGCTCTCTCAATGTATGTGTGTGCAGCAGGGGGTGCTGTGAGTGACGGGATGGGAGATCAGCTGCTCTCAGGAGGCAGGAGGTGTCCACTTAGAGGTGGAGAGGAGTCTAATTCACAAGGCAGGTGTTGCTCTCAGTGAATTAGCAGGGAGAGATGAAAATCAGCAATTCATTAAATCCTGAAATAACAAATAATAAAGCTCTGCTCTGCTCAGCCTGACTAGCTGCCCTATGAAAGTCTCACCCAGGACCCTTCCCCAGCATTTATTTGAACGAATCACGCTGATTTCACCAATCTGCACTGTATCCCAGTGATACTGACACATCTATCTAGACAGGAGTGCAGAGAGCTTCACAATGCAGAGCTCAAACTGTTCAAACAGTTTTTAATTCTGACACATTCCTCGACCAGTGTCTAACGTCACGTTCTGGGTTTAGGACTTCACTTCTTTTCTGTTTATTCCGTCATTGTGTTTGCACCGTGTAGCCAGTATGTGGTTCTGATGCGGTCTCGGGGAGGGTGCTGAGAGTTTCTGATCTGCAGCTCTCTGTGCGTGACAGGTGTCCTCATGTGTCTTCAGCATTGTTAAATATTGATATCTTTGTGTTGTCAGGAACACTGAAATTCTATTTACAGGAGCTGTCTGCACTTCACGCATCCATAATTCACAGAAACAAATCAAAATAAAAAACTTGTACAAATCCTTCCCCTTAGTCTGGATGTCCTTAACCTGCCGTTTCGTTTCAGTTGTTCGAATGAGGGAAGGTCCTGAAGGAGACAAACCTGCTAAGCTGAACTGTTGTTTTGCAGCCCTGTTATTTTCCGATACCTTCAGCTTGCCTCCCTGCATCAGAAATCCTCCCCAGCATGCCTCCCTGCATCAGAAATCCTCCCCAGCATGCCTCCCTGCATCAGAAATCCTCCCCAGCATGAATCCCTGCATCAGAAATCCTCCCCAGCATGCCTCCCTGCATCAGAAATCCTCCCCAGCATGAATCCCTGCATCAGAAATCCTCCCCAGCATGCCTCCCTGCATCAGAAATCCTCCCCAGCATGCCTCCCTGCATCAGAAATCCTCCCCAGCATGCCTCCCTGCATCAAAAATCCTCCCCAGCATGCCTCCCTGCATCAGAAATCCTCCCCAGCATGCCTCCCTGCATCAGAAATCCTCCCCAGCATGCCTCCCTGCATCAGAAATCCTCCCCAGCATGCCTCCCTGCATCAAAAATCCTCCCCAGCATGCCTCCCTGCATCAGAAATCCTCCCCAGCATGCCTCCCTGCATCAGAAATCCTCCCCAGCATGCCTCCCTGCATCAGAAATCCTCCCCAGCATGCCTCCCTGCATCAAAAATCCTCCCCAGCATGCCTCCCTGCACCAGAAATCCTCCCCAGCATGCCTCCCTGCATCAGAAATCCTCCCCAGCATGCCTTCCTGCATCAGAAATCCTCCCCAGCATGCCTCCCTGCATCAGAAATCCTCCCCAGCATGCCTCCCTGCATCAGAAATCCTCCCCAGCATGCCTCCCTGCATCAGAAATCCTGTTTTGTCATACTGCACCACACAGTCACTAATGGATGCTGTCATTAATCTGAACAGAACGACTCTGTGTGCTTTGGAAGCTAAAAGCAAGAGCTTTACAGATTGCTTGTCTATTTTCATTGCTTGGTTCTGGCAAGATGACTGCGTCAGTGGTTGAAGGGTAAGAGAACTCAAGCTATGATGCGATTATCACTTCTTATATTGTGACATCATCAGTCCTCAGAATGCTAAGCAGCAGCAGGGTCAGACCTAGTCAGTACTTCTTCGTGGATCTGTACTACAGTACACACACACACACACACACACACACACACACACACACACACACACACACACACACACACGTAGATACATACACTCACGTACAGTACACACACACATACTCACATACACTCATGTACAGTACAGACACTCACACGTACAGTAAACACACACACACTCAGGTACAGTACACAATCACACACTCATGTACAGTACACACACACATACACTCAGGTACAGTACACACACACACACACACACACACACACACACACACACACACACACGTGAGTGTCACTAACAATATGGCTGGCCTAGTCACTTCCTGGAAAACTCTAAATGCTTGTCAAGTGATGATAGACATGATGGCCTTGTCTATTGCTCTTTTCATTAGCATTGTAATTGAATCTTGGCGAGGAACCCAGTCTCATCATTGGTGAACACAGATGAATGTCAGCTTGTCCTACTCTGACACACAAAAAACATCTGTGTTATTCATGGAGGACAAATTCCCATGGCCAAGTTGCAAAGTGGATCATTCCTGTGAAATGTAAGGAATTTGCAGTCCACACCTCCTTAGCTATCTGTAAGATTACTACCGTATTGTACTTACTGGGGAAAACAGCTTTGATAAATAGGTGTCTGAAAAGCAAGTACAAAACCATACTGTTTATAAAGATTTTAAAAAAGCAAAGATGAATTGAAATTCAATTGGAATGCTCTTTACCTAGGATGAATTGAAATGCAATTGGAATGCTCTTTACCTAGGATGTTTGGAGTCAAACGCACAAACAAAGAAACACACATACACACAGTACAGTGAAGCAAGTCCTTGCTAAGTCCTGCTAACTTAAAAAATGAACTCGTCACATCTCAACGGCTGTGTTTGATTGCTGATGCTGGTGTGACTGGAAGCATTTTCTGTTTCACGAGGCTGGGATTCGGTCTCTTGGAATGCCAGTTTAGTCTCCACTGCGCTCCTGCTGAGATCCAAACCTCATCACCCTGCGGCACAGTCCCCCTGCACAGAGCTCAGTGAGCAGCACACTCAGCTCCCACCTCAGTAGAAAGCACAGCTGTGTCTAGCTGTAGTACTTGTGTTGACCATGGTCTTTTCTACCTATGACAATACCAAGGTCAAACCACAGCCATTCCAGTCCACCTATTAAATTTGTGATTATATTATAGTTTTATAAATATAGAATGCATTCATAAGGTTTTTTTCATTGTTCTTTAAACCAGACTACTATAGCATTTGCATTTAGCTAAACTGTCTTTTGTTCTGGTCCTGTTGTGTTGCCATATTTAAACGCAGCTAAGAAAGATCTGCTCTGAATAACTGAAGGTGTGGGTGTTGCTATAGAAACAAGATATCCTACTGGCCTCTCGTGAGATTAAACTTTAACCTTTGATTAAAAAACAAATTGTTGAATGAAAGTGAGGAACGAAGGAGTTCATTGTATCGCTCTCTCGCTCACTCAGATTGCCAGATAGTATATCAAATACAATAAAATATAAAAAGTACAAAGCTCTTTTTATTCTTCTTTCTCACTCTCTCCCCAAGTCCCTCCTCTCTATCTTTCTCTCTCTTCTTTCCCACTCTCTCTCTCCCTAGGCAGGGGTGCAAATCATTTAGAAAATTAGTTCTGAACGGTTTTGAAAGTGCTAAATTATCAAACCCCGCCCATCAAGCCCCCTCACAACCTCCCACATGACACAAATAGGAATAGGGATTGTTAATAGGAATGCTAATTGTTCAAAATCAAATAATCAGCACCAAAAAAAAGTCTGAATAAATACACAACACAAATGCCATGTACTGAACAAAGCAAGCCTGCTTTATTCAAATCAATCAATCAATTATTTGCAACTCCATTATAATTACTAAACCAAACAAACTAAAGTCCAGAAAGTCTCTTATTAAACCAGTTCAAACTCATGGCTCTTCTTTGTTGCATAATGATATCCTGTAGAATCCAGAACTGTTTGAATGTAGACCAGGAACACAATTCTCTCTGTTAAATCAGAATTAGTTGTATTCCACAAGTTTATCTTCATTTGCTGCATTGCAGTAAGCCAAACTTTAATTGGTGAAAAGAATGGTATTTGCAACCAGCAGTTCTTTATTATAAAGAGGCTCCGAGGTAGAACGATCAGGCTTGGAAGATCAGGAACTTTAATTCAGTCGGTAAGAACAAACATGCATCAAGGCATGTCTGTCTTGTAACGTCCTTCCGTTTGAAGGAGGTGTGCTATATAGACCAAGGTGCTTGGTCAAGTGGCCAATTGACTGCATCTGGGATACATTACAACATTGCAGTTCAGCGATTCATTGAACAGCATATGAATATATCAAAGAACCTTTATACTGTGTTGATCAATTAGTTTTGTTTAAGTTGTTCTGAATTCATATGAATATATAGCTGGAACAGAGCCCAGTGCACAGAGCTGATTTGGCATATGATTTACCCCACCACTGCTCAGTCTAGTAAGTTGGTCATTTATCTCGAGGTTGTACCAACAAACACATTCAGATGTGTTTCGGGTTGCAGTTGTGTTCTTGCTCATTTCCCAAAATAGCATGAACGACTAAGGCAAACAATCCAAAGGAATCACAGAAATAATAGTAAAATAGTATCTTCAAAATATAAATGTATATGATTAAAATTATTTTGTATCTTGTGCAGGATGATATAACAAAACAAAAAAAGGAATTGTGTACAATTTTGATGGAATATAACTGGCTGGGTCTGCTGGGTGATTGTTTGCACAAGACTATGCTCTGCAGCTTATGCTTTGTATGGTGGTTTCAGCTTCTTAATACCAGATCCCATGAGAAGACTCTCTGTCAGGACCACGGAGAGCTCCTTGTGTCCACATCAAGCACTATGCTTTTTACTTTAGATGATGACTGGATAATTCGTTTTCTATTACATATGATGTAATATAATACAATTTTAATTGAATGATTTAATCGAGGAAAATGTTTCATTTAAATTTATTAGTTTTAATCTATGTGTGATGACATCAAGTTCCACAACCTTGTGTTTATTTTGTGTTGCCCTCTGCGTTTAAACTGAATCTCTCTTGATCATATGATTATTGTGCCTACTGACCGACTATTGACAATGTTTTTGTTTTAAAATATAAATCTTCATCCATCCAAAAACTTAAATTAATTTAGTTTGCAATACAAAAAACACAGCAATTCAAATTCATACCAATTCATACCAAAGGCATTCCAGCAAACTACTATTTGGGTTATATCAGATTACATGAGCTAAAACACAGCATTACTATTCTCCCTTAAAACTACAATAATGTTTGGAAGGCTATTCAAAATGCACTTAAGGTAGGGATAGTGAATAAAATGTAAATGCGCTCCTCCAGAGTGACCCCAGGTTCAAGTGCACAGACACGCCCCTGTGTTCGAATATCCAGCTGTGCCTTGCACTTCAAGGCTTGCATCATTTTAGGAGCATTGATCACAGCTCCCCTGGTGGGAACATAGGGAAAAAAACATCCAATCAGATCAAAGTCAAAAGTCACACAGGTTAACATGTTCTTGATCTGACAAGGAATCATACTGCAGCTACTACTTGGAGGGTTTGACACTTTAATACCTATGATTTCAGTGCAACACCTACTGTTTATTAAGCCATGTATTTGCAAGACAAGATAATAACTGATATCAATTACGCGGTGGCCCAAAGGCAATGAACAGCTCCCTGTTCTGTCTTGTAAACCTGCATGTATAATATGGTAGAAAGGTATTAATTGCAGCACCATTTGCCTTGGACAGCTCCATGCTCACTCACTTCTATCAGTGTGTGCACATGCAATTAAATGTAGCAATTCAACCCCAGTGGGCCTCTGTGTGTGTGTGTTTGTGTGTGTGTGTGTGTGTGTGTGTGTGTGTGTGTGTGTGTGTGTCCTTGCTATGCAGTGTATCAGTGCGTGTTTCAGGCTGTGTTTCTTGTGATTACTGTCGGAGCAGAACCAACACTTCTAGCTTGACTGGGTTGCACTCTCTGGTAACCTCTCACGGCAGAGCTAATGGGCTTCAGCTCTGATTCAGCTTCAGTACACAAGATATCAGAGACACATCTACGCGCACTATCCAGAAAAATACAAAGTCAGCGGCAAACAAACCCTAGAGTTAAGGGGCTGTGGTTCAGATACAACCACCAGTGCAATCGCTATGAGGAGATTAGACACACACACACACTCACGTACACACATTAACCTCTTGCCACAGAGCTAATAGCCTCCCCTCACTCATAGCCTGCAGCTTCCACAGACACAGAGAGGTTATCAGCGGGGTTGAGGATGAAATCAGACAGCAGCTCAACAACTTCTGGACAGATTTAAACATAAAAACAGAAAACAACTACTGTGTCTGACTTTTTAACTTCATGGTTCAAAAAGTAAGCAAAATCACTTAGGGCCAATAGAAAGTATATTCTCTAAACATGTGTCGATTTGATATCCAGTGATTCATGATATGAACACTTAAGATGTGTTTGTTTGTGTAGGAAAACTATCCACATGACTGCTGAACTGATCTTAGTTGATACAATAAACAGGAGCTGTGTTATTTTTTTTATTTTTATTTTTTTTAACAATGAAAAGTAAAAAGCTAAATGTTTCAGACCCCTGAACTTCCTGGTCATTAAATGGTTAAACCTGCAACAGATCCTGAGCTGCCTGTCAAGGTCATTTCTCGCATTTTCCTTTCTGGCAACTCTTGGCTTCCCTCTCATTAAATCAGACACACAGGATCTCAGCACTGTCAGACCCCTTCCGTTCCACACACCTGTCTCTATATTTGCACATTTACACAAACTGACATGCACAAACTGTGACACATGCAAGGACAACCACACATCCTTTCCTTCTCTCTGTATCTCTCCCTCTCCCTGTCTGTCTTTGTCTCTCTCTTGCTCTCTGTCTTCCTGTCTTGGTCTTTCTGTCTCTCTCCTCTTCTTTTCTCCCTGCATTACAGCTCACCAGGTAGACAAGCCTCACTCACACCCAGCTCATCCAGCATGCCAATAAATAATTCAGCAGGGGTTCGATTTAGCTCCACAGAGGTTAAGAGCTTCATACTTTCTGCAAGGGAGAAAAATAAGAGGAGAAGATTCGACAGGTCAATGCTAGCGATACTAACCCTAACAGTACAGTTCCCTCATACTCTTACACATTGACTCACATGCACACTGACACACACACGTACACACTGACACTGACGCTGTTTCAGTGAATAGACCACAGTATGCATCATTCAGAAATCAACACCTTTTTTTAAGTGGAACTGATGCAGATGCTGTTACAGCAGATATGGCAGCGTTCTGTTTTATACAAAAAATGAATTAAAAAGAAGCAGTGCAAAGGGAATTTCTTTTTGTCATTTGACAGTTTCCAGAGATCTGTCCTCCATTACTTTCACCTTTTTAATAAAAACTGCAAATTGTGCCGAATAAAACATAACATCTATGCCTGTGTATTAATGCATACTATCTCAGTGGATTCCTCAAGCTTGTAAATCCTGGAGCAGGTCAGGTTAGCTTGCTGTATTTTTAATACATAAGAACTCTGTGCAAGCTATGCAAGCAGGAGCAGAACCTTGTTGGATGCCAAGGGGGCAGAACTGGTTTCACTGGAACACCAATAATCCTTGGGGTCAACAGGCAGCCATTTGTCACTGTTCGGTGTCAGATATATTGACATCTCTCCCAGCCCCAGTCCTCTGGGACGTGAAGGTGATCATTTTAGGTCGCCAGGGACAAAACCAGGACTGTGTGCGCCGAGTAAAGAGGGTCTGTATGAAGAGGTTCTCTAAACACTTAGTGATAGGAGAATGGTCACTAGTGATAAGGAACACAGTACAACTCTTGACCGCAGTCCTGCAAGATATTTGACTGACAGTACTGCTTTTAAACTGATCAGGACTGACAGCTGTACTGCTTTTAAAATGCTCTTCCACAGTAAAATTGGCCTGTTGTTTGCATCAGTGAGAATAGTTGTAAAGCTGTGCTTTGGGTCCTGGCTTCCTTCAAACAGAGTTATGTGTGTGAGTATAATTAAAATGCAGTATTCATCTTGGAATGCCTGACCTGAGGTACCAGCGCTAATTATGTACGTGAAACCAGTCGATTAGTCTTTGAATCTTTTTTTTGCTTGTTTGTTTGGCTGCATGGATAAGTCCAAACCAGCAAAAATGATCACAGCTGTCGTTATCATTGATCATGGCAGGGAGTCTAGCAAACTGGACACAAAAATGAATCGCTAATGAATTGACATAGGAATGATGATTAAAATGCTAATAACGAATGCCCATCTTAATACAAACACTTTCATAAACTGATGAGAAAGCTCTCTGCAGCCCCTAATGAAATGCCCATTGTGCTGCTTGTGCAGTGCAGTGAGTGTTGATGTGTTCTATCTGAGCTGTGCTTCCCTTCACCACACAGGTAATAAACTCACAGAATGAACACAATGTGACCTGACAAAGAAAAGTGGAAGAACTTAAAGAGAATTATATTGTGATGCACTCACACAGCCATTTCAAAAGATCCACTGCACATAACTGTTAATGTCACAGAGGTAGTCATTTGGAGTTGCCTATTTCAGCTCTGTAAAAATAACTATTTTTTCTGGAAAGAAAACTGACATTTTAGCACTTGAGCAAAAAGTGTTGAAAGATCCCAGTTAAGACTCCTGCTGTCTTGTTTACTCAGGACTCACTGGAAATGTTAATCTGAATAATTCCTTGCCAGCAGAGGATCCAGTGAGTTTATTTTCCATGAATCAATGTTGCATGCATCGGAAGAAAGCCTTCTCACAGACACAGCTGGACTTCGTCTGTTTGAATGGGCTGATGGCATTGCTAAGAGCTCCTTTGAATAACACAAGGACTGTGGCTGATGTACAGCTGTGGCCAAAAGTTTTGCATCACCTAGAATTTTAGGATTGAGGCATAATAAAAAAAAGAACTGTATGAACATAATTTAGATATTTTGTATAACATTGTGTAATCAAAGCAACTACAAAATTGTATTGCAAATGTCTACTGGAAGCCATATTAGTGGTACAGTATTTCCTGTTAGATTTTGAAATGTCACATTTTCAATGTTTGTCAGTTTTTCATTAAGTATATGTTAACGTAACATTATTCAGCAGGTTTCATTGGACTTTATGAAGAAAAATTAGTGATAAAACATGTATTGATTGGGCTCTTGTCACCGCAGTTACAACACCTCACCAATATGGGCTTTGTGTTCTATGGAAAAATACCTAATTAACAATGCCAGTGGGACAACTATAGATATTTTTTGTTTCCCTAGTGGTTCACAGTACAGTTCAGCTCAATTACTGTAAAGTTCAGAAGCAGAGTTGTCCTTCTTTCATTGCTTTTTAAATCCATGCT
The DNA here is from genome assembly GCF_902713425.1 of Acipenser ruthenus. Taxonomy (NCBI): domain Eukaryota; kingdom Metazoa; phylum Chordata; class Actinopteri; order Acipenseriformes; family Acipenseridae; genus Acipenser; species Acipenser ruthenus. The sequence goes on from NC_081201.1 coordinate 31,945,092, forward strand.
CATTATTCCAGGACTAATTGGGTTAGTGTCCTGTAGAGATGGACACGATAGACGTTCTGATGAGATAGATATCTGTTGAAAAAACAGTAGGACCGTGCCAAGAGGCTGTCTAAATAGAATAAGGAGGCTATAGTTAAAATATAGGAGGCTGTGTGTTCCAGTGGTTAAAGAAAAGGGCTTGTAACCCGGAGGTCCCTGGTTCAAATCCCACCTCAGCCACTGACTCATTGTGTGACACTGAGCAAGTCACTTGTCTTTCAGGTGAGATGAAGTTGTAAGTGACTCTGCAGCTGATGCATAGTTCACACACCCTACTCTCTGTAAGTCACCTTGGATAAAGGTGTCTGCTAAATAAACAAATAATAATAATAAAAAGGAAGTTTGTGCCATAAGTGGAAGGCTTGCCCTGGTTCTAGGGGCGAGGCTACAGTGCCTCCTTGCTGCCTGACAAGTGATCACTAGAGTCAGACAACCTGCTCTGGAACTTCTTCATTATTTATTCTGTTTACTGCTACTGTTTCTTACCAGTAATGCTACTATCTCAGGAAGAAATTCATTTGAAATGAATTAACAACTCAAAAGGGTCATTTAAGCAATTTAAACTCTACTTCCTTATTTGCTTCTTTCTGGTTTTGTACCTTTGCTGCATTGGTGTGTTTTTCCTTCACAATTGACAACTTTTATAAATGACCATGTGTCAATGTGTCACTCGGCATAATGCTGTGAATGCTAATATTATAATGTACATGAATCCAATTCGGGCACTAAGATACATTGTCAGATTGGGAAAGAATTTAGAGCTTGCTACTGTATAAGTGAGAATCTTGGAAACTTGGCAGGTTGTGTTGCATTTCTGTCTCTTAAAATATGCTTTCTCATCTACTCAAATTTTGGATTTCAAATTACAGAGTTGGGTTACAGTCTTGACAGCTGAAATCTCAGAAATCTAAGCCTGGTCAGGCCTTCTTGGATTGTTTTCTAGGTGGTGGTTCAGTTAGTCTCTCTCTCTCTCTCTCTCTCTCTTTCTCTCTCTCTCTCTCTCTCTCTCTCTCTCTCTCTCTCTCTCTCTCTCTCTCTCTCTCTCTCTCTCTCTCTCTCTCCCCTCTGGGCTCAAACTGTTTCTCTTAAAGGGAAATTTAATCTGAACGTTCTGTACTTTAAGGATAGTAGTTTCTCTGAAATGATCGTGACTGAGTGAAATTGAACACAATTAAAATTATGTTAAGCTGGTGTTCTGTCTCCGTGTGTGTGTGTGTACGCGTGTGTGTGTGTGTTTGGTTGTGCGCGTGCGTGCGTGCATGCATGCGTGCGTGTGTGTGTGTGTGTTTTACACTGAAGCAGCCCTGTCTCATTTTGCAAGACAGTGTGTTTCATGACCGTATTGATGAGCTTCAGCAGACAAGGCTCCCTGACCTGTTCTCCTTTTGTTTGTTTTGTTGTTGTCTTTGTTGGCAAATGGGCATAGTGATTTATGCCTGGCCATTAACTCATTTACAGGGTTCAGCCACCACTCATCAAGAGATTTTAATGAGCCTCGTGAGCCGCACGGTCCTTTTTGAAGATGCCGTAGCTGAAGGGAGACTTGCAATGTCTCGCTGACAGAGAGGGAGGAACTCAAGTCCCCTTTTCCAAGAGGTGTCAGGAGTAGGCCAGGGCATGGGAGAATGTAGTCTGGTTGGTTTCACTGACCTATTTTGTGCCACCTGTGCTGTGATCTTGTTTAATATCCACAGATCCAGCCTCACAAGGGGAGTTCTCACAGGTGGTCAGAGGGCTCCAGGAAGAGCAGATTACCAATGTTTCACTGTGCGCCTGTCTGTCAGCATGTGTGCGTGATGGTATTGGGGGTGTGGGGGTGTTTGTTAGCATGCTGTGTGCGTTGTACGATGTCAGTGTTTCCCATATGCAAAGAGTTGGTTGATAATTACATTAATCACATGTGCATGTAAATGCGTGCCACTTATATGTGCATATTGGTGTCAGTGCATATTTGTGTCTGTGTGTGCATTCTTGTCAGTGCGTGTGTAAATTGATGTCATTGCGAGTGACTGTGATGGTGGTTTGCACTGCTTCCTGTATCTCAGTCAGAGTTGGGGTTGGTTGTCAATGAGAGATTAATTACTTTTCTCAGCAGGAGAGACACGCTGGGCTCTGCTCCATTGACAGAACAAAGCCGCCTCAGTAAGGGAAAGGGAGAGGGAAATGGAGAGGGAGATGGGATGTGAGAGTGGAGTAAGATGGTCAGGGTGATGGGAGTTCTAGCATCATATTCCTTTTCATGTCTCTCCCTTTCTCTTTCACACTCACCCAAATACACACTCTCTCTCATATGCACACACACACACACACACACACACACAGAGCCAGAGATGGTGTGGCCGCTGTGACACATCTGGAATGGCTCGGCCCAGCTGTTTACTGCCAGGAGGGATGATGGCCGCGTGTTCACAGCTTGTCAGGCTCATGACTCACGGCTCCCAGCCTGGCACTGCCAGCTTCTGAGTCTCTGCAGAGCTTAAAGAGACTGAGCGCACAGACAGGACCACACCATTAACGAGAAACAACCGTGAGAAACCGCAAATAACAACAGTCACAAAACTAGCACTCCCTTCGTTTGTAGAACAGTAACAGGAAAGGTTCCATTGGTACCAAATGTTTAAATGTAGTATGAGCTAATTTGTTAGGAATCAGGGCGAGTTTTTTTTCTCCTCCTGGTGTTATTCATGCAGTAGAACTGCACTGTGTTTCCAAACTGATCTGTATAACAAAACCTCATATACCTGTGCTTTACGACATCTTTACCACGGTATACCACACTATACCATAGCTTTCATCAGGGCAAGATTAGGTGCATTCCAGTGTCATCCATTCCAGCTTTTAGTTTTGTACAGGTAGCTTACCAGTAATAAAGGGCTCACAGAAAAAAAAACTGGAAACTATTCCTCGAGTTGAGTGAAACATTCTCCATGTGATGGCATTACCAGGGCGTGAGTAGTTGCAGATTTCTAGATGACGTGTGTTACCCGCTGTGCTATTGCATCCCTGCACAGCAGCAGGAGAGCTTGCGTCTGCGTGGCTGACAAAGTGACACCCTCTCACCCCCCTGACGGTGTCAGTATGAGCAAAGGGGAGGTTCATTTGGTAATTGGTCTCCTTGTGCTAATCGGGAACCTTACTGTTGTAATTATTGGAGGTGTGGCGTTATCGCAGCTCAGGGAGACAGAGAGCCTGCGCTGACTGACATCTCGACACAGAGACAGAGCTCTGTGCTGGGCTCCTGGGATCCACAGGCAGGTAAGGGTCTGCTCACATTGTATTATGGGAAACCAGCAGCATATTAGACCAGTCTGGGATTAGGCATCACAGACCAGTACATTCATGAATCTGCAGTCCTTGAACTCACTTTTGGAATGGGTCTAGTTGAAGAGGTAGTTCTGTGGTTCTGGGTCGCTAGGTTTAAAAATGGAAGCCCTTCTATAATACGCAGTATGAGTTTTGGGTCTATTTTAAGTCTGTGGTCCTGAATCGCTCCTATAGAACAGCTTGTGTGTATATTGTGAACATCACCAGTCTGACCAGTCAGGGGAAGGAGCAGCTCTATGGTTCTCATGGGAATTCAGTTTATGTCATGTTGTTTCAATGGGTCCAGTATGAGGATCTGTTCTGTGATTCTGCAGGGCTGTGCGATGCTGTGACTCTCATTCCCAGTGGAGCAGACTGCACACACTCACTCACGCAGGGCAGTTTCAGTGCAGGGTGAGCGGTCCGGAGTATGAGAATCTGTTCTGTGTGATGCTGTGCCTGCCTCATTCCCAGTCTGAGCAGACTGCACACACTGGTAATTAATGAAGAATGAAAATAATGAAATGCCTTTCAGATCACTGGCTTCTGTTCTGCAGCGTCTGTGTGGTGCTGTGACTGAGCACGCTGTCCAGTCTGAACTCGTGAGACAGAGGGAAGGTGAATAGGTAGATACAGCGTCTACCCAGGACCACAGGCTGCACAGAAGTTAGCCTTCGTGAAAGGTCCTCTCTTTCTCTTCCCCACACTGCCCCCACAGCAGTCAGCATGCCACACTGACAGGAAGATATGCACACTCTCCCACACTCTAAAAAATCACTGAATAAAAAGGCCAGGCTATTTTTCTGCAATCACTAGTTGCTGCTAGTTGATGTGTATCTGCCATTCAGCTGCATTACAGTAAAGTTGTTTGCTGTCATTTCCTCCAGTGTGGGAGTGTTTGAGAGCAGTTTGTGAGGGAGCACACTGCATCACTGTTGTGGTGTTGAGGTGGTTTCTGTGGAGTGTTTGAGAGGGATCACACTGCATCACTGTTGTGGTGTTGAGGTGGTTTCTGTGGAGTGTTTGAGAGGGAGCACACTGCATCACTGTTGTGGTGTTGAGGTGGTTTCTGTGGAGTGTTTGAGAGGGAGCACACTGCATCACTGTTGTGGTGCTGATGTGGTTTCTGTGGAGTGTTTGAGAGGGAGCACACTGCATCACTGTTGTGGTGTTGAGGTGGTTTCTGTGGAGTGTATGAGAGGGAGCACACTGCATCTCTGTTGTGGTGTTGAGGTGGTTTCTGTGGAGTGTTTGAGAGGGAGCACACTGCATCACTGTTGTGGTGTTGAGGTGGTTTCTGTGGAGTGTTTGAGAGGGAGCACACTGCATCACTGTTGTGGTGTTGAGGTGGTTTCTGTGGAGTGTTTGAGAGGGAGCACACTGCATCTCTGTTGTGGTGTTGAGGTGGTTTCTGTGGAGTGTTTGAGAGGGAGCACACTGCATCACTGTTGTGGTGTTGAGGTGGTTTCTGTGGAGTGTTTGAGAGGGAGCACACTGCATCACTGTTGTGGTGTTGAGGTGGTTTCTGTGGAGTGTTTGAGAGGGAGCACACTGCATCACTGTTGTGGTGTTGAGGTGGTTTCTGTGGAGTGTATGAGAGGGAGCACACTGCATCTCTGTTGTGGTGTTGAGGTGGTTTCTGTGGAGTGTTTGAGAGGGAGCACACTGCATCACTGTTGTGGTGTTGAGGTGGTTTCTGTGGAGTGTTTGAGAGGGAGCACACTGCATCACTGTTGTGGTGTTGAGGTGGTTTCTGTGGAGTGTTTGAGAGGGAGCACACTGCATCACTGTTGTGGTGTTGAGGTGGTTTCTGTGGAGTGTTTGAGAGGGAGCACACTGCATCACTGTTGTGGTGTTGAGGTGGTTTCTGTGGAGTGTTTGTGAGGGAGCACATTGCATCACTGTTGTGGTGTTGACGTGCTTTCTGCGTTGGCATACAGAGCACTGATGAGCTCTGTCGTAGAAAGCAATGTTGTGCAGTGTTTACAGTGGTACATTTGCATGGTAATTTGGCATCTTACATTGCATTTCCCATGCTGACATAATACAATTTGCCACACATCTCTGTGCTTTACTAGGCTTCTGTGGTCTAACACGCATACTTGTGCTTTACCACGCTTAGCTGATCTTTAACACGCTTTAGCGATTCGTTTTTACCATGGTATGCTGCACTTAGCTTGTATAATGTATCTAATCCAAGGTGTGAAACAATCCTCAGGTTTGTTTTTGGCCAAAGGAAGAACAACATTGAATACCAATGTATTTCAGTTTGAACTTTGACCTCTTTTAAAAGAAGTGGAACTGCAGAGTGACTTTTAAGAAATCAGTGGTAACCCTTTTACCAAATTAAATTAACAACCAAAATCTCAGGGATTCAAGAAATGTCTTTAACTATCAAACTGGTGGCAATAGTTTGTCACGGTAAAAATATGTAAAAATCACGTTAAAAATAAATAATTTCACAAGAATGATCACGGCTACAAAGATCTGAACTTAAAAAAATATATATTTATTGTATTTATATTTGTGCTAAATAAACATCAATGTAATGTATTTAACATGTATTTAATGTCTTTTCTTTTTACACAAAAAACTGTACCAGGAATATGCTTACCTTTATATTTTAACATGTAAATACTACTACTACTAATAATAATAATAATAATAATAATAATAATAATAATAATAATAATAATAATAATAATCTGAACACTTAAATTACATTTGTAAAATAAATGTTCTGGCTGTAAATGTAATATTGTACAACAACATCCTCTTCTGATGCAACGTCTGTCATCCCTGAGCACATTCAAAGATTAGAAGGATCGTTAGGCAGCTACATGGTTGACAGGTAAGAGCTGCAAATCAGAGTTTCATTCTTCTCCAAAACTGTAACCCATCCTCCCTTTAGGTTTTGCATGATCAAGGGGATGCAGAGGTATATTTTCTTTGGTTAATTTGAAGTTTGTTTCTCTGAAGCTGCTCTTTCCGCTTTCATGAAAATGTTTGGGATATTGCTCTGCTAGTTGCTCAGAACTTGCTTTCAAAACTTTTCTGCAGTTCTGTGTACGTATTCACCTTTATTTGACACTTTTGCACTGCCGCAAATTCAAAAGACATGTCTCCTCACTCCCTATTTTCAGGCTTAGTGGAAACAAATGTCAAAACGCACGGGTTCTGTGAAAGTAGTGACTACTGTGCATATTGTTAGCTATAGTTAAGGGTTACTGTAGTTGCAAATGTGACTTCCGGCTTCCATATGTGGCTATAACACCAGAAAATTTTTTTTTTGACTCCATGCAGACTAAATAAAGTTGGATTGGGGGGGCTGAAAGCTAAGCAGCAGCAGGTCAGCCCTGGTCAGTAGTTTTGTTTTGAAGGTTGTCCAGGGCCCTGCTTCTCATCAATCACTCAGGACAAACAAGCTCAGGCATCGATATCAAAAACTTCTGCTGATAGATTTCAAATTTCCCCTGAACCCAGAATGATTGATTGATCACTTTATTATTTAATTAAGCAAACTGAAGCCACAGGCAGAGGACTTGATTTAAGTGGTTTATGTCAATAGGGATTTGGGCTAATTAAGTCTCATTATGCATTGACGTCAAATGATATAATGTGATTTATTGTTGATGTTGACACATTGTATTTCACTGTGGTTAGCACTGTGCCAATAAGAAGCATGAGCACTGTACCCTTGTCTGCAGGGCAGAGCTTGCCTGAGCTACCCTAAATGGTCAGGCTGTTTTCACAGACAGTGGTCTTAACAATTTGTATTACTTGTATTGTAACACTTAATGTATTTGCTTACGACTGTAAGTCGCCCTGGATAAGGGCGTCTGCTAAGAAATAAATAATAATATTAGCAAGGAGCTGTTCACAGACCCTGATTAGCACTAATCTTGGTCTACCGTCAGAACTGAACCCAAGTCCTTTATCTAGTCAATAAGTCTGGATCAGCTCAAATACCCAGCGAGTGCCATCAGTCAGGCAATGCAAAGCTTCTTCTGTGAGGTATTTTTAGAACAGATGAAACAGAGTCAGGAATTTTGTTTTGTTTTGGATTCTCTGAAGGAGGGCCACAGTCAGACAGTCACCCTCTGTCTCTATCTCTCTACAGTCGCATTAATAAACAGAATTATCAGTGTGGGTTTTGTCTAACAGGCAGAGTGAGCGAGGCAGGGTGGAACAGCAGTGCAGTGGAGCTACACTGATGAATCGCTGCACACTGCAAAACACAGTGCGGGGGGGGGGGGCATTCAAATGAGGCACATGCTTTAAAAAATTGTATTATTGAATCTCTATTATAGATGCAGTAATGTGCTGTATGGGATGACTGTGCAGTGATGTGCAGTGCAATGCATTGGTTTGTTGATGGTATTTACTCATCTAATTGATTGATATGTTTATGTGTGTGTGTGTGGGTGTCAGCTGGCCCCTGTATTCCAAACAGAGACAACAAACAAACAGGGTGAAATAACACGAGTCAGCACAACAATGAAACTCAGTTAAACTGTCTCCTTTCTCAGCTCTCTCTGGAACCAATTCAGCTCCCTTTGAGGGGAAAGGGAGTCCATTCAGTCCATTAGCCAAGGAGGCTGTGTGGTCCAGTGGTTAAAGAAAAGGGCTTGTAACCAGGAGGTCCCCAGTTCAAATCCCACCTCAGCCACTGACTCATTGTGTGACCCTGAGCAAGTCACTTAACCTCCTTGTGCTCCGTCTTTCGGGTGAGACGTAGTTGTAAGTGACTCTGCAGCTGATGCATCACACCCTAGTCTCTGTAAGTCGCCTTGGATAAAGGCGTCTGCTAAATAAACAAATAATAATAATAATAATAATAATAGAATGTGGAACGACACTCCTTCTCTTAAGGTGTTAATTGAGTCCAAATAAACATGGCTCAGAATGAGTTCTCTTACTGCATGGATTTATAATTTCCCACAGTCTTTCCCTGGAAAGGGCTTATTGAATTAAGATTCCCAGTACTGTCAGTTTCTCTCATACACAAAGACCAGCTGTGTTGAATATCAGAATCAGTGGAACAAAGTGATAATTTTATCAGAAATGAGTTGCATACAGCCTGATCATAAGTCTAACACCCCTGGCTCTGTGCCTAAAGCCTTGAACCAGATGTTATTTAAAGAATGTGTCAATCAATAAAATGCACTATTATGTTGTTAATAAAGCCAGCAACACTCTATCAGTTTCATACATATCAAACTGTATTTTATTTAATACCAAGTAATCCATGAGAAAGCCAAACATGTTGTGTTTTTATCTTGTACCGGCCCCACCTGTGTCACAGTGAGCAGGGTTAGCTATATAGCCCAGCAGTCATAGTGAGCAGGGTTAGCTGTATAGTCCAGCAGTCACAGTGAGCAGGGTTAGCTGTATAGTCCAGCAGTCACAGTGAGCAGGGTTAGCTGTATAGCCCAGCAGTCACAGTGAGCAGGGTTAGCTGTACAGTCCAGCAGTCACAGTGAGCAGGGTTAGCTGTACAGTCCAGCAGTCACAGTGAGCAGGGTTAGCTGTATAGTCCAGCAGTCACAGTGAGCAGGGTTAGCTGTATAGTCCAGCAGTCACAGTGAGCAGGGTTAGCTGTATCGTCCAGCAGTCACAGTGAGCAGGGTTAGCTGTATAGCCCAGCAGTCATAGTGAGCAGGGTCAGCTGTATTGCCCAGCAGCCACAGTGTGCAGTGTTAGCTGTAGAGCCAAGATTAGCTGAAAGATAGATTATACTCCAACTGCTAACCCTTTTTCCTTGTCAGATTTTCAGTGTGGGATAAGTCTGATTTTGCTCTATTAGCAGACTGCACACTGACACACACATCACCCTCCCCTGTCCCTGGATTTCTGCAGACCCTTGTCATGCTTATTTTCCTATTAAGAGGCCTATCCCCTTGCTGTGGTGCAGATTAGTTCTGTTTTTGTTCAGGGTCTGTTGTCGTTCCTCTTGCTGCACAGTAATCAATGCTAGGCGACCTTTTAAATTCATGTGACAGGCATGGCCCGGGAGTAATGTCACTTCTGAAGGACGTTTTTACACAGCACCTGAGGGAACCAAGTCCGTTAACCTAACATTTATAATATTGACGGCCCAAGGCAAAACCTGCTCAAGTCACATTTTTATGTTGGCGAAAAACGAGGGACAAGTAGACAGTGTGGCTTTGTGGTTATTGCTGGGATATTGGCAGGGAGGGAGACAGTGTGGCTCAGTGGTTATTGCCAGGGAATAGAGAGGGAGGGAGGCCGTGTGGCTCAGTGGTTATTGCTGGGGGGGTTGGGAGTATGGCTCTCGCTGGTATTCCCTGATGAAGGTTTACCATGATGAAGCTCAGGTGAGTTTAACACAGACAGGTATTTTACAGCACAGAGAAGTACAGCATAACAAAGAAAAGTATTGCACAGCACAGGGAGCATATTAAAACAATGGTGAATTACATTAAATCCTGCTGATCAGGGTCAATTGTTTGTCTCTGTCTTAATTGGTTCCAGTAGGTCTATTAACTGTTTGTCTCTGTCTTAATTGGTTCCAGTAGGTTTATTAACTGTTTGTCTCTGGTGTTAACTGGCTCCGGTAGGTTTATTAACTGTTTGTCTCTGTGTTAACTGGTTCCGGTAGGTTTATTAACTGTTTGTCTCTGGTGCTAACTGGTTGTCTCTCTCTTTGGTTCTCAGATGCCCCCACCTCCCCTCCTGAGCGCTCGGAGCACTTCAAGCCATGTCGAGACAAGGACCTGGCCTACTGCCTGAACGAGGGAGAGTGCTTTGTCATCGAGACCTTGACAGGCTCACACAAACACTGCAGGTCAGTTCATCTCTCTGAGTCACTCAGACATTGACATCTACCCCCCACCAACCCCCCCTACCACAAACACTGCAGGTCAGCTAATCTCTCTGTCACTCAGACAGCAACATCTACCTCCCTCATCTCTCTCAGGCTCCCACAAACAGCAGACTAGTCTCCCCTGAGTCACTCAGAACAAGACAGGTTCACATAAGCCCTGCAGGATGTTATCTGGGGAGGGAAGAAGCCCTACAGTGTGGATGATGCAGTGAGTTCACATACAGTTTAATAGTAACAAACACTGACACAGGTATTACATAGATGCCAATGTAAACAAGCAATGCCACTTTAAGTGCTAGTGATTGTTTGTATGGTCTATTCCTCAACTGCTCTTCAGTCCAGTACCAGAAACACTGTTCCTGGTTTTTAACCCCTCTGTTTGTTCAGTTGCTGTGGTAACAGCCTTGTGTACTGGGTTCCCATGGTGATGCAAGATGTCAACACTGATTGTGCCCCAACAGTCTGTCAACATGCCGATAGCATCAGTCAACATTTTAACTAGTGTGTGAGCAGGACAAATATTCCAAGGTTACCTGCGAACCGTCCACCGGATAAAAAGAGAACTGTCTGTCAACATGTGTTACTGTCACCTTGCTGGGATCTAAACCCAGTACAGATGTGCAAATCTTTTTGCCTGAAACAAAACCATACCTGTGTTACAAAACAATGCAAGCTTAATCCAGCAATGCTTGCATATAGTTTTCTTTTCCTTAGACAGTTTTTATTTAGGTTTTGGCAGCACTTTCCTTGAAGTTGCAAAACACAATCATTGACTGTTTTTAATAGTTTTTTTTTTTTTTACACTATAAACACACGGCCAGGGTGTACAATATCTGCCAGCACAAATCTAAGTGATCTGATCATTAAGGTGTGAGGATGGCACGCTCCTGCGAGCTGCACATTGCAGTGCCGTCACTTCATAATCCAATCCTTTCAAGTCAACTTTTCCTGAGATGGTGACACCACAGCAGGTGCTCATGCTGGGAGTAATCATTTTATGTAGACAAATCCGTTTTTAATCCTCCTGTAAACACTAGCAATGTTACCGATGGGTCCCCGTTTTCTTGTGTTCTTTTTGGTCCTTTGCTTGTATTTTCTACATTATGGAATGTGCAGATATCTAAAGTGGAATGCTATCGATCAAAAGTTGTTGCTGCTTCCTGGTACCTAATCACTTCATGCATTGTGATTCAAACTCCAATGATCTAGCTGCAATCAGACCATGTGACCAATGGCAAAGGCACCAGGGAGGATGCCGCAGTTTATCTAATCTGGCGTTGTTCCAGCTAAGCAATCAGCAACTTCCTGATCGATTCCACACTCACCAGACCCTTATTGAGAAGGGCTGGAATCTGAATCCTCTACTCATTCCCAGCGGACTGATTGAAACTGATTGAAAGACAGCTTTGTAATGGCATGGGAAGGGATTACCAGCACATGTCAACTGGTCCTGCTGGTTTAACAGATACATGAACAAACTATCTAGAGAGCAATGATGACCTCTGCTGGGACCAGCCAGCTCAATGCTGCTGCCACTTTGTTACTGAACCTCTTTCTTCAGCACTCTGTCACTTTAGAGTAAACTGCTGAAAAAGTTTCTACTCAGGTCAGCTTTCTCCTGCAGAAATTGATTTTTAAAGGAGTGCAAATGGTTTTCTGTAAGCCTGTACTGGGTTTGCTTTATAACCAATATGAAACAAACCAGTGAATTAGCTGGCACCAGATCCCCAGTACAGTACAGAGTTCTCTATACTAGACTGTATTGAATTAGCTGTCTCTCAGATCCCCAGTACAGTACTGAGTTCTCTATACTAGACTGTATTGAATTAGCTGTCTCTCAGATCCCCAGTACAGTACTGAGTTCTCTATACTAGACTGTGTTAAATTAACTGGTCTCAGATCCACAGTATAGTACTGAGTTCTCTATACTAGACTGTGTTAAATTAACTGGTCTCATATCCACAGCACTGAGTTCTCTATACACTTATGCACTTTTATAATGCTTTTTCTATGGTAATACCATGTATTAACCATACTTTACCCTTGTTTACCATGTTAATGAATACGTTTTACTATACCTCACTGTTCTTTACATTGCTTTGTTATGCTTTACTATGGTTTCACTATGCTTTATAACGCTTTGCTATGCTTTTACTAGGGTAAACTTTTATAAGGTTATTCTGTACTATGTTGAGTCCGCTGTCACTGATTGTTGGGTATGGGTGTTTGAATGAGAGCGCTGTGGAAGAGTCTGTAAGATCAGTAACACTTTGCAGGTGAGTTTGTATGCAGCGCCATAGCAACGCCATGGCAACCTACCTGCAGAATGTTTTTCAGCAGACCGGAGAAATTCTGATATATAGGCTCCTGTTAGACTTATGTAGATGAGATGGTTTAAAAACAGATTCATGGATACCGTATCCCCATACACAGCTAGTGAATGCTGATGTTCCAATAGCTAGGAATAGTTTGTTTTGTTTCCCACCCCTCTCTCCAAAGGTTAAACTTTACTAATTGTTTTTTCTTAGGAAGTGTTTGTTAAGAAGACACAACACAATCTCGGCATTTCTAATCAATGCTTTCCTTTCAAGTCGAGCAGTTTGATGTGCTAATGAGATGCAAATGTATGTAAATGAGGTTCCTTTCTGATAAACTTCTCATTGAGTTTAAAACCCCCAGCTACTGTATGCTACTTGTGTAATAAAGTTATGTCCCACATGTCAGTGTGTGCTATACTGATCCCCAACATAGCCTATATGTGGATATTCGCCAGCGTTGCTGTGTTGGTTTGCTAGCAGGCCGGAATAAAGAGCGTCTAATGAAGACAAAGCGCTCTGTTTAAAAATAAAAAATCCTGCGATTGGTTTTCTTTGTGTTTTTTTTTCTTTTGAGGCCCTCGTCTGTATTTGAGGCAGTGTGCGCGCAGTGGGAATAATGGAAATTAATTCACGCCACACCTGTGATTGTCACATAAAATTATTAGCCAATTTAGGTTAGTGTTGGTAGAAACTGCCCCCATCCATTACCTCTGCTGATCTCACTATTTCCAGGGGCTGAGACCCAGACAGGGAAGGGGCTGGGAGTAGCCTGAGGGCATTGTGTACAATATATACCAGCACAATGCTGCTGCTGCAGAGAATACACTAGCAATCTTTACACTGAGCTCCACCCTGCTGGAGAGGGCAGGGTCTGTCACTCCATCTGGGGTTGAATAGCACTGCCACTAAGGTGTAGGGCCACTATGGGCACCGAGCCACCTGCCATAATACTGTCAATAGGGTGTACACCATGGGACTGAGTCACCTGCCATAGCACTGTCAATTGGGTGCAGGGCCGTGGGCAGCCAGGACGGCTCTGACTCAGCTTGGCAGCGAGTCTGCAAGGTGTTTATATCATCCTGGAGGGATACATGATTATTCTTCATTGATTACAGCCTCATTCCTTCAGGGAAGCTGTGATGGAAATCTGCAACACAGTCTGTTCTGGTGGATAGAGTGAATCATCCTTATGCAGACTCTTTTTTCTCAGTTCTTCAGTGTGTTTAAAATTCTGGATGAAACACAGAAGTTTTTTCAAAAAGAATGAAATGCTAATATCAGGATATAAGCATAATTGAGCCATCAGTGGGGTTCTGAGCAGCACAGGTATTATTGCACATTGAGGATTTCTTTAATATCACTCTGTAATTGCAAGAACCCAGCCTCTGAGCATTACCCTGAGCCCTGAGGACTCCATTAATTGACATGAAATAATGACAAACATGTCAATCCACTCACCAGCGCATCAATCACAGGCTAACACCAAGCACAGTGCTGAGCTCCTAGACTAAGGGTGGGAATGACATCACATTACAGATCCTAGTCTCTGCACAAAGCAGAACGACATCACAATACAGATCCTAGGCACTGTACAAAGGGGAATGACATCACAGTACAGATTGTATACTCTCTACAAAGCAGAATTACATCACAATACAGATCCTAGGCTCTGTACAAAGGGGAATGACATCACAGTACAGATCTTGGACTGCACATAGGAGGGGAGTGACATCACAATACAGCTCCTAGACTCTCCCTGTCCCTCTTTTCCCCTCCCTCTTCCCTCACTGCTTCCACACTCCTGTCTCTGACTGCTCTCAGAGCCAACCTGAACTGAACTGCATAGAAACCGCTCTGCTTTCCCAGCTCTCATCCAGGCAGCACTCTGCTCACATGGCTCTTACCACCAACACACTAATTATTTGTACTATGTGTTTTTTAAACTATGATATATTTTGTAATTCTTCTGGACTGATGGAGCAAGAAAGAGATTGTACATTGTTCTTTTAAATTAAGGGAAGTACTGAATAACTGGAGTGTTTTTTCAAATGGAGATACTATTGGATAATCCCCTTTTCTCTTTCTCTACCGCTCTCTCCTCCTTCAGTCTTTCATCTCTCTCCCTCTCCCTGTCGTCTTGTTGTCTGGGTGAGGGCCTCCTCACTTGTGAGGAAGGTGACATTGCTTTGTCTGTCAGCCCTCTCAGATTCACACCAATCAGCTTTCTCACTTTCCAGTTCCATGCTCTCATCTGTGGAGAAAAAGGAGAACATAGAAGCCTGATTGGTGGTTTACCTCTTTGAAAAACAACAAGCAATTTACATTTAATAAGTAATAACCTGAGCTATATGCCCTCTGTAGGATGTTAGGTAGTTTAGACTGATGGCCCTCAGAAAGAAGAGGCTCTTGAGTGAGGAGGAAATCATCCAACTCCACCCTCCAAAAAAGCCAAGCGGATTTCCTACTCTGATTCTCTGGTTTCTACCAGCACTCTTGTGATTTATATGTCACCAGAAACCCTAGATAGAATTACAGCCGTATTATGCAAAGTTGGGTGCAACTTATTCCTTATTGCATGGATTATACCCATAATTGCAAGTTTAAAGGCACGGTATGGATGGTCGAAGTCTCAATGGTGTGGTGCAGAGAAACAAACAGAAGTCCAAACAGTTTTTAAAAGAAACAACCAAGGTTGGTATTTATTGTTTTTTGGTATTAAGCCCAACCGGGCTAAGTGAGGGCAGGTGTGCTCTGGTGCACAAAACAAAAGTAACATTGTAAATAATAATATCCATGGAAAACTGGTAAGGGAGATCCTGGTAAGGGAAAACCTTCAGCTGGCTCAGTGCCCTCTAGTAACCTCCTTTGTCCATAATACACGGTTATGACATCAAATCATTTTATTTTATTTTAGATTTAATTTATGAAAGCTTCTCAGACTCTGCTGAAAACAACACTGTGCTGCTCTTTTTAATATATTTTCTTTGTGCAGTATATATTAAAAATTGTCATTCTTCATATTCATAAAGAACCTGCATCTCGGGCCTCAATTCACATATCCCTGCAGTTTTGCTCTCATAGTTCACGATGTCACAGAACCCCTCGATGCAGTTTATTTATTTTGATGTCAAAACCGAGCAATGCAACTCTCTCTGTCTATTTATATTGCAATAGTGTAAAGTACATGCAGTACAAAAAATGGGATGCTGTATTAAACAGATCACAAACCATTTCACGAAGCAGGTATTTGCTGAATATCAGATGCAGTGTTGGGCAGAGAGGTGTAGGGTAGAGAATGGTGCCTACCCCCAGCGACATTCAAACCAGATGGTATTTTATTTATACATCCTCATTTGGTACATCCTCAGCTAATCAGTGTATAGGATTCCTCCCCAGATTTTCATGGAATAGTCTGTATTACTGTTTTTCTCACCGCAGTGGAGTGGGAGAGCCAGCTAGTTAAAGTATGGAGAGCTTCTGCCTTATCTGTCTCTGCTCTGCTTCAGCTGGAACAGCCCTCGTATATCAGGCTGTGTGCGAGCAGAGAGTGAGAGAATAGCTTTAATTTAAATGTCATACAAATGGCCAGCTTTACTGTTTCTTAATGATAAGAAGGTTAGGACAGTACATTTATGTTTGCCGGTGAGGGCAAGCTGGCTGCGTGCAATCCCCGCTCTGGAGTTCAGCTTGGCAGGGCAGCTCAATACTGTAATACTGAGACTCAGCCAAGAGGAACCTTTCAAATGAGCTGCCGTTCCTGAAATACAGTCCCAACCTCAGCCACTCAGCAACAGACTGTGTAGGGCCTGCACCACTGGAACAATATCTATGCAGCTTGTTACCTTATGAAAGCCCTTGTTGGCATTATCTCTGTCATTGTTTCCCGTAAACTGCTATGAAAAATAGAGCATGACAGAGTGCCAAAGGCTGCGAGGGAAACTCATTTTTCACAACAGAAACAGATTGAAAGAAAGGTTTGATCTTGAGAAGACAATTCCAATGTAAGAGACTGACCGAGGGAAGGAGAGAAGAGCAAGAGAGACAAATAGGGAGAGGGTGAGACAGGGAAGGGAAGAAGGAGGCAGGCTGGGATTCCTTGTAGTGTAACCGTGTGTATGAGTACAGGGAATTCAAACCGATTATCTGTCTGAAATTGAATCTCACACATATGCAATGCGTCCATTCGACATCGCTGCGATCGATAGGCAAGGCTAATTTAACATTCACATAATCCCCACCCAGTGATACCCTGTCTCCCGCTATTAAATTCTCCTCTCTCTCTCTCTCTCTCTCTCTCTCTCTCTCTCTCTCTCTCTCTCTCTCTCTCTCTCTCTCGCTCTCTCTCTTACGCTCATTATAGCTCTCGCTCTCATTCTCTCTCTCTCTTTTTTATGGTATGTTTCTGGATTTTGCGGTGTGTGTTTGTGTTCCTGGACTGTGTGGTATGTCTTTGTGTCCCTTGTAGGGATGGGTTTAACTTTTGCTTGCTTGACATACGATTCTGCGTCTCTTCCAACGCTGCCTAACACCGCTACAGTTATCACAAATCAACAAGACATCAAATGGAGAAATAGGATCTAAAGAGCTTTAAATACCAGCAGCCACTGCACACATGTTGATAATGAATTCTAAAGGCCTGTCGTAGGAACAGCAGATCCTCCAGGACCCTCAGACAGTGATTCTGTGTTACCTGAGAATCATTCTGCACATTTACAGCACTGTGCCTTAAATAAATAACGTAGGAAAAGGGATTTTAAATTGCTGTATTTAAATGTTTAATCTGGTTTAACCATGGGCAATAAAGCCTTGGAGCACTGTCTGTTTATACAATGCTCCCTCATTCTTTAATTATTCAGGCCATTCAGAGAGCAGGAGAGAGGGAAGGAGGAAGCAGAAGGGGAGAGAAAGTGAAGAAAGAAGAGTGGGGGAAAGAGGGAAAGAGTGGCCGAGAGGTGGGAAAGAGAGAAGATTTTTTTAGACTTTTAGTGGGCTAGTGGATGTGTTTAACAGGTTTTGAATACAGTGGAAACGAGCAAGACTCAACTCACTCCCATTGGAGACGTAAGTAATTTAAAGATCTGTCTGTCTGTCTGTCTGTCCGTTTACCCGATAGAGCCTGGCTGTATTAAAAGAGCCAACAGACAGTCCCACAGAGCTTTGGTCTCTGTGCCTGGAGCCCAAGGTTCAATCCTGCCACCGGCTCAATCTGGTGTGACGGAGGCTTACGTTGTTTTATTGTATTACATGCCTAGTACCTATGAACTGCATCAGTCATGGCGCATTGTTCTGATGTCTAAGCAGGCGTTTGAGGAAATGATGAAATCTGCTGTAATCTTGCCAACAATTATAATTATAACAATCACACCAATTACACTGACGACAGAAACAATTAGAATAGTAATGAAAATAATCAGATTCCTGCACAATTGCACTGACTAACAAAGAGGCAATTAACCAGTTTCAGATTTGTATAACCCCTTTTGAGCAGATACTGGGTATCTGGTATGTCTAGACTACAGTATTGTGTTGTACTGGGCAGCAGTGTGGAGTAGTGTTTAGGGCTCTGGACTCTTGACCAGAGGGCCGTGGGTTCAATCCCCAGTGGGGGACACTGCTGTTGTACCGTTGAGCAAGGTACTTTACCTAGATTGCTCCAGTAAACACCCAACTATAAATGGATAATTGTATGTAAAATAATGTGATATCTGTATAATGTGATATCTTGTAACAATTGTAAGTCGCCCTGGATAAGGGCGTCTGCTAAAAAATAAATAATAATAACAAAGAACAGCATGTCTCTTGAAGGTCTAGTATCTCTGAAGTGTGTTTTATTGGTTAGCCAATCTGCCCAAGCCCCACACCCAAGGGACCAATCCCCTGGCTGACTCTGATGTTTGTCAATTAATGAACTAATTTACTAATTCATTAACAACACTTTGATGTTATTAAACAGTCAAGCCACACTTTCAAAAAAAAACTTACTGCCCAATTTAAGGAATGCCCAGCTTTCTGAGACCTGAGCAGATCACAAGCCAAGAAGAACAATGCAGATGAAAGCCAGATAAACAGAGTAATGTAACAGCTCAGCACAGCTTGGCATCACAGCAGGCAATAAAGTTAGCTTTAATCCTTTTAAAAAACAACATTCTTTTTTTCAGCCATAGGGGACCTATTCCTAGGAGAATAACCAGTAAAGAGAATAAAAAAGGGGAAACATCACAGCAACAACCTATTGACAGCAGTCCTGTCTCTAGGAGTGATCAATGTATTGCAGGCAGCTCAGACCAATTTAGATACTTGTGTGAGTCTTTAGCAAGGGAATAGAAATAGTGAACCATGTAGGAGACGTCACAAGCCATTCATGTGGGTTGAGTCACGTGGGTGTTCCTGGTTGCGAGAGTTAAGGATTTGTCTTGTACATTTATTGAGCAGCATGAGAATTTGTAGACTGTGTCTGAAGGGTTAAGTGGTTGTATTGTTTACGAAGTAAAAACTACAAAAGAGGTAGCTGCAGGCTGCACATGTGGCATCAGGTGTCGCAAAGGACTGTCTCTAAAGATAGAGGAAATAGGCTTTGAAGTAAGGAAGCTCCACTAAAGTAAAATAAGGGATGACAGTCAAAAGAGGGTTCAAAAGAAAAATGAAAGAGGAAACAATTCACAGCATTGGACTTTTTAAACAACCAAGAGATGGAGGGCTGGCCAGACTAACTGAAAAGAGGAGTCTACCTCTGTCTCTCAATCTCTTTCTCCTCCTTCTCTCTCTCTTTCTCTCACCCCACCCCTCCCCTTTCCTTTCTCTCTCCCCCCTTTCCTTTCTCTCTTCCTTTCCATTTCCTTTCTCTCCTGTAAGGTCCTATGAGATAGGGAATGCAGTGTGTGTGTGTGTGTGTGTGTGTGTGTGCGTGTGTGTGTGTGTGCGTGTGTGTGTGTGTGCGTGTGTGTGTCAGTGCCCCGGTGCGGTCTGGGTAATCGCTGGGTACCTGCGGAGCTCCATGTTCTTGAGCACCGAGCAGTGACCGGGTTTCCATGACAACCAAGGCGCCCTGCACTAATGAGCTGACACCAGAGAGAAACTGGCGGGAGGGGCAGCGAGCTTCAAACAGAAACCAGATCATTTATTAAATAAAAAACTCTCTGCTCCCCAGCTCTTTCCTATTCCCTCTCTCAGTCTCAGTTCATTTCAAGCCTGGACTGGTGGGATATACAACATAGGTACAGTATATATATACTGTACATCATATAGCCTTGAACACATATATTGAGAGCACCCTTTCTCTTAGAGGGAGAGGGGGAGAGCAGTTAAGTCTCCATGACTCAAGCCTGCCCTGCACTGGAGGGAGCACCCTTTCTCTTAAGGGGTGAGGGAGGGAGCAGTTCAGACTCCATGCTTACATGTGTCTGTGTATAGGGTTCACAGGCCTCCCCTCATCATACAAACATGGAAGGGGACGAGGGATTCAGAGGTGCACAGTCTGATTGCAGCCCGACCACTGGTGTGAGTTTGAACCACAACCCATTGAACTACACCCCAGGAAGTCAAGGTATCGGGAAGCACTAGCACATTTTCAGCTGCTACATGGCATTTAAAATATTTGCATACCCAAATTAAAGTATAAAAATTAAGCAACAAGAGGATGGCGGGCAATGAAAGGCAAGATAATGGATTATAAAGCAAGCTTCTCACAGGAACACAAACCCTGGCTTTCAGATCTGTAAGGAGAGTGTTTCCACAGCAGCATTACAAAGTGGGTTCAGAGCAAGAGCTGTTTGCTTCAGCTGGAGTCAGTGAGACGGTAATACTAGTGGGAGTATTACTAAGGCTGAGCTCAGTGTTGGGTCTGCATGCGTGTGGACCTCAATGGGATCGTGTGGCAGGCTGGCTTTGTGGTGATGTCAATAACACAAACAGACCATGTGACTGCGGTGCAAAGGTGCAGCAGCGCCGCTGTATTTAAACAACAAAAATAAAAAAATCTATTTAAACAAAACACTGCTCACAGAGCAAAATAAAGTCTTAAACAAAACAGTCCCGAACACTTAATAATGCAAATATAGTTCAGGCTGGGCAAATCGCTGTCACTGATCCTATATTTTACTTTTAATTTCATTTTCTCCTCCGATCGCTCCTGTTCTTCCTCTCAAACACCCACACAGAGTGCAGAGGGCTAAATGCTTTTATGCAGATGACCATTTCCCGGTTATCAACAAATTAATCACTTAATTAATTCGGGAGATGGCCACCTTCTACATGAGGTTTTTAATTGTGGATGGGGCTTCCCATCCACACTGCAAAATAAAAGCTACGGCTAATGTGCAGGTCTCTCTCCTGCTGCCGTGCTACAGACCCTTACTGGCAAAACAATAGAAAATTGAATTGAATCCCTAGCACAATCCAATTTAGCTAAGACTATATATATATATATATTTTGAAAAAACACATTTATTCAAAAATATGCAGTGTGCAATTGTAACTGAAACATTAGCAACAGTACCAGGCGGGAGTTATGATAACATTCCTAAAGCAGAATAATTTCATTTGAAAAATGTGTGTGCTTACCCATTTACAGTACAATATAAATATCTCTACCAGACTGATGATAAGTGTAGTATGAAGACAGTAATACATATCAAGTGAGTTGTATTTGAATAAATTGATTCTTTAAACAAAGGTCATTTTTAAGTCCTGTTACAATTTTAATAGGCTATTGATTTAATTCAGTCTCAATTCTCTGAGGCTTACAATGCTTGGGGTGCCCGCCTCCTTTCTCTCTCTCTCTCTCTAAGAGGTATGTGGGAGCAAGTTTCTACTGCAAGGGGTGCCTCTCTCCTCTATTTTTCTGTTGTCTCTCTCCTCTCTATCTTTCTCCTTCTATCTTTCTCCCTTTCTCCTCTTTCTCTCCCTCCTCTCTCTGTTTTGATCATTTTTCATGTCATACCTATGAAAGTAGCACAGCAGGACTGCTGTCACTTGAGTAATGATCATAAACAACAACAAAATCAATCCAACCAAAGTTTAAACAGCAGCTAAATCAATAGAGATGTTTGAAGCCTTCCAGCGTGATCCAGGTGTTGTGTAGCTGTTTATTTGTGTAGGTAAATATGCCTGTGTGTGTGGGAGGGGGGGGGGGGTTGGATTGTAACCTCATATGCAGCTGTTTGCTCCAGCAGTATGGCTGTTTTGTTTGTTTGTGTCTGCTTATGCCTGAATGTCTCTGTGCCTGTCTTTGTATTTGTGGGTCTGTGTGCAGGTGTGTGTGTATCAGTGTACCTTTGTGTGTCTGTGAGTCTGTGTGCCTGTGTGTGGTACTGTGTGCCTGCATGTGCACATTCACAGTCTACTGGTTGTACAGACACCCTGCAACAGACAGGGTGCCTGCTGTGTGGAAGTAGCTCTGTCTGTGCGAGCGCTTCATGCTGTCAGCCCAGATAGTAAACAGCCATGATTTTGTTTCTCATTTTACGTTTTTTATTCTGTGCAGTAATAATGCCAGGATTTCAGGATTACAAATGCTTTATAAACGCCCTAGAAGCTCTGCTGCTTCTGTCTCTTGAATGAAAGACAGGACTCCATTTTTTTTATAAGTGTGTGCTTATAACGTGTTTGAAACACACACACAAACCCCAAACACTGTCAGGCAGGTTTCTTCAAGAACACCAAACCTGGTTTAAAAACTAGTTTAAAATAAATAAAGTTATTGCGTCTGCACAAGTTTTCCTTATTTTTACTAAAAGGCAAAAAGAAAATGTTGCTGAGGTGCAAGTGATAGCAGCCAGTTGTATTCCTCTCTGAAATCGGTGCCGACACTGTACTGGGGCAAAGCACATGTAAAAGTGCTCACTGTTTGTGAAGACTGTTGCAATATATTCTTCTAGGGAGAAGCAGTCTATTTTTCTTTATGTAAAACTGTACAAAACTCGGTCTAATGCCTCCATCAGTGTAATGTGTGTGTGTGTGTGAGAGAGAGAGAGAGAGAGAGAGAGAGAGAGAGAGAGAGAGAGAGTGAGAGCAAGTGAGAGAGAGAGAGAGAGTGAGAGCAAGTGAGAGAGAGAGAGAGCGAGAGAGAGAGAGAGAGAGAGAGAGAGTGAGAGGTATTGCGATAATCTGTAAATTTTGCTGTACTGTATAAGTAGTGCACAGATAACTTCTTCAGCACTCTCAGGCTGTTTGTTTATCATTTTGTAACTTTGAATGTTGAATTTTCTCCTTTTAAAAAATGGAGTTAATTAAAGACAGGGCCCTAAGTCAAGCAGACAATTGTTTCAATTAATACCTTTGTCAGTGGAATGATCGTTAGTGTTCCTAGATCTCCTGGTGGCTGTGCCTCTGATGCTGAGTGAGTGTGGAAGGGTGTGGGTGTCGCTGCCACGCTCCAGTGAGATCGCCTTCCTCACGCAGACCCCCATCTCCCCTTGCTCTGCCAATGACTTTAATCGTCTCTCCTCTCCCAAGTTATGACATCTAAAATTGTATCCTCGGGGGGCTGCGAAAAAAGCAGAATGAATTCAAGTTCCAGATCAATAAAGCCAGCCCCCTCACTTCCAATTCCATCGACGTATGTACTTATATTAATTCCTATATTTCATCAGCATGGATCATTTGAATCCTTCAGCAGCAGTCAGGTGGAATGTATAGAAAGCAATATAATAACCACCATTATTATTAGGGTTTTTATTTTCTCTCCCGTGCTGTGCCTGGGAGGCACACTGAGCTGATATCGCTGCGCTTCTTTGATTCAAGCAACACTGGACTCATCTCCCAGCCCGTCTGCACCCTTGTGCTCAGATATCGCTTTTTAGTTCAGTTTTTAATTAAGCCATCTTCATCCCAACACAGGAATGTAGGCCCTGTACTCGTCTCCCAATAATTACAATCCGCTGTCATGAAGGTTGTTATTTCTGGTCTGGGAATTCTGGGAAAGGGGTCGGACTTTCTTTCAACCCTCATTTCAACTCAATTTAAATACCTTCACTGCTGAGACAACGTTTAAAAGTATTGTTCAGGGTCAGCAATAAGAACTGAGCCAGGGGTCAAGAGGCACCTGCTCCCAATTATGAGGGGTGCACAGCTTTCGGCTAACCAAGGAACAAGAGTTGAAGTTTTTCATTGAACACCTCTCTCACTAACTTTTTCTATTGTTATTTTGTACAATTGTATAATCCGAGTAGCAGAAAGAAACACTCAGACTATGTTTGTTGTAAATGATTCTGTGCAGAGTACTATAAAATTGTTGTTTTTATGATTTTATGGTATTCTCAGTAATGTTACTTATTCTGTACGGTTAAGCCTGTCTCTTACATTAGATGATAATGCTTACAAATATTCCATCCAGTTGAGTTTCTCTCTTATGGTCAAAGTGAATATCCTTTGCAGGGATATGGATGGTAAAACACAGGGCTGCAATCTGAATCCGGGAAGTGTCTGTCTCAGTTTCAGGATCACAGAACCGAACTGGCCAGATTGTAACAGGACAGCTATCCCATTATCAGGAATGCTAGACACTGGAGCTGATATCCCGTCATGGGGAATGCTAGACTTGTACTGTAGTTAGCATGTTCACAAACTGCATTCTGCCAGCTGTGACACATTTACCAGTTTAGAGTTTAGAGTCTCTGGATCACTTATGTAAGAGACAATCTGCCATGTCACTGGTGGTCAGGTCTTCCCTTACATTCAGGTAAGTGACTCCTGGCTTGCTTTTTGTATTGATTTGCACAATTTATAACAGAACCCTTTTTAAAAACTGAGACACAATTTACACTGCGCAGTTCAATGTAACACAAGAGGCACAATTACAATGATACATTTTAACAAGTAGTAGTGTGAGTAGTAGTCAGGGCTCCACACAAACGTTTTGCCTTAGGCCAATGGCACTTACCTATGCTAAGTTACAACACTTACCTATGCTTTGCCATGCTTTCACTATGCTTTATTACACTTTACTATGCTTAAAGTTTAAATGCTAACCCTGTGTTCAGTTTGTGTGTGGATGGGGAGCAGGTAGTTGAGATACTGACCCTGTGTTCAGTTTGTGTGTAGATGCTACCAGAGTAATTCTTACTAGATGATTCTACAACCTGCTTGTAAAACAATGACATTCACCCAGACGGAGGCAGCGCTCCGAGTTAACAGCTGCTGTAATGTGTCTATTAATGTGAGGGTTTATTTATATATGGGCCTCGGCTGAATGTTTCCAACGGAGGGTAAAAATCAAGGCTGTCAAATGAGATCTGTCAGCTTCCCTCTTATCTCTGAGCTAATTGAAACTGACAGAACACAGGATGAATATGGAAAACAAGTTTTATTGTGAATAACCCCCCAGGACTCTGCCAAGGAATTGCAGATACATTAGTACTAAACATTTAAGAATAAATTAACACATTAAAACAATAAAAAAAAAGATGAAGAACTATTGACGCAGAGGTGACCTGTTTATTCATTTTTTGTTCTTTTGGTAAAGCAGCTGTACTGGCTCACTAAATGGCAGTGATTTGAATCGTTGTGGTCAGCCTGCACTTAAACTCCCACACTGCACTGGGGCTGCCGTGTAACAGAGCTCTATCAGTGACGTTTTTCTGCACTGCCATGCTAAGTTATGTCCCCATTAGAATGTATTCCAAAGGACTTCAGTCTGCCACTTACCATTGCCGAGATATTAGTTTGGCAATCTCAACATAGCCCTCAGTGGATTTTAGTCTAAATCACAAACCAAACTCCACCATCACACAGCCCAGCACGAATGCTCGTCTCTGCTAGAGAGTAGAGCTGCATGGGTGGGTATTGCATTGACTGCTCAATATGGCCTCCATATCACAATCTGTAGGTAATATAAAGGAATGTAGCCACACTAAAAAAAGTAAAAAAAGGACATACATTTTGACTAGAAGTCTTTTCCCTTATTCCTAATGGATGGCAGTCCATTGAATCTGGTCTCCCTTTGTCTTGTTCTCCGCCCCCCCACCATTCGCAGTGACTATGGCTCTGATTAGGACCCAGCCAACACTCAGCTTTGCCTCTTTGAGAGATACTTAGATCTCCATTCTGTAACAACTTGATTCTGCAAGTCTTATTGAAATTCCAACTTGAATAAACCAGCTATAAAAAAATGAAATCCCAATCAGAAGGAAGAAAGAGGAAAGCGGAGGATTTCAGTGGAGAAGTAAAAGCGAGCAGATGTCATTTTCACAGTTGGGCTCAGTCAGACTGATAGATCCAAGCTCTAGTGGTTTATCTGAGAGTTTGGATTGCCCATCAGACACAGGGACTGTTTGATCTGGACTCAGTGGGTTTTAAACATTTCTAACAAGAATGAGTGTTTCTGATGTTCAGCTAGCCAGCGAGATCCAGGGTTTATAATATTTCAGCTGGTTTTTTTTTCATTGTTAAGGCTTTTTTAACACAATCCAGCAAGCAATTCCTCCTAGCCATTTCCCAATTCGACAATCTCTACATTTATTAAAATGATAGCAGTTTTTCCTTCCAGTTTTGCTACAGGCCAGATTGCACTTTTTTAGGTTGCTTCTTTTTGCGACTGGTAAATCAATGTCGTCTTGTTAATCGCCAGCACAGAAAAGCGCTCTTGAGCGCTGCTGGCAGATTAGGGTACTGGGAGAGACAGTCAGGCATGCAGGCTGAGAATTCATGGCACACTGCCAAGCTCCCACCTGGGAATCTCCTCTCTGTCTCCGCTCTCCGCTTCATAGGAAAGCTGGTATGTCTGTTGGGGCTCCGTTCTCCAGGAAGGGAGACGATAACCATCAGACTGACCCTCGTTCTATTGAAGTTTACCGAACCACACCAGGATAAAAGCAAAGCAAGGTGTAATAAAGCAAATCATGGAAAAGTATGGCAAGGCTACATAACAATCATGATTAACCAAAGTAAAGCACAGGACATGCAAAGTACAGTATAAGCATGGGGAGAAAAGTTTGGTAAAATGCAAAACTACCTTTCAAATGTATTTTGAGTATCAATGTGCAAGCACTACCCTCCCCCTCTCACTATCCCTATTCCTTGCCCCTCTTTCTCTCTCCCTCTTTCTCACTGTCTTTCTTTCTTCCTCACTCCTCTGTTTCTAATTATAATGTAACACAAGGAAATTTTCAGGTGTCTCTCTGGCAGTTGTTGATTTCACTATCTGACAGTGACATTTAAAAAAATTATCCTCAGCTGGTTGCTTGAATAAAGACTGTTTTGACTTAATATCTTGAACCTTGCTCTTCTCTCTCTCTCTCTCTCTCTCTCTCTCTCTCTCTCTTTCTCTCTCTCTCTCTCTCTCTCTCTCTCTCTCTCAGGTGCAAAGAGGGGTACCAGGGGGTTCGCTGCGACCAGTTCCTTCCGAAAACCGACTCCATCCTCTCCGACCCAAGTACGTTCCCTCACCTTCCTCTGCTTCTCTGCTTTGCTGTGTGTGTCTGTATGTCACTGATTTTACTAAGGAATACACAGTAACTATCAACTTACATGTGTTCTGCATGATTCTCTGTTGCGGTTTCTGCTTAGAGCATTGATTGCCATTCTTACTAACTATTCCTGTAAAACTGTTCTTTTTCAACCACTGGGCCTGCTTCTAAAAGCTACATTCCTGATTTGAGGTGGTTTAAATAACTGTTGTTCTGTGCAACACAAGACTACTCAGGACCACAGAATGCACGTGAATGGCAGGTAACCAACACTTTTCATCAATACAAATGACTGTGTATATTACTGTAGAACTTATAGCCCTGTTATCTCTATAGGACCTCCAATATGTTGGGTACAATGCAGCCCAGCACTCTACCACAGAGTTACTCAAACCTACTGCCTTCCACACTGTAGACCAGCGCTTTCTCAAACCACTGAGCATTTCAAATCCACTTCCTTCCACACTGCAGCCCAGCAATCTAACCACTGATCTTCTCAAATTCATTACCTTCCATACCACAGCCCAGCGCTTTGTCTAACCACTGAACTACTCAAACCCTATATATGTGTTTTAATAATTAATGATGTTTGATTATATGTTTAAAAATGTTTTACTGCTTCTGAATAATTGTTTTTAAATGTTAATGCTGCTAATAGATTTATACAGCAAATAATACATTATTAATCATTTTTTAAGTATTAATAATTTCCAAACAAATGCTTTATTTCTTGGGTTTCCAATACAATGTTGTTGGTTCGTTATTTCCATTTCTTTGGAGGTGAAATATCGTTTCTGAGATGAATGGCCCAGAATCTCTCCTGTTCCCAGTGGTTCACAGACTGCAGCCAGAGGAAGCTGTATTTCTTAGAGATACCTGATACTTGACCCTGAGCATTGCTCTCCTCCCCAGTTACTATTGCTCAAAGCTGCTTGCTCTACAGAGTAAGAAATAAAAAGACTTTTTGTAGCGTCAGGAGCTTGATGCATCTATACTTCAGGGACCAAATCACTGAAGCTTGTCGTTGCAATGCTGTGCTGGTTCTGTGAGTAAAGCCTCAGTCACTGAAGCTCCAAGCCTTGAGATGCTCACGGCTTTCCATGCAGGGTTTGTTTGCTTTCCCTATGCAGAAGCATCATGCTTTCCTTCTCTTCATCGTGTCTGAAAATCAATATATTTGTTGCTGCTTGATCTGTGACAATTACAACAAAGATTCAAGCTGGCATTTTGATTCAATTTGCCCACTGAAACAGGTGAGACTCTGCTCGGCTGGCCACAGCAGATTCTTTTTTTTATGGTCATCGATTTCTGGAGAATAAACTTGTTTTGGAGCACCGTAGTGTGAAGAATATTATCAGCCAGCTTTGCAATAAGGAGGCTGCTTGCAGCCACCCGGGTCGCTTGGAGGTTAATCATATTCCTTCCACTGGTTTGCTTCCAGTGTTGTGTGGCAGGCAGGCGGGCTGGCGGGCTGGAAGAGAGAGAAGCGGTCCGCTTAACCCCACAACACAGGGCAAGCAAACAGCACAACTATACCTGGCTACTGACACAGGGGGTAGGATAGGTCTGGTCAGCCTCGCACTGCACACATGGAAGAAACATATGTGCCTTGTGTATGACATGCAGTATATATGTAACGCACACATGGTGTGACATGGAGTCTAATACTCCCCAGGCTAGATTCTCAAAGCTCTCGTCAGAACATTTCCTTCATTTTCTACAGCTACCAAACCACAAATAAACAAGTTTGTGAATGTGTCCCCTTATCTAACACAATACACCCGTATTTCTGAGGCACTAGGGTCTGACTTTTTTAAATCAGATTTTAAAGTAGAATCATGTTCTGTTCTGCTCAAAATTCAAATCTCAGTACTAGATTTTTTTAATATACAATAAACAGAAGTTTAATAGCATTAGAAATACATTACAATTAATTAATATATATATATATATATATATATATATATATATATATATATATATATATATATATATATATATATATATATATAATTAAAGGGTGAAGCTTATCCCAGAATAAATAATATAATACGGAAAGAAAATACAAGTGATATAACATGTCCTATATTTTGAACATATAGATTTCCTGTACTTTAAAAACATATTTACTTCTGATCAGTTATGTCTTCCTCCCATTTAGTCCCTTGAGTGGAAACTCATGAAAATGCTAGTTCCCTTCTACCTTCTTATGCTGATGCTGCATTTGCAACACAGAGCAAGAAATAAATCCTAATAACCTAACATTAGACATTAAACCCTCCAGCTCCATCCACTCCCGGGACAGACTCTTTCTTATATGTTTTGCCTTGTTGTCATTAGAAAGAGAAGCTCAGCTAGCCTCGGAGGACAGACTTGTTTAGGATCGTAGCCCCAGGGTCTCATGTTGGTTGTTTTGTGCATACGTGACAGGGTTGATTCATGCTTGTCACAGAGGAGCATAGGGTTATCCTTGAACTGGGATCCGCACTCTTCAAGTGTCAATGCTCAGCAGCCACTCTGCATTGTCAACATCTTCCTGGCTGCTCTGCAGTACACGTGCCATTGTGCCTTTCATATGTGAAACATCAGTGAGCTCACTGTGTAGGTAATAGCGCTTTAGCGATCCTGTATCACAGGTAACCAGGCTATGCCAATACCTGTGAGATGTATTAGACCTTGCTGTTGTTTTTTAATCAGCCCAGTTATGGTGGCTGTGTTTACATTCCTGGCTGCAGTCCCTGAATGAGCAGCATTGCTCTTTCCGATGTGGATGCACCAATTAACTCCCAATTGAGTGACGCAGCGATAGGTCCCTTATTCACCCAAAGAGGTGTTCTCTCTTCCCCAAGCTAGCTGTGCTGGCTGCATTCAGCTGCAAAATATACAAATCTACAAAATGATAGCTCTGGAACTCTCTCTTTCTCTCTCCCTCCCTCTCTCCTATCTCTCAGTCAAAGAAACTTGTAAGTTGTCTCACAAATAAGGCTCTGCGTGTTTACTTCCACAGGCCTTGAAACAGCAGAGCCAGCCCAATAACCTGAGAATAGAACAGAATGAAACAGAAAGAAAGCTTTTCATCTTTCAGGAGCACTGCACTGCAGCACGCATGCAGCAACTGCACTCAGTGACACAGACTGGCATACAATGACACCCGCACTGGGACAGACACATGGACACGAATCACACAAACACTGACAATGACATACACACATTCATTTCCTGAGCATGCTGTATTTCATTTAAATAGTTTGTTATATTGTGTCTATGGGTGTTGCTTTGGAGTGGCAGGCATGTTTTACTCAGGGCAGGGTCTCTGAGGGGGTCACTTTTGCCCCGTTTTTGCCTATCTGGTCAGGTTTTGTACCTAATACTCCATGCATCCAAAGGACTATTGTATTCAATAGAGAGCAGAGAACTTTCTTAAATTGAACAATGTTCATCCTGCTTTGGCATACAAGAAAAAATTCTGAAGTCGCATTGCTTTTTTTTTTCTTAGATTCATGATAAACACAATGACAAAGCCTGGCTGTTTGTTTGGCTGTGCTTTCCTTCTTAACCAGATTCCTTTTTATTTGTAATGAGTCGTCGGTTAAATGTATTTGCTACCTCCATTTTTTTTTAAACTGAACACAATACAATCCCACAATCCCCCAATCCCCCAGTGACCTCTGACACACGACAAGAATTTACGAGGTTAGGGAGGTTTGGAAAAAAGCACTGAAACACTCTTGATTACACTGACTAGCCACGGGCAGCCGAAGCCTGTAGCACCAGGAAACGAGGCAGAACCAGCTCTCCTCATTATCCTCTGTTCATTGATACAGTAACAGGGAGTCTCTTTGCTCTTTCTATTTGGCTCTGCATTTAAAATCAGACTCATCCTCGTTAAATAAGGGTAAAGGGTAAGCAGCTTCAAAGGCAATTCGATTCATTTTTTCATCTTTGCCTTACCCTCGTATGATGTTTACAAGCATCCTGAGTGGTTTTGAGAGCTATTGCTCCAATATTTCACTTTTTTGAAAATGTTATTGAATTTTTTTTCTGTATTAGAATCCACCTGGCATGTGCAATCCTAGTTACCGGTTCCTTGTGAGTACTTCCTGATTCCACAGAAATCACGTGATGCTGTGAACTTTCAACTCAGCTGGACAGCAGAGTTGAAATGTCACAGCATCAAAACGAGGAAGTACTCAAGAGAAGCCTGTAACTAGGATTTGAGAGGCTTAGATAATGATTACAATTTAACATTGGAGGAGTAACAGAACTAAAAATCTTCTGAGACAGATAAAAAGCAAAGGTAAAAAATAAAAGAATAATAAACAGCTACTAACCATTTAATGCAATTAGTGAAAATATTGGCCCGTGTCCTCATAAGGATGGAAGCAAACCTTGAGTCAAATATCAGCAAAAAACCACATGAAACGTTTCCTAAATGAATTGTCTACAGGAAGGGAGGATGTAGGCTAGTTTTGAGACACTTTGTTCTAATTTGAATTGAGGTGACATAGCCATTCAGAAGCACACTGTATTGCCATCAGCTGAATATTCCGTAGAGCCTCTTGTTGTTCCTATCTGTTCATGTTTCTTCCTGTTCAGCACTCAGCTCACATCATCCTGAGCTCAAACCACACAGGTGTGATTCTGTTTGAAATGAACCAGCAGTCTTCTGGGTGAGTAATGAGAATATTATACCGCTTACACCGGCCTCTCCAACGCTTCAGCACACACTGTTCTGTCAGTATTGAGTCTAGCTCTATTTTAACTTTAACTTTATCTTCTGAACTCCAAGGTCCGATAAAATATGAGCAGTCCGCTAACCAGCTCTAGAGAGTTGGAGAGGGGCCCACTCTACATCTCAATCAGGGATACAGGCAGAGATACAGGCAAGGAGAATGTCAGAGATACAGTCAGGGACAGCGTCAGGGATACAGGCAGGGAGAACGTCAGAGATACAGGCAGGGAGAATGTCAAGGATACAGGCAGGAAGAACATCAGAGATACAGGCCGGGATACAGGCAGGGAGAATGTCAAGGGTACAGGCAGGGATACAGGGAAGGAGAACGTCAGAGATACAGGCAGGGAGAATGTCAAGGATACAGGCAGGAAGAACATCAGAGATACAGGCCGGGATACAGGCAGGGAGAATGTCAAGGGTACAGGCAGGGATACAGGGAAGGAGAACGTCAGAGATACAGGCAGGTAGAATGTCAGAGATACAGCCAGGGATACAGGTAGGGAGAATGTCAAGGATACAGGCAGGGATACAGGCAGGGAGAATGCCAGAGATACAGGCAGGGATACAGGCAAGGAGAACATCAGAGATACAGGCAGGGATTCAGGCAGGGAGAACGTCAGAGATACAGGCAGGGAGAACATCAGCGATACAGGCAGGGAGAACATCAGAGATACAGGCAGGGATACAGGCAGGGAGAACATCAGAGACACAGGCAGGGATACAGGCAAGGAGAACGTCAGAGATACAGGCAGGGATACAGGCAGGGAGAATGTCAAGGATACAGGCAGGGAGAACGCCAGAGATACAGGCAGGGATACAGGCAAGGAGAACATCAGAGATACAGGCAGGGATTCAGGCAGGGAGAACGTCAGAGATACAGGCAGGGAGAACATCAGAGGGCAGCAATAACAACTAGAGGTAACCCCTCACAGTAGAAATTCAGCTTTCAGGAGTCATTTCAGAGACTGGATTGTTTAGTGAAGGATCCCAACAATAACAACAATACTGAACAGCAGAGGACACATACACGATAAGACATTGAACAGACAGGAAATCAAATACCGTATTCGTAGGACAATGCAGATCATATGAAATCCCTTAAAAGGATATGGCAACATGTAAATAATTATTTTATCAAGGATTGTGAGGCACTGAGAGGGAAGAAAAGCCCTCGCTACAGAAACCAGGGCAGTCATTGTAACTCCTGAGTGTGTGAGAGAGTTGTGTGGCACCCCTGAGGGTGAGCGGTGAGTGTGCGAGAGAGTTGTGTGGCACCCCTGAGGGTGAGCGGTGAGTGTGCGAGAGAGTTGTGTGGCACCCCTGAGGGTGACCGGTGAGTGTATGAGAGAGTTGTGTGGCAGCCCTGAGGGTGAGCGGTGAGTGTGTGAGAGAGTTGTGTGGCACCCCCAGGGTGAGCAGTGAGTGTGCGAGAGTGTGCAAGTGTCGAATTAAACACCCACTCCACCCAGAGAGCACTTGACAGCAGTGGCTGTTTAAACACAGCAATGTGAGGAGCACACATTCAGTTTGATGCTGCTTCGTGTTCAGTTTGCTGAATTCAAGGCCAATTCAATTTGTTTTAGTGCTGTTTATAAAGATGACTGTGCCTTTTGGGAAGAGTGCTGGGCAGGGAGCGCTATTGCGCTGAAACAAATGTTGCCTGGGCTGAGGCTGTGGAGTATGGATCCCTACAGTAGATGAGCAGACAGATAGATACACAGAAGTAGAGACAGTGGAAAAACTGAATCCTCAATGCATTTCAGTCTCATAGAGAGAGGACAGAAATAGAAGGTTTTTCAATCAAAGGCTATGAGGAAAGACTTGAGGGGAAAAGAAAGAGGCAGCAGGAATCCTAATTCACAGTGTAGCATACATGCCTCCCAATACATCTGCTCTGTTCTTCCTGTTATTTTTAATATATTTTTTATATCTGATGTACTCTGAGAGTAGTTGTGGAAAAAAAGAAAAAGAGATGGGGAGAGAGGGGAGAGACAAACAAGGACAGGATTGCCTCTTGGCATTTTTAGAACACAGCATTCTAATGACAAATAGTCTGCACCTTTTCTTCTTAGTAATCCTAATTGTTGCTGTCTTTTCATTTGAAGTCGGTACTAAGCTGTGAAAAAAACTGCCTGTGTGTACGTGTGTGTTTTACATAACAGTCTCTCAACTCTAACCAATAAACCACACTTCCTCCCTCCCTCCCTCCCAGTCCCTCATCTCTGAAGGAGAAGGGGGGGTGGAGAGGATAAGGGAGGGAAGAGGAGATGGGTGAGTCTTCCTCTGTCCCCTTTATATACGCACCCATTTGTTTGATTGCTCACTCACAGAACACGTTTCAGAGTCATTTCAAACAAGACAGGTATACAGACATACAAGCAGACTGACAGACATGTAGTGTAAATAGACAGAGAGGCAGGCACATAAGCAGGCAGACAGACATGAAGGCAGCTAGACAGACAGGTAGACAGACAGCTAGACAGAAACACAGACCCCTAGGGAGGCAGACAGACAGACAGAAGGCTGCAACACTCTCTCTCTCTTATCACAGGCTCAGAGGACTGTGTCTGTCACTGTATGTGCTCAGAGTTTGAAGTTACAAAGCATTGCTTGTCTGCCTCAGTCTGCCCTACTTTCAAACTGAAATCAGAACAGCGGCACAGACTCCCCCCTCCTCTCTCCCCATTCCCCCCACCCTCCTCTCTCCCCACTCCTCTCTCCCCATTCCTCCCCCTTCTCTCTCCCTCTCTTCTCTCCCCATTCCTCCCCCCTCCTCTCCCCACTCCTCTCCCCCTTCTCTCTCCCTGCTGGTCTCGCTCTCTCTTTTCCTAAACTAACAAAATCAGGAAACATAAAACAAGGCTTTTCTCACTGGAACTTATCAGAGGTTACTGGACGTTTCGAGTCACCCTGCAGAACACAAAGGCATTCATTCTGCCCTCCAGTGCTCACAGAATAGACCTGTCTGTGTATCTAACAGTCTCTCCCTCTTTTTTTCTCTCCTCCTTCCTTCTCTCAATCCTGTCCCCTGGAGCAGCAGACCATTTAGGGATTGAGTTTATGGGTGAGTAGAAGATGATAATCTCTTTATTACTTTATATCTGCTGGAGTTACATGTTAGTTTTGCATGCTAGTCTGACCTGCTGTTAGGCATTCCCTTACTGGCAGGAGTTGAGAGGGCAGGGGAGAAAGTGGAGGGGGAAAGAGGGAGAGGCAAGGTAAGAGGTGAGAGGGGAATAGAGTGAAGGGAAGGGGAGTGGAACAGAGGGCAGTGGAGGGGATGAGGGTGGTCTGTTCACACCAGTGGGGAGCAAACTTAATCCACCCCACAGCATTGAGAAGTCAGGAGCTACCCCCCCCCCCCCCCCCCCCCACCCCACTAGAGCCAGTCACTTCATCCTCATGCAGTACAGTCAATGCAATAAACAGCACACACCCACTCTCTGAACAAAAATAGTTACTGACACAAAATTAGATACTTTATCAATGGCAAAGTGACATCAAAAGTAAAAAAGTTTTTTGGCAGGCAGCAGACTATGTTCAGTGATTTCAGCACCATATCAGTGGACAGCTCCCTGGTACACACTGTGAGCTCAACAGCTTTCTACCTGTAAGCACAATTTCCACAGTGTAGTACCTGCTTGCATTCAGGGTTTGGTTATTGTGTGTATTGATTGACCCTATATGCTATAATCCTCTGCAGCAGTC
Source organism: Acipenser ruthenus (assembly GCF_902713425.1). NCBI lineage: Eukaryota > Metazoa > Chordata > Actinopteri > Acipenseriformes > Acipenseridae > Acipenser > Acipenser ruthenus. The sequence continues at coordinate 31,980,444 of NC_081201.1, forward strand.
ATCTTCCTAGTGCTGTCTAGTCAGGCACAGACTATCATAACCCTTTCAAAGGGAGAGAGAGAGAGAAGATGCTTAACCAAGTCATAGAGAATCTTTTAAATGCTTTCAATGACAGTTTGAGAAAGAGAGAAGATGTGTGTGTGTGTGAGAGAGAGAGAGAGAGAGAGAGAGAGAGAGAGAGAGAGAGAGAGAGAGAGAGAGAGGTAGAGCAGAGATGCCAACTGCTATGTTTTGGGCATAGCAACTATGATTTTCATGCAGTTGCTATGGTGCTACGGGCAAAGCCCTTAAAACTACAGTTAGGTGTCTTTGAATGCAGTTACATTAAGCCAATGTACGTGCTGGGCTCTTGCCGCTCTTTGTGAGAGGAACTTGCAAGGGATTTCCCATGGCTTTTAGGGTGTGTCCTCATCTGAAAAGCGTATTGTGATTGGGTGCCTCTGTTGATTTTTATCTTACAAAGTTGGCATCTCTGGTAGAGAGAGAGTGTGAGTGCATCTCAGTCTGAACAGCTTGGTTACTGGTTGATGTCGACCCTCAGAGAGATATTCATTCCATTGCCTGTCGCTCAGCAACTGGCTGAAGGGGTATGTTTGTTGTTTGCAGATGGCACCTGATTGGTCACAAATTACAGACACACAACACTGGTCACAACTCACAGAAGCACAACACTGACACACAACATGACTGTACAATCAACACAACACTCCACTCACACACTCCTAGTCCCCCAGTCCTCGGTCCTCAGTGCTCTGATTACAGTGTACAGGAACCACTTCACTGATTACAGCACACTCATTTCACACAGCCTGGGGAAACAAGGGGAAATAATTCATTATAACGGACTCCCAATTTAATATTCACTTTGAAAGAGAAATAATAAAGCTCTCCAGGGCCTGGAAGATTTTGGCACTTGCCTAGTCACTCACCCCAGACACAGAGCGCCTTGTGAATGAGACAAGGGGCCGAGACACCCCCTGCCTGACCCTGCTGACAAGTCATAAGCCTCTGTAGCTGTCCCCTGCTGCCATTTTACCATTCCATTCCTTAACAGAGAGTGGCAAAGGTTTTAATACTGTTCTCTCTCTCTCTCTCTCTCTCTCTCTCTCTCTCTCTCTCTCTCTCTCTCTCTCTCTCTCGCTCTCTCTCTCTCTCTCTGTCTGTCTTGTCTGTCTGTCTCTCTCTCTCTCTGTCTCTCGTTCACTCTCTCACTCCTGTGTACAGAGAGTAAGGAGGTGTACCAGAGGCAGGTGCTGTCAATCTCCTGCATCACGATTGGGATCAGTATCCTGGGCACGCTCTGTGTCGCCTTCTACTGCCGCAACAAGTGAGTAAGGGGCCATCTGGTGGCGGGGAGCCAGCCAGCCAGCCAGCCAGTTCTCAGTGGGATAGCCTCTTCAGACAGTATGTGACACCATATAAAACTGTCAAGAAACCAGCAAGACTGAACTGAATAGCTGAACTGCTCTTTCCTGCAGCTACAGTACATTGCTTCTTGCAAGTTTCATATTGTTACAATTGTTTCATTCCTCTTAGAAAGTTTGTATTCACTTTTGCACTTACATGTTCCATGCTCTTATTTATTTATATTAAAAAAATGACCAATGCTGTATTGGGGAACATCATGATGAGTTTCAGCATTCCAAAGACAGTGTTTAAATGTCTTATTTATAGAATCTGTTCTGTATTCCATTGTTCTAATATTGATGTTATTATCTCGCTTGTTCTCCCCCTGCTCACTCATGCTCAATTAATATATGAAGTTCATTAGACATAAAAACATTCTTATGCACTCCTGAGCTAAACCTGCTTTCTCCCCAGGAGACGGAAGGAGAAGCTCCAAGCTCACCTGAAAGACAGCCACAGCCTCAAGAGCTACAGCCTCAACGCCTCCAGCCTCATGTCCAAATCCACCTTCAAGCCTCAGAGTGTAAGTTGCAGTATCTTCTCATTGGATTGCTCTTTATTGTATTTGATTGTATTGGGATTTAGTCTTCTAGAGCACCAGGGCTAACACCCTCATTCTTCTTCAAAAGTGGATGAATTAGAAATACAAATATGGAACTCACATTGGTGTCACCATCTTAACAGCAGTTTTGCATTGCTTAACTTTATTGACCTGTATGCTACTGTATTGGAATATACCAAACCAATGGACTGGGAGGTAGGAAGGGGAGTATCATTGTCTAGTGGTTAGAGCTAAAGGACTATGAGGGTGAGGGGGGCAGTGTGATCTAGGGGTTAGAGTTGAGGGACAGAGAGAGAGAGAGGAAGGCAGTGTGGTCTAGTGGTTAGAGCTGAGGCAGGAGAGATCAACTGGAAGAGGCAGGCATTGTGATGGTCTAGTGAAAGAGGGATGTAGTTTAGTCTAGTTTTGTTCACGGTAGATTATTTTTTTTAATGCTTTTGTTTGATCTGTCTTGAAAAGCACACTCTTGAATAAAGGTGCATGAGAGTACTCTTGATAATACGATGCCTGTGGATTGAAGTTGTCTGAAGGGTCATTTCAATTCTCCATTAGAGGAAAGCTGAGCAAAGTGAAGAATGGGAGACAGCTTTAAAGCAATCAATTCCTCCAACTCATTCAAAACAACCCATTCATCCAAAATCCCTGTCATTCAATCTTATCAACAAGGGCAACAATAGGAATAGTACATACCTCTCCGAGGGGTGGCTGCTGTTGTTTATTAGTGTATAGTAAGAAGTTCCAAAAAACACTGAGCAAAAAAAAAAAAAACTTTCAATTCTCAAACATATTAGACCTTTTTTCCCCAATGGGAGTGGCTTGGTAATGGTTTATAATGCATTTTGAAAATGTTCCCATTATCTGCTGTGGGATCAGGAATGACCAATGATGTCATGCTTGGACAGTGTAAGGCATTATATGTTTCCTATTGAAAGCAGTGGGTTTTTTTCCACTTTGTGACAAAATTGTGTTTCTCTGCAGTATTGCAAGGCTCCTGTGCCCTCCCCTGCACTAGGGGGCAGTGTTCATGAGTCCAGTTTCTCGCATGGCGGGGGCACAGATTTCACAGGAGGCCGATCCCCCCACACCAGGATTTCGCAGAGGGTGAAACAGCACAGGTATGACATCAGCAATGCACAGTTATCTATGATCAAAGTGTTGCAGTGTCACTGGCACAGATACTGTATGACATCATCAATCTTTACTCATGGAGCTGTCACAGAATGGCTAAACTGTAATTTGGGATTAGCTTTTGGAATTGGGGGAAGAGAATGAAGAAAGTATTTCCTAAGAAGGAATATTGCAATCCGCAATGACTAGCAGCTGGCTGATTCTATTCTGTAGTGCACTATGCTATAGTCTTGGAACAGTGTGATTGAGCTGGAGAGAGTTTATTGCTGTAATAGAGCCATTATTTACACTAGTTAATGTTGTAATCATTTGTGATATCCTTCTATTATGGTACAGTTAGTGTAATCCTGGGATACTCTGTTAATTCCATCTGTAAATCTGGTTGTACTGTGTGTCTGTCCCAGTATAGTTTTCCGTTCTGTGATTCTGACAAGCAGTTTGGTTCAGTTTCTCATACAGCAGATTCAGACAGGAGTTCCAGAATTCAAGCATGTTAAAGTGCTGCAATACAACATTTCAAATCTACCAAGCACAAATACAGGGAATGCATCAGTGGGTTGCAACTCCAAATAACATTACTAAAAACCAAGGTAATGTCTACAAGTGTAATAGTAAAGTGCATTAGCGAAATGCATCATGAAAAATGCAGTAGAGAATGCATCTAAGTGCTGCCATTAGTCCACCGAGTAACATCAAGAAACCCATATCATATAAGAACAAACTCTTGACATTGTTATAAAATGGCTCCCAGACTGTGTTGCCCCTGATATAATAATATTCAGCTGTGTCTTCATTGCAGATAGAATTCCTGGATAGTGTTCTGTGTTTATCTTCAGCATACAGTAATTTCCCAGATTGTGTTTCATGATATTCCTAGTGTATTTACAGTGTGTTGTGTTATTTGATGATGTAATCCCTGAATTGTTTTGTGTGTAATTCCCAAATCCTGTGTTTGTGTGTAATTCCTGAATTGTGCTGTGTGTAATTCCTGGATTGCGCTGTGTGTAATTCCTGGATTGCACTGTAATTCCTGGATTGCGCTGTGTGTAATTCCTGGAATGTGTTGTGTGTAATTCCAGGATTGTGCTGTGTGTAATTCCGGGATTGTGGTGTGTGTAATTCCGGGATTGTGGTGTGTGTAATTCCTGGATTGTGGTGTGTGTAATTCCTGGATTGTGCTGTGTGTAATTCTGGGATTGTGGTGTGTGTAATTCCTGGATTGTGCTGTGTGTAATTCCTGGATTGTGGTGTGTGTAATTCCAGGATTGTGCTGTGTGTAATTCCGGGATTGTGCTGTGTGTAATTCTGGGATTGTGGTGTGTGTAATTCCTGTATTGTGGTGTGTGTAATTCCTGGATTGCGCTGTGTGTAATTCATGGAATGTGCTGTGTGTAATTCCAGGATTGTGCTGTGTGTAATTCCGGGATTGTGCTGTGTGTAATTCTGGGATTGTGGTGTGTGTAATTCCTGGAATGTGCTGTGTGTAATTCCAGGATTGTGGTGTGTGTAATTCCTGGATTGAGTTGTGTGTAATTCCTGGAATGTGCTGTGTGTAATTCCAGGATTGTGCTGTGTGTAATTCCGGGATTGTGCTGTGTGTAATTCTGGGATTGTGGTGTGTGTAATTCCTGGATTGTGGTGTGTGTAATTCCTGGATTGAGTTGTGTGTAATTCCTGGATTGTGCTGTGTGTAATTCCTGGATTGTGGTGTGTGTAATTCTTGGATTGTGGTGTGTGTAATTCCGGGATTGTGCTGTGTGTAATTCTGGGATTGTGGTATGTGTAATTCCTGGATTGTGGTGTGTGTAATTCCAGGATTGTGGTGTGTGTAATTCCTGGATTGCGTTGTGTGTAATTCCTGGATTGCACATAATTCCTGGATTGTGGTGTGTGTAATTCCTGGAATGTGCTGTGTGTAATTCCTGGATTGTGCTGTGTGTAATTCCTGGATTGTGCTGTGTGTAATTCCTGGATTGAGTTGTGTGTAATTCCCGACTCCCATACTATATGTTGCAGGAGCAGCTCACTGTCTCACAGTCCGGACCAGCAAAGCCGAGCCACACACAGACTCACCCCTCGCAGGACACCGCCCCCTCTACGTGGGAGACTCAATCCTATTGGAGGAGCCAGGGATTCTGGGCCCGCCTACCAGCACCTGCAGGAGGTGGAGCCATCAGAGAAGGAGGTGGTGCAGGAAGGGTGAGCGACAGGGGGCAGGGCAGAGGATCACTCTCCCATTAGCACAGAGCTGAGAGCTGTATCAATGGGGGTGCATGGAGTGAATCCATGTAAAAGAAGAGGTGGAACCCCAGAAAATAGTAAGGGTGTCCAACCTATGAATGAGACAATACCTTGGTTAAATTGAAGTCTTGCTGCAGATTGATTCCCAGTGACTCTGACACAAACAGGGAGTGTTTGACTCAATGGCAGGCTGACCTACATTCTGGTCTCTCTCTGCCTGCTGCCAACCTGTGTTGCCATGGATACAGTCTGCAGAGGAAGCAGGGCTAGGAGTAGAGGCCGAGGCACAGTGGGAACGGAGTGGCCCTGCTCTGCACTGCCAGCCTGCACGTGTGTGCTGAGCTCCCCATTCTACAGTAATGCAATTCAGCAGTGTGGAGTAGTGGTTAGGGCTCTGGACTCTTGACCGGAGGGGCGTGGGTTCAATCCCAGGTGGGGGACACTGCTGCTGTACCCTTCAGCAAGGTACTTTACCTAGATTGCTCCACTAAAACCCAACTGTATAAATGGGTAATTATGTAAAAATAATGTGATATCTTGTAAGTCGCCCTGGATAAGGGTGTCTGCTAAGAAATTAATAATAATTCATAAAACACATACATACAAATGCTTCCCTGAAACTATCCATTATATTATTAAACAATTGTAAGTCGCCTCGGATAAGGGCGTCTGCTAAGAAATAAATAATAAAAATAAAAATAATAAAATCACCAGCTCCATCTCTGCTCTCTAAAGTCTGGCCTCTGTGTGCTGGTTCACTCTGAGAATCCTCAAGCACAGGAGAGAGTTTATCAGTGTTCAAAGGGACTGCCGATTGTTTTGTTAGTGCCTAGTTTCAAAGCAATGCGATCAGAATCTCTGAAGTTTAAATTCCGTGCCTCTTCAACATTCCTGAAATGTGCACTTCTTTAACAAAGACACGATTGCAAATGATAATTAATGCAGTTTCCAGATCGAGAGAGGCGTGCTGGGAATTGACATTTCTAGGTCGAGTGTAGTGTTCTGTATTTGACGTGGACCAGTTTGTACACATCCTTGATGAAGGCTTAAATCAACAACAACACCATTAGCAAAGATATAACTCAGTGTTAAATATGTATTGAATGTCTGAAGATGGTCTGTGTCAGAGATTATAAATGATTACACAAATACTATATGCTCAAAACCTCCTGGCCTGTTATGTCATTGTTGTGAATAAAGATAATATAATTACTTACGGCATGATATTATCTGCAAACCGGTTCTGGTCCCTCTCACGGATGAGTGCAGCTCACTTACTGAGTAGGACGGAAAGCAACCCTGATGAAAGCTCAGCCATGCTTTGAACAAATAATCTGTGTGTAATTATTTATAATCCATGACATGCTGCGCTTCAAACACTTGCTATGCCTCTGTTGAAATATTCATAACTCTCTCATTGTTAAGAAAAATATTCAAGATTTAAGTTGTGTGACAAATACCACATAGCTTCTAAACTTGATCTGACCAAGAACAATTCTACAGTTGCTTTTGTATTGACGCTAAAGTGGTTCCACGTGTTTGCGAGTAGTTTGATGTTAATTTGTTTGGTGTTGATTTAAAAGGGGTCATTTTCCATGTCCCAGTCTTCTTTTGTCTTCGCTGGGAAATGCCTAAAGCCTTATCAGCACAGCAACACCAGCACATGTCTGCCTGGTGATTATCATTATCAATACAATAAAAAAACAGTTTTTCAGCACAATCCTCAAATGAAACAGCTGAGGAGGCTTTAGAGGGTAGGAGACACTATACACATTGGTGAGGGTATGGAATGGGTTACTTAGACACGTTGTTAATGGTGAATCCCTGGGATCCTTTAGATCCAACTTGACAGTTTGAGATCAATAATCAACTAGCAACTGAATGAGCACTCCTGGTCTGAAAGGACTCCTCTCGTTCATAAATGTTCTCATTTTCTTATAGCTTGTCCAGCTTGATTGCTCACGCTCTCTCCTTCTGTCTCTTCCCTACACAGGCACTACTCAGTAGGCGGCACCCCCCCACTACACCCCCAGGATGTTTTCTTAAATATGCAACCCCCCCTCTGTGCTTCTGCTTCAGGGGCTGGAGGGGCGAAGCCTGAACTGCAGTGCAGCCTAGATCCCCAGAGAGCCTGGTCTATCCCTATCATCCCCTCTGTCCAGGGCCCTGATGACCCTTCCTGTATGCAAACGAGCAGAGAGCGAGGGGACAGGGGCTGTGCCTCAGCACCAGGGAGCTCCGCCCTCTCTCTCAGCCCTGTGCGCTCCCCAGCTGCATTACCACCCACTGGCCAGCAGCAGGAGGTGGCGCTGTTGCTCCACACTGCTCACGAGCAGCTCAGGGTGCTGGCATACGCTCACAGGAAGTGTGAGGACTGCAGTCTGGTCCTCCCAACCAGCTTCATGTCACTGGCTATAAAAGGAGGAGGTGTGGCCAAACCCACCCCTGCTGAGACCCAATTGGTCCATCCCAGAGGTCCCCACAAAGACAACTCTTCCTGTCAGTGAACCATAAAGAGGTGTAGCTGATCTGATCTTGGACCAATCGTACTGCAGAGGAGGAGTTTCAAAATGTGACTGCAGAAACAACATATGGGAACAAGCAAATACAAAAAAAACCTTTAAAAACTCAAACAACTGACAAATGGAAGAAATGAAAAGACATACAGATGGAGGTTCAAAACAAAAAAGAGAAATTATTTATATGCATTTATTTAAAATGAGAAGCATCTACTTAGAAAGAAAACCAAATAGTCTATCATCTCCATGGTGTTTTTAATTGTTAAAAAAAGTTAAATGTAAAGAAGTAAAAAAAACACAAATGATAAAAGTTTGAATTTTTACAAGTAAACAGTTATGAAACTCACTTCAAACTGCCTGCCATTCTCCCTCAATCTGTACCCCTGTGTAATGTAACAGAGTCCCCAGCTCTCCCTCAATCTGTAATAGAGCCCCCAACTCTCCCTCAATCTGTAACAGGGCTCCCAACTCTCCCTCAATCTGTAACAAAGCCCCAACTCTCCCCCAATCTGTAACAGAGCCCCCAACTCTCCCTCAATCTGTAACAGAGCCCCCAACTCTCCCTCAATCTGTAACAGAGCCCCCAACTCTCCCTCAATCTGTAACAGAGCCACCAACTCTCCCTTAATCTGTAACAGAGCCCCCAACTTTCCCTTAATCTGTAACAGAGCCCCCAACTCTCCCTTAATCTGTAACAGAGCCCCCAACTCTCCCTTAATCTGTAACAGAGCCCCCAACTTTCCCTTAATCTGTAACAGAGCCCCCAACTCTCCCTCAATCTGTAACAGAGCCCCCAACTCTCCCTCAATCTGTAACAGAACCCCCACCTCTCCCTCAATCTGTACCCCACTGTAACAGAGCCACCACCTCCCCCTCAATCTGTACCCCTCTGTAACAGAGACCCCACATCCCCCTCAATCTGTACCCCTCTGTAACAGAGCCCCCAACTCTCCCTCAATCTGTAACAGAGCCCCCACCTCTCCCTCAATCTGTACCCCTCTGTAACAGAGCCCCCACCTCCCCCTCAATCTGTACCCCACTGTAACAGAGCCACCACCTCCCCCTCAATCTGTACCCCTCTGTAACAGAGACCCCACATCCCCCTCAATCTGTACCCCTCTGTAACAGAGACCCCACATCCCCCTCAATCTGTACCCCTCTGTAACAGAGCCCCCAACTCTCCCTCAATCTGTAACAGAGCCCTCACCTCCCCCTCAATCTGTACCCCTCTGTAACAGAGCCCCCACCTCCCCCTCAATCTGTACCCCTCTGTAACAATGCCCCCAACTCCCCTTCAATCTGTACCCCTCTGTAACAGAGACCCCACATCCCCCTCAATCTGTACCCCTCTGTAACACCTCTCCCTGATGAAATGCACAGTTCATTCCCCTTCCTGAATTGGGGTGACTCTGTACACCCTTTTTTCTTCCTTTCTTCCTGCTTGACCTTTGTCCTCTGCCTGAAAATCCTACTAAAAGATTTGCGGCTGGCAGGTTCAGGGTTTCGATTGGCTAAAATTGATCTATCAGCATTGTGTGTATTTAATCAATTTGTATTTTCTTAAAACCCTTATTCCCAGCTGAATGTTGGATTGTGTTAATATTTTACAACCCCCCCCCCCCCCCCCCCCAAGTTAAAACTCATAGGACGCCTGTAGGAAGTTTGATTGAAATGTCTGAATAGAACAGGACAATTCCACAGGCGCTGTATTTTTTGGATTAGTTTTTACCTTTGAGTGTGTCCATGCTGCACACTGTGGCTGTATCATCCATAACTATTAAACACGCCATAGAGCTACATTTAGAAATACTGAAACAAAATGACTGCCCAGCGTAGCACAGATACTGTCGCTCCTGAATGGCTTCACTCAGAGAGTTTAACCAATCAGAACCCTGGACTCAACGACATGACAGAAGTGTTGGAGACGAGCCCCGAGATCTGGGCACTGTGAGGGAGTGCTGGAGAGAGTTTCTATTCTTTTATGTTTTTAAAAACTGAAGGTGTCACGAGGCTGCTATCTCATACACTGAGGGGAGGGGGTGCCAGGGCTGTGCAGTAAATTCAGAGTCAGGACGTTCCCTTAACGAGAACCCATTCAGATTCTCATAAAACTGCCAGGCACCCTGGAGAACAAGTTTTTTCATCGCCACTCAATTAATCAAAGCCACATGGTTTTTAAAATATAGGGCACGAAGCCCATTACAGTCTAAGGGAAACTATAGCATTTTAAATGGGATGTGCTTTTAACCTCACAATTATAGAGGCTGAAAAGAGGAACAAATAAATTAACAAATATCCCTGTGTATTGGCTGCTGCCACCCAAAGGAGCTCATCAGATTTCTTTTTAGTCACACTTCAGTTTAAGGATCGATTTATAAAAAAATCTATAAGCTTGTTATCAAAGGTGCAAGAAGGAATCACAGCTTATTTCAGTGCTGTTTTCATGAGACTTGCTGTCATCTTATTCATTATCCAGTTTCATACAACACCTTCTTTACATGTTCTTATAACACTGCATTGTTACAGCCTTGATGTATTATTAATGACAGCAGTCTAATATTGTTTAAAAGCACCTTTGTAACACACTCAGAGAGGTTTTATAGATTACACATATCCTCAAACTGAAGTTATGTTAATAACAATGTAATTACATGTAAACTGAAGCCTGAAGTCTTGACATCATATTTAATTCAGATTAAAAAGCAACGGATCCTGTGTGTTCATGACCACGCCCACCCTGTTACTGAGGGATCAATGCTGGGTCTGGGGTTTGCTATGGATTGTTTTCTATATTAATGTTGCGTTCATATGTATTCAATTGTAATTATTTAGAAACTACTTTGTAATTACATTATTATAACTGGAAGTTGAAATAAAATGTTACATATATATATATATATATATATATATATATATATATATATATATATATATATATGCCTGTTAGGTATTCCAGTACTGGGTTTAAACTGCTATTAAATAGTCAAATTGTCACCAGTAAGCCAGCTGCTGCTAGATAATCAATGCTTTGAACTGGAACACACATTTACTGTTTTACTGGAAACAACATGCCATCACAGGTGCCCTGGTTCTAACACTGTGGCATGGCATTGGCAGCACTGTGTGTTGGTTGTTCATGCCATATCCTGAGATATTACTTACCCATTCAAAGAAATACGTTAAAATGTTGTTGTATCATTGCCCCTCAGTACAGACCCACTGCTTGCCATTGTAGTGCTGCTGTCTGCCTGCCTTCCTATTGAAGAGCATTTGTAAATGAAGGTTCAAGGAAAGGTGTATTTTTTTATCAATGTCTCTGTGCAGTGCAGCTGCAATGAAAGTTTGTGCTGTCTGACTCAGTGAGTCTTGTATTCTCTGTGCCAGGATTGCATTTTAAACCAGCCTGGAGGGAAGCAGTAAGACAGACAAACAGCAGGAAATGTGTGTTCCAGATAGCAGCTGCAGTATCTCCTGAACTTGAAATGAAGGAAAGGGCAGAGACACACCACTCCAGCAGTAAACTCCACCCAGGTCCCAAAAAATCAACTGACTAATAGTGATACTAATATGTTGGAATAATAATTATAATAATCTTTTTCCATCATGTATTTGTCTTCAGCCACAAAAGCATCTCATAGTATAATGGAAACAGTGCTGAGTAAGTAAAAAAAAAAACAACTTAGTAACATGTTAGAACAGAACATTTATTATGTTATGCTTGCCAAAACACACACTCACAATAGAAAGTAACCTTCTTAGCCTACAATGAGGAGCTGGAAAGCAGGTTTCAGAAGAGTGTTTGTGGTCTGGGAGGTAGGAAAACCTGACCTGGAATATCCTAAAGGACCGGAGTTCAGAGAAAGATGATGCCCCCCCCCCCCTTTTCTCACACTAAGAACAATGTGAATCTTGAATAACCACTAAAATGCCTCAGTACCATGATAGCACTGAGGGAGCCCACGTTAATGCACTGTGATGATGATCAGCACTGGACTGAACCAGACCTCACACAGGACAGCACCAGACAGGAAGCAGACCTCACACAGGACAGCACCAGACAGGAAGCAGAACTCACACAAGGACAGCACCAGACAGGAAGCAGAACTCACACAAGGACAGCACCAGACAGGACCAGACCTCACACAGGACAGCACCAGACAGGACCAGACCTCACACAAGGACAGCACCAGACAGGAAGCAGACCTCACACAGGACAGCACCAGACAGGAAGCAGACCTCACACAAGGACAGCACCAGACAGGAAGCAGACCTCACACAGGACAGCACCAGACAGGACCAGACCTCACACAGGACAGCACCAGACAGGAAGCAGACCTCACACAGGACAGCACCAGACAGGACCAGACCTCACACAGGACAGCACCAGACAAGAAGCAGACCTCACACAGGACAGCACCAGACAGGAAGCAGACCTCACACAGGACAGTACCAGACAGGAAGCAGACTTCACACAAGGACAGCACCAGACAGGAAGCAGACCTCACACTCTCTCCTGCAGCAGCGCTAGCAGACCTCACATTCTCTCCTGCAGCAGCGCTATGGCAGTGCTAATCTTGAGGGCTATAGGGCTCACACTGCGGGTGGATTCTCCAGGGGGTGCTGTATATATTTGTGCCCTGTGACCCCAGTTTCCAGAGCTGCTCTCTGAAGGATGCATTAAAGTGCTGCTCTTTGACAGTAACCTGCTGGCTAACATGATGTTTCTGTGATGCCCTGTAAAGCAGCTCCATTCTATTCTGTTTCTTCTTTTGTTTTTTTTTATTTTTCAATAAAGACGAGTTTTCAGTGTTGCACAGGACCTCCGCCCCAAGCCTGCTTTGTTTCACTCGACCTCCGCCTGCTCGCCTGGGCTCGCCTGAGTGATGTCATCAGTTTGCATTATATTCAAAGAGTAACATGCTTGTGAAACTCTGATCCGCTCTACTCATATAAGGCCGTATTAGTGGCAGGGACTAAAGGGTAAGCTAGGGTTAATTCACATCACCTAAAAAGTGCCTCCACATAACTCAGGACAATGTCAATCTGCTTGCATTGAGGGAGGGAGACAGCAGCCCAGCACTCAATGACAGGCAGCGAGAGTTCAGGTAAGGCGCTCTCTCTTTCTCTCTCCCTCTCTCCCTCTCTGTCTCAGTTTAATTCAATTCAATTTAAATCGTCATACAAGCATTGCCAAAGTTAACATAGTAAATATTAAAATATCAATCAGAACAGAGAAGATGTGTGCAAAGGCCTCTACTCTGCACTTCCAATGAGGTGGCAGGCTGCAATACACTGTGAACAGATTTCTGCTACCTCTCTTTTCTCTCTCTTTCTCCCACGATCACAGAGAGAGAGAGAGAGATGAGTGTCATCACTAACAAGTTCTGCCGTGATGTACTTTGCAACACTCGCCCTTCAAACACACAACACACAACATGGCAGAATACCGTCCCGTGACTTGCGAAGGTGGCAGCGACATGTTGGAGCCCACACTGAGTGCAGTGCGATGGGGGGGGGGTATGCCATCTGGAGCCTCAAGCTCACGTGAGTCATTCCAGGTTAATCTTGTGATCAGAAGTGTTAGAGGGGTAACAATGCACACACACACACACACACACACACACACACACAGACACTCACTCAGACACATTTATTACTAAAGTTTAAAATATAAAATACTGAACATACAGTCCTCTCCTAATTCAGACGGGTGAAGCTCACAGCAGCCTCTCTCTGTTGCAGCCTCACTGCTGTCCCATCCTCCTGGTACTGAAGGAGGGGTGAGGAGGGGTGAGGAGGGGTGGGGAGGGGGGGGGGGCGTGTTGGTGAAATTCCATTAGCTGCTGTGATTGCTCCTGCCCCCCCAGGCCCCAGCACAGAGCTGTAATTGCACTGCAGAGTCTGTCACAACTGACAGCTCCCCTCAACACCGGGCTAATGCAACAGGAACAAGCTCTCCCTCCATTTCATACCTCCTGCCCTCCTTCCATATCTCTCTCTCTTTCCTTCCAACTCCTTCCATCTCGCTCTCTCCATGTCTCTCATGGTTTCCTGTGTTCACTCTCTCTCTCTCGCCATCTCCACCTTCGCCTCCTTTCCTCCCTCAGCTAAAACCTGCATTGAGATCAGTTTGCATGCAGCTCCAGCTCATAGCATAGGCTGTGCACACAGGTGCTAAAACTCTCTCTCTCTCTCTCTCTCTCTCTCTCTCTCTCTCTCTCTCTCTCTCTCTCTCTCTCTCTCTCTCTCTCTCTCTCTCTCTCTCTGTAACAGCTACATCTTTAGAAATCTAATTCTCATCTTAAATCACAATTTTAACTCAAACCTTTAACTTAATCCAGACATTAAAGGAACTATCAGGTTACAAAATTGCTGTCCGCTCCCCAAGTGATTGAAATATTATTCTCTGCCAGACAGATGATCTTCAAAGTGTGGCTGTGCCCAGAGGATTTGGCACGGAAATGACAATCTGCACTTTATATAACAGCTAGAACACATTACTGTTCTTGCTGCTGTAGTGATCAATACCAAACACTCACAGTGCTTCCAGGTTAGTCCTATGTTAACAAAGATATTATTGCCACAAAAGCTTTTGCTTTTTAAGGTTGTAACAATGTCAAAACTACAGAGGCACCAGAAAAGCCAAGAGCAATATAGCAAAGCTCAAGCAATCCCAGTAAAGCTTCTGCCTCCACTCAAGAGGGGACCTTTCCACCCTGCAGTACAGCCGGAGCGACAAATCCTTCCCCCTGGATTACACTGGCCTCGCCAGATCAGTCTCCCTTCACTCTTATAAGAGATTACCATAGTAAAAGCATAGCAAAGTGTAATAAAGCACCATGAAAACACGGTAAAGCATAGGTAAGCATTGCAAAGCACAGATAGTTAGGTAAAGCATAACTGTGGGAAAAGCATAGGAAAACTGACTGGGGTCTCTTCAGTGCGGAGGCTGACAGTTGGTCTGCTCTCTCCACATCACTGTCATGGATTGGATTGATTGCTCTCCCCTGGTTCACCGGACTCTGCAGTGGAGTGAATGGATTGCTCTCCTCTGGTTCACTCCCCTGAATCCTAGTTTACAGTTTTCTCTGCAGTGCACTGTGTTGTTGGCCCAGTAAGCAATCCTGTTTCACTGAGGGAGGGTCAGTGTTATAATGGGGGCCAGTGAGAGGGGAATTCAGTATTACAATGGGGGGCAGCAATAGGGGAGTTCAGCATCAGTGCACATTGTTAAAATCAGCGTGATTCATTCAAATAAACGCCAGGGGAAAGTCCTGGGCGAAACTCTCATAGAACAGTGCGGGGCTGAGCAGAGCATTTAATGAATGGCTGATTTTTATCTCTCCCTGCTAATTCACTGAGATCAACGCCTGCCTTGTGAATTAGACTCCTCTCCACCTCTCAGGGGACACCTCCTGCCTCCTGAGAGGAGCTGATCTCCCATCCCGTCGCACAGCACCCCAAGCTGCTCACTCATACAACTGCACATTGAGACAGCTCCCATACACAATATATTAGTGTGGAGTGTGACTTTCCCTTGAAGAGATATTGAAAAGCTGTGGCAGCTGAGTCTCAACATTAGAGCAGCTTATAGATCCTGAAGTCACAGAGTCACTTGAGCCCCATTTAAATGGCACCATTTTTCTACACTGTTAAAGATATCGCCCCCCTGCTGCACAAGTAAGTAAGTTCACATCCACCACTAAAAAGACTTTAAGAGAAACACTGACATTCTCTTTTAAAAAACAGCAGCAAGAAAATGTATGGAGGGGCATTTGCTGTTACTCTACTAATTCTGACAAAACATTTAGTTTAATTTCAAGCCCCGTGAATTTCTGATTTGTTGTTTAATATAGGAGGCCGTCCACAGGACAGCATGGCTCATATCTGATGTCGCTGTCACTGGAAATGCGTCTTTTTATGATCTCCCGGTCTCCATCTCCTTTGCACCATTGCATTGCCTCCTTTATCTATCTAGAACTCAGCTTGGAGCAGCCAAACACCTGCTCAACAGAACACTTTGAATATCAAAACCACTTCAAACTGAGTGTCTCTTAATTACTCCTAATTATACTGCATCAACACAGTAATTCCATGGAGGGCTGTGTGGTTCCATTGTCACAGCTTGTTTTAAAGTGTATGATGTTTCACTTTGCATTGTGAACATTGATCTGATTCACTTTTTTGTTTGTGCTGCTTGCAGTCATCCTGAGTGGTTCTTATTTCAATTACTGACATGTTGTGGGTTTTTTAATGTTCAGGAGTTCAGAATTTGCTCTTCTGTTCTAGTTGCCTGCAATAGAGGCTTGTAACCCAGGATAGATCAGCACACGTGTCTTTATAGAAGTAACAGCTCCATCTAGTGCACAGCTGTGTATTGACAGCAATAAAAAATGAAACATACTTTGATAACTGTTACTAGATGGCGCCGACTCTTATGTCTATAAAGACACTTTGGCGTCTCGTGTCTGGTTTACATTCAGTACAGGTGTGTGCAGATGTATTATAACATCCCATTGCTTCTGTTGTTTTGATTTCTTACGAAGCAGTGTGGCGTAGTGGTTAGGGCTTTGGACTCTTGACCGGAGGGTTGTGGGTTCAATCCCTGGTAGGGAACACTGCTGCTGTACCCTTGAGCAAGGTACTTTACCTAGATTGCTCCAGTAAAAACTCAACTGTATAAATGGGTAATTGTATGTAAAAATAATGTGATATCTTGTAACAATTGTAAGTTGCCCTGGATAAGGGTGTCTGCTAAGAAATAAATAATAAATCAAACCCCTGGAACTGACAATCTTGGAAAATTGTCAAAACAGGCGAATGTTTAATTTAATTGATGACTTTAATAGGTCACATTTGCAATTAATTTTAAATAGTAAGAGGAGGGAAAAATGCATGAGACTTTAGAAGTTGTTTAAGATGCCTAAATAAAGCACAAAGTTGTCTAACATTTTCATACATGAGTGCCTATTGTTTCTATATCATTAATTACCAGTCAAAATTTTAAATATAAGGTTTTCATGCAGGCAGGTATATAAAGGATATACGTGACAACTCCTGAGGTGTTCTAATAAACTTGCACACTGCTGTGTCTATTACATGCAACTAGACCAGCAACATTTAACTCTAACATGGAAACTCTAACATGAGTCTGGACGGCATTATTGAAAGGAAACAGAGTCTGTCACCTCGCCTGTGGAACAACAGCAATCCTCTAATTAGCAAGGAGATGCGTTCCTTATTGCACTTTCCATTAAAAACAAATGAATACAGAGCCATCATGCCCCCTCTCAGCGTGCTAAATGGATACTTTTAGAGGAGATGATCATTGTGATTACAATCCAGAGGATAGGATGTATACTGTGAAATCTATCACTTTATCAGTCACAAAATATAAAACAACATGGAACAAACATTATTGTATTGGACTTTTGGATATTAGGTATCTATTTCATGATTTCCTTTACTAGGAACAAATCCTTTAAGAACTTTAGAATGTCTGTATGTCTGTCTGCCATCTAAAGGTTGACAGACAGGGACTGACCACTGAGATGAGAAGAGATTGTACAATCTGGGAGCTGACCAGCAGATGGACAGGACAGGAGCAGGGAGAGGAGTGTGACCAGCTCTCCTCTCGTCAGCTCTTCTTCAGCAGCTTGTCTTCCTCCCTCACTCGTATCTACGACACAAAGCGAAGAGCAGCGGCGCTGTGCCTCCCTGTCTGTCTGGGATGCGCAGGCCAGAGAACAACTCTAACAAATGAGTAAAGGTAGAGTTTCATACATCAGTGCCAGAGCTATGGGTGCGCCCTGTCTCATCAGCATTACCATTACTGTTCCTGCGCTTGCCTGCTGTGTCCTGCTATTAATCACACCGCTCTGTCAACAACACCCTGACGCCGAGCGAACCAGGATGAAACGACATTTTCAATTAAGCTACGCTGACGAGTCTATGTGCAGCAAAGGCCGCCATCCATTTCCTTCTCCCGAGAGCGAGCAGACCAGTTACTCACTGTCGACCCCTTTGAGAAAGTTTACCGAGGTAAAGTACAGGCGAGCATGGTCCTTCACATTCACTTGCTGGTCCAAGTTGAGCGCTTTTTTTGTCCATGGCTGGTTTACTAACTTGTCCGTCACTCACACATCTCAATAGACTGACATGCAGTTGTCATGAATCTCCTCCTAGTGGCTGATGAGTTAAAAATAATGACATCAGACCTGATATTACCTCTCGAGCTTGCTCTTTAGTTGAATGGTAAGTCTTTCATCTTTGAACCGCATGGTTTGCAGTTCACGTCCATCCATTCAATGGGATGAGATGCCAAGTCATTACACAGTCATGTAGTTCCACGTGATTTTGGTTACAGAACCTCAGTTTGAACAGATATACTAGAGCACAGTGTACTGGACTGGCCTTCATAATAAAAACACCATTGGTTTAATCGCCTACCACAGGATATCTTTCACACTGCACACCAGTACAGGTTAGTGCTCACTTCGAGCAGCGTGTGCTGGAGATGCTCTGTATAAAAGATCAGTGTTTCAGTGAAATGTGTTGCCACTTCTTGTTTCTGTTAAAAGGCTATCACGCAGGAGGGGGTCATTGAGGTCACTGCAGAGCATGTAAAACCTCTTTCTCTTTCTCTCTTTCTTTCTCTCTCACACACACACACACAAAGCACTTTGCAGAGCCACACCAGTCAAGTACAGCTCTCAAAATTAAGCCGGCATGCCATTTTCACAAAACGGATGTCACAATTGACGTCTTATAAAACATGAAAATCCTTTCAGATTTTTCTCTTTTTACCCTGAGTGGCCCCTAGTCTGTACCAGCTCCTCTCCTGGTGCTTTAGGCTGTTTTATCACAACTTGACCCACACAAGAAGCAGCACAGTGAATGACATACAACTGTGGTCCAGTGGTTAAAGACAAGGGTTTATAACCACGAGGTCTCTGGTTCAAATCCCAACTCACTCACTGTGTGATCCTGAGCAAGTCACTTAACCTCCTTGTGCTCTGTCTTTTGGGTGAGGAGTTGTTATAAGTGACTCTGTAGCTGATGCATAGTTCACACACCTGGCAAGTCACCTGAATAAATAATTTGTGTAACTGGTGACCAGGTCAACCCTAAAATGAAAGTAAAAAAATGAATGACTCCGGGCTTGATTTGCACATTTTATAACTGAGCCCTTCTTAAATCTGAGACACAGTTTGCAGTATGTTGTGTAGCCAAATTAGAGTGTAGCACAAAAGGAACAATTGCAATTTTACATTTACATGCAGTAGCACGACCACAATAGAGCAAATGGAAATAAAACAGAAAATAACCAAATGAGTTTCATTGGAAGAGAGCACAATTCACCAGACACACTCTGCATTATAAAACTAAACATAATTCCTCGGGTCAATAGTAGAGGCTAATGGGCAGTTGCAAATGGTTGTCAGACACATATATATTGAGCAGGGCTGGCCAGACAGTAAAGTGGAAGAAGTGTCAGAAACTGAAGACAATAATGATGATCCTAATTACCATGAATCATCCTCTGATGAGGCTGAAGATACCGACACTGAATCTGCCATGGTTTCTCCTTCAACATCAAACTCTCCCCACCAGCCCATTGCTTCTAATGTGGACGAAACACTCAAGTCAGAAGATGGAAATATAACATGGGCAGCATCTTCACGTATGAATCAAGGTAGGCTGTCAAATTTCAATGTCATCAAAACGTTTCCTAGGCCTACTAGATAAGCTGTTACTCACATTCATGATATATCCTCAGTAATGGATTTGTTCATACCAACAGCAATGGGAAATATAATACTGGAAATCCAATCATGATATGCATGCCTGAAATAATGTGCACCTCCAAAACACTTTACATTTACTTTATCATATAATAAAATAACTGCAGCATCAATATACATTTGAAATAAAGAAAAATAAAGGGATTGTACTTGACTCCTTACATGAGGTAAATGCAAAAGGGTAACAGCAAATTAAAAATGGTATATGTTATCAAAAGTTGGATTAAGAAAGTCAAGCGATAGAACATTTTTCCAAGAAGACTGCCAGTTGAGCAATAAAGTTACTCGTTCTAATTATAGGGAAGAGCAGATCTTTGGAAGCCTTGATTAACACGCTTGAAAGGGTTCCAGTGATAATGTTCTCTCTCTCTCTCTCTCTCTCTCTCTCTCTCTCTCTCTCTCTCTCTCTCTCTCTCTCTCTCTCTCTCTCTCTCTTTCATGTGCTTATATGTGTATGTCTGTAGTTGTATGCACGTGTGTGTGTGTGTGTGTGTGTGTGTGTGTGTGTGTGCATACGTATTCCCTGTACCACATAGCTCTGTGTGCCTGGGTGTGTCAGAAATGAAACAGGAAAAATACGCATTTCATGTATCTCTCTGTCGTTTGTATTTATTAAGTACTAATCAGGGATACACAACTAAGATTCCACGTCTCATTTTGAGTGTTGTCCAGAAGCACGCAAAACAAAATTCCTGGTGTACCTATCTATCGCCCTGTAAGATTGCGATCAGGATTAGTCCATCTCCCTGCCTCTCTCCCTCTAGGACGATGTTTTCACTGGGATTAAGCAGCAGGATCCTGCACTGACAGCACTAAGCCCAGCAACGACAGGGAATCAATGCAGGGCGACACCGCAGGAAAGCGCAGTGACATCACTCAGTAGCAGCAGCTGGTTGGCACGATCCAGAATGCGGTGACTGTGCCACGACACATTGCTAACCAAGGCTTTCAAATCTATGTCCAAGCTTTATTAGGTTCATTACTGTTCCCCTGTTATTACACAGAGAATAGTTTGTTATTCACTTTTGTTTTACTTGAATTCTGGATATGCAAATATTTCAAATAAAATCTCTAGAGATAAACTGCTGAATCCTGCTACCTTTGACGCAGGTCACATGGTCTGACTCTGGCTAGATCATTGGAGCGAGTTTATTGCATTGCCTTGAAATATCCCACTAATTCAGTGCTTACCTTCCAGAGGTAAGAGACTAGCCTTGTGCATTAATATTAATCCACTAGCGACACCTAGCCCCCCAGATTGGAACCCAGGCCTGCAGAGAAAGGTGAAAGGCTAGTCTAGTGCATTAACATTAACCCACTGCACCACCTAGCCCCCTCTCTGCAAGGTTAATGTCCTGTTCATGGATAATTAGCACAGACACAATCCATTAAGAGATCATTCACACTTTACCCAGTGATATGATTCTAAACTCATTTCAACACTGACGACATCTGAGAAAACTTCAAGTTGAAACGTCATCATTTTAGTATTTCAAATTTAGCACTAGTTATGGGTGACCTATTGGACCTATTGTTTGAAATAGGAGCCTGACAGTAGATTGCCTAACACACCAGGGGAACCTTCTTAGAACAAGATTCTAAAAAGACGTGTTCATGAGTGTTAGTGGTTCTAATAGGATAGGGGCTGACAGGTAATTAGATATGATTTAAATCCAACCCGCTCCGCCAGAAACATACAAGCCACCCCCAGCTACACATGTCTCACTTTACATACTGTAAAGTCACCCATCAGTTAAACAAAAAATCATACATTATAAAATAAAACTTGTCATCTCCTATCCTACACACTGCAGATTGAATACTAAACAGTGTCCTTCCTTCCTCTATATTGAATAATTCCCTCCCTCCCTCTATATTAAACAGTACCCCCTCTCTCCTTTTATATTAAACACCCCTCTCTCTCTCTCTCTCTCTCTCTCTCTCTCTCTCTCTCTCTCTCTCTCTCTCTCTCTCTCTCTGTCTCTCTCTCTCTCTCTCTGAGGGGCTGAATGCTCTAGCTGCAACATCCCCATTTTCTCCTCCTGGGGGCAGAAAACACAAAGGTTTCCTTTAATTCTGTGGGGAGAGAGGGGGGGTTCAAAAATGCAGAAGAATAATAAACCAGCGCTCAGCTCCAGCAGCTCATTAAAACTGAACACGCCCTTTAGCCCTGACAGCGTAGCCCGTGTTAGTGTCAACACACAAGAACATTCAACAAGTTACTGATTGTTCTCAGCGCAGTACTTATTAATGCCAGTTTGTGCATCAAGATTTACTGCTCTTAGTCTGCTAGCCTTTGTGCCAAATTAAAAGCTGAAGTAGCATCTCTCCTCACAGGTTTGCAATAAACTAACATGAATCACACTGGCAAAGAGTTCTTGTTGATGAGCTGGTCTCATTTTCTTTCCAGCCGAGGTGGTGAGGGGGGGGTGGTGGTACTGGACCCCTTGCATCAATGACGCACGTCAATAATGAATTTATTGTTGAAAAGGCTTTGAAATTATACCAACTCTGGGTCATCTCCCACTTGGAATCAACCACCATCATACATGACTCACCTAATAGGACCCTTTCTTCATTCATATATGGAACTATTCTTATAATTCATCATGACTGAGTTTCAAAGATAGGATGATGCTTTCAATTGTTGCTATCAGTGAGATCTTTAAGGTGTATGAGTGGTAGATACACACACACACACACACACACACACACACACACACACACCAGACAGAGAAGGCAATACGCACGTTTTCTCATCATTAAAAGAAACACGTTCGATATTCATTGACAGGTTAGCATGAAGTCTCTGCATCTCAAGCCCTGCTGCAGCCCTGATGATAGCTGAATCTGCAAGCCCTTCTTTACACAATCTGTGTCTGCGACCAGGAAGCAGTAATTACACAGCTGCTTCCTGCAGCGATTATAGAGCCACGACCACCACTGCGCTAGTGGGGACGTGACGGATGCAATGGGAAGGGACTGTTTATCAAAGGAGCTCTCTGTGACAGACAGACAAGCAGGTTAATTAACTAGCCTGTCCTGCACTTCACCTCTGGAGGCCTGGGGTCCAATCTGGGGGCTTGGTGAAAAGAGAAGGATGTGGATAGGTTGGAGGAAAGGGAGGAGAAGAGGGAGATGATGGAGAGGGGAGTTGGAGAAGGAGAAAGAGAGTGTGAAGGACAGGGAGAAGGACAAGAGAATGGGTGAGGCAGAGGGAGAGCAAGGTCCTAGCTCCCAGTTAAATATCTCTTATCATCCTTCCTGTTTATCCCCATGGCCATCACAATTTCTAAACAAATTTTACGCATGTCCCCTTTTGTGTCATCTGTCTCTTCTAATGAGATCGCATTTACCTCATATTGACCCCCCCCCCCCCCCCCCCCCACACACACACACACACGGACACACTCACACACATATACACACACATACCTACACTGACACAAACACACATACACATACCTACACTGACACACACACACACACATTCACACACACACACACACACACTGCAGGGTAGACACTCTCCTGACATGTCTGCTTGAATTACATCCAAACAGAAGCGCTGACCTGCCTCTAAATCAGCTTTTGGCCCGAGTTCACAGCGGCTGTGTCCTGCATTTACACTGCTCATTGACCTGGCTAAACACACACCCCATAAATAACCATCCTAGAAAACAAACCATGCTCCTGAACTGAGGTCACCGCTAAACTAATGGAGAAGTAAAACACATAACCAGGGTTTCAGTTGCATTCTCCATTCTCTTACCTCTTATCACTGGCACCCAATGTCAAACAATATCACTGGCACCCCTTTATAGGAGTACTAACCAAGGCTTTCAAACACATTTTCTTAACGCCTTATCATTAGCATTGTCTCTGCCCCGCCTTAACAGAGCCCCACTAAGTGCCTAGGGGTATTGTGAGCCAGTAGAAAGGTTGAGAAAATGTGAAAATAGGAAAGTGATTGGGTTAGTAGAAAGAACAGGTACAGGATGGGGTGGAGAGGCTGGGAAATAAAGCAGGGTAGATGTTCCGGTAAATCGCTGTTTTATTAATTCCACAAGGGCTATCAGTGATACAAATTATATCCAAAAGCATTAACCCTTCTGACACCGGCTTGCTATCGCTGAGCCCTGTGTCCCAGAGCGCTGGCTCTGCAGAGGAGAGCAGAAAACGCTCTGATTTACTGCATAAGAAACAAATGTAGTAATGCAATACGACAAGCATTAAGACAAGGTTTTGTGTTGTTTTCTGTACGCTGCCAGTGCTGCTTACACTGTGCTCCAGTGGCTGGTTACTAGCAAGCTGTTTGTGCTTCTTCTTTGCACAGCTCAGTATATGTCGAGCTGAGGACCAAACACATTCCCATTGAAACATAGGACACTCTTCTTGTTTATTTGCTTAATTACCAGATTTTCTCTTACTGTATGTGCAATAAATATGTAATAGTGGTGTTTATATGCATTAATGTGTGTGCGTGTGAGCATGTGTGTGTGTGTTTGGGTGTGTGGGTGTGTGGGCGCGCACATATGCGTGTGTGCGCGAGTGTGTGCGTGTGAGTGTGTGAGTGCATGCGTGTGAGTGCGTGCACGTTCAAATAGATTAGCAAAAAAAAAGCAGAGTACGCACATCGTGACCTTTCCGCTGCTTCTATTCTGTACCAGAGCGCGGCCGACAGGTATATCATGATTGAGTTTTGTTATCGCTATGCTTTTGGTTTGCAATACCTTTGCTCACAGTTTGCATTAAAAGATCCCTTTCTAAAACACCAGGTCGTGATGCATATTAACACTGTATAACAGTTTATAATAATTATAAAATGTTAATGACATATTACTACTGTAAAGCTTCATGTTAGCCTGTAAAGTGATTAAAAGGGTTCTTACAAGTGCATTACAATCTTTTTATTGTATGTAATATCCTTTATAACATGTGTAGATTTTATTGGCTGTTCAGAAAGGATTCTGTAACTAAAGTGCTACCAACTCTGCATTGGCTGAAAACGCCCTGTTGTCTTTGAAGAGTTAAAGTCAATGAAAGCATCAAACTGGTTGCTGGCTGTCGGATAGGGAAGTGAAGGCACTCTGTCTTATTTGCTTCAAACAAGAGATCTTAAATAAGCTGCACTATAACTGTCAGTGCGGGAGGGGGTAGCCGTCCCCTTGAGCTAGACAATAAAACGCAAGCTGTAAACTTGAAACATGCATGTCCTTGAGACGCACAGCACTGATCCATAGGGCTCCCAGTTGACAGGACTGAGCACCACAGATACTGGAAGTCCAGATTTGCTTGCAAGCCTTTTATTATGCCGCTTTCATAACTGAAATGCAATCAGAAACCTTTTTGGCAACCAATATTAAATGCTTGCTATTACATAGTGCGCTATTGGCAGTCACTTTTATTTTGCTAATCAGTTTCACAAAGCGCTTTACAATTTCAACTTGAATCAAAAATCAGCACTAATAAGTTAAAAGTGCAAATAAATTAGGAAGCAATTCAAGAGATGGGTATTTAAGAAACACAGTATAGAATTGAAACAAATAGTCACTTTTATAGTCAAGCTAATCAATTAGATAATTACCATACAGTACTTGACTTGCAGATTATTTCACGAAAGCTCAAGCAAGCGAGTGTTAATTTAGCAACTAGCATTGCATTGTGTGTGTCAGTCTCAGACTCAGAGCACTCAGCACTGGGAATGTAAAATGAATTAAAAGGACGGTCATGTGCGCAGAGAACCCCTAATGATGAGACTGTTTTAACATGAAACGAAAGGGATGATATTATTATTTATTTCTTAGCAGACGCCCTTATCCAGGGCAACTTACAATTGTTACAAGATATCACATTATACATTATTTCACATTATCTTACATACAATTAGCCATTTATACAGTTGGGTTTATACTGGAGCAATCTAGGTAAAGTACCTTGCTCAAGGGTACAACAGCAGTGTCCCCCACTGGGGATTGAACCCACAACCCTCTGGTCAAGAGTCCAGAGCCCTAACCACTACTCCACACTGCTGCCCTATTAGCAAATACATATTGAGAAGCCCTTTACTGAAACATTTAAAGCCATGCTAAACAATGCTTTTTTGTTTTTTGTTGTTAAATCTTTAACCAGGTCGACATTAACACAATGCACTTCAAATATTAAATATGAACTTGAAGATAATTAATTGTGTAAAAACTCATGGCATTTTTCTGTTCATGTGATTACACAGAAGACATTTTACTAGGATACCACCTGCTGGACATTTACCACACTACATCTGACACGTTCTAACCCGTCTCTCTCTCTCTCTCTCTCTCTCTCTCTCTCTCTCTCTCTCTCTCTCTCTCTCTCTCTCTCTCTCTCTCTCTCTCTCTCTCTCTCTCTCTCTCTCTGGCATTGAGATGTGAAAATCAATTATTTTTTCATAAGAGAATTTCTTTACCTCGGATCAGCAATACCCTGCTGAATGATTGCCACGTTGTCTCAGGCAGTCAGTTACCATAACAAAGTTACTGGACGAGAAACGAGACGAACTGCTACATCAATAAGAGAATGAGACCCCCCTAGTTGAGTTCATGGAAATTCAGAGGACCTTCAGTTTCAACATAGTAACTTACATAAATAACCAAAGCATTGCATATTTACACCAGCACCGTAACTTTGTCATGTGTCTAAGGTACATACGTGGGAGCTGTCCACTAGACATGGTGCTGAATTTGTAAACATAATACACGCTATACACAGACACTGTACTTTAGTCCTGGTCTCTGCACTCTGTTTAAATTATTTGCAACGGTTGACTTTGTCAACTCCTTTAAAGATTATTATTATTATTATTATTATTATTATTATTATTATTATTATTATTATTATTATTATTATTATTAATAATAATTTAGATTTGTATTGGGGGAGATACATCTTCCCTCTGATATACAATAGAAATCACTGCAACCTTATGGTCAGCTGATGTTGCCCTTTTGCTTTCAATTATTTTAATGATTTCATATCTCTTTATATATTGTGAAATATGGCAACATACCGAGTGTCCAGGGAATGGAGCTATCTCTGACATATTGTGCTGAAGTTAGAAATGAAACACATGGTCGCTCAAGGTATACTGTAGGGAGAACAAAGCTGTCTTTTGCAAGTCGAGGTGGAATTACTCAAGCACACTCACGCTCACGCACACACAGTCACTGCCTCCATGCACAGACCCCAGGGAGGGTGAGGATTGCAGTCCAGTATCTTTTACTCAGATGCAATTAATTCCAGCCAGCACACAGCCTGCACTTGCTCTACCTGTAAGTGGGGGTCAGTTATAGAGGCCTAGACACGCAGGGTTCCTCTTGTCAGCTCAGCTGCAGCTTTACAAAGAGGCTATGTGACTATGACAGGTGTATGAATGCAAGGGACAGTGCCCGGGCAAAGACTGCACATTACTATCAGGCTATCCCTAAACACATTCTGTTTAAACAGCACTTACTCTCTCATACTGACGTACATGTATGCATGCATACAATGAAATGAAGGTCGCTGCCATTGTCCCTTCCTTAACATCAAGGCCTGACCTTGCTGCTGCTGCTGCTGCTGCTTAGCTTTCTGAGATCTGAGCAGATCACAATCCAAGAAGAAGACAACGTACTGACCAGTCCTAACAGCAGGAAGGTTCTTGCAGTTTTCTAGTAAAATGGCCTTTGTTTATTGAGTGCTGGCTTTGCTTGGTAGAGACAGGCAGCTGTTTTACAGCTTACAGATCAACACAGTGGGATTCGTGGCAGATTCATTTCCGAGATGATTCCACCCTGGAGTGCAGGCAAAGCTGGAGATAGGCTCAGCGGGGCAGTAACACGATTTAATTGTGAAGCTTTTAAAAATAGATTTACTGCCCCCTGTTCCTCTGGGGAGAGGGAGAGCAGATCTTTCACTTTTTTTTTTTTTAATTTCAGAAGTCGTACCATAATTAGGATTATATAAACTGGATCAAAGAAAAAATCAGAAAACTGTGTGGAGGCTGCAGTTTTTCTTTTTTTTTTTTTTTTTTGGTCAAGCTTTATTTTGCTTTTTTGTGTGCTAACTTCCTGTTAACAAATGTTGTTCATTTTGTGTTCATGATTGGTTAATATAACTCCCCTTCTCCTAAAGGAAAACCTCCCATTGCTGACATGACCACAAGTGTGACCCCAGGTTCTCTACAGTACTGCATATCCCCAGGGAGTACAGGATGATAGTTATTGTTAACTGTTGAAAAAAACGCATTAAAACAAATTGAAACCCATTTCACCAGTGCGGTTGAGTTGAGCAGTCACTACATATTAGCAGTCCCAACTCATTACTTATTAACTAACGTGCAAGTAAGCTCTGTATTAAGAGGTAAGAGAGATATATATGTTTTTGGTGATCCTGAGTGACCCTAGCCCTGTAGAGCTGCAGTTGAATCTTTGCATTTGCTAATGGAGTTCAAGACACGCTGAAGAGAGTATAAACACGCAGGATGGCTCGTCTATGAGAGTGTGAGAGGCGACTGAGACCGGGAAAGGCAAGATAAGAAACTGCAAAACACTGACATACATCAGGCCTGTGTATCTGTGTGCATGTATGTGTGCATCTCTCTGCCAGACCGCCTGTCTGCCTGTGTGTGTGAGAGAGACAGAGAGAGAGAGAGAGAGAGAGAGAGAGAGAGAGAGAGAGAGAGAGAGAGAGAGAGAGAGAGAGAGAGAGAGAATCAGCATGGCTCCTGTATCTTACAAAGTAACGAGACTGCTGGGGAGTGTGTGGTCATGTACAGAAATAAACAACGACTGAGCATGTGAACAAGCACGCGTCTTTGTGTGGTTTTGTTTGAGCATACATGTGAATCTGTAGCAGTGTGTGCTTCTATCTGTGTACCTCAAGTGTGTCTGTTCTAGCTCTCTCAGGGTTTGTATGCCTTTGTGTCTTCATTTGATTTCCTGAAGAAACATGCTCACTACAATCCCAGCTGTGCCTAGACTGCTCACAATTAAGCTGCTTCTAATTAAAGATTCTCGTGCCGTCATCAGCGACTAACAGCACCAGAACGCTACCCTACTCAGCTCGCAGTCACACACACACATTCACACACACACACACACACACACACACACACACACACACACACACACACACACACACACATTGTTCCAGTTAGGCTGTTTCATCTCAATAGGTTTTCTCTTGGTATGAAATTAAACACATACATAATAAATAAATCAAATAAATAAAGAATTCAAATGTTTTACCCAGAAGCACCCCACCCCTGGATTTTGCAGTCTGATCACAGCCCCCCCCCCCGAACTCCCCGCTCCTCCCCAGCTCTAAGCTTCATTGTCATTCTGGACTGCACCTCCACTCATTTGATATTCATAAATTCCGACACTTGTCCAATTTTCCGACCCCTTCCAATCTTCAATTCCCTAACGTTCTCTTATATCTGTGAAGCTGGAGAGCTCAAAATGCCAGCTCTCACATCTCAGTGTTTGTTAATTTGCACCTTTGTGCGATCTGAGAAGACCACAATGCAAGAAAATAAAGTACTGGCCAGCCTGACCATGCTACGGCTGCTGCTTACCTTTCTGAGATCAGAGCAGATCACAATCCAAGAAGAAGAAGAAGAAGAAGAAGAAGAAGAAGAAGAAGAAGAAGAAGAAGAAGAAGAAGATCTGACCAGGTCTGAATCTGCTGCTTAACCTGGTTCAGCTCAGTTGTCTGGTTTAGGTAGTTCCTTTGTGATGTGCAGTTAACTCACAAAGATAACGAGCTGGGAGCCTCAACACTCCTTTTGAAAACGGACCTCCCTGAGGCCATTTCATTCCCCTCATTTGCTGGAGGGAATGTGGAAGTAGCAATTAACGCAATTTAAATGTGAAGCGGTTTTTAACTCAGTGATCCTTCCACAGACAGTGCAGTGTGAGCTTACCGCAGCTTCACTGCCAGCTGTTCCTTCCAGATATGAAGGAAAGCAGTGAAAGACTTCAGAAGACATTTTAATAGGTTAACTTACTGCCTCTTTACATTTCTGTGAAGTTTGAGTAACAGGGTGGAGACTGTTTGCGAGCCGGCTACCATTCACTCAACAAGCGAGCATCCTAACTGCTGCGCACAATAGTCAGGCTGGTTCACACGAGCAGTTATAGACCTTGTAACCTCAACTCACCAGCAGGGGTCACAGTATCTGTACATCGGCTAATGCTAACCGTTACTCTTACAGTGATTCTGACCAATTCAGAATAGGGGGCTACATTATGATTTGTTTTATCCTGTTAAGGAGCTTTGAGCTGACTTCTTCTTTAACTGCTCTTGTTTAATACCATAGATATATGATTTATTATGATGTATATCGATACTAGCCGCCTGGTAAAATGAGAGCATACCACCACCTACTGAACATAACACATACATTGTGAATTCACAGTACTAGCAGTAATCAAGCACCTCTTAAAACAACAGAATACAAAGGACAGGAGTAGAGGAGACCAGGTGAACAAAGCTTTAAATGAGCTGAAAATAAACCAGGCAAGCTGCCAAGAACTTTCAAGAAATGAACAACACTGATAAAAAAGGATAACATTCGGCTTGTCCAGGGATTCTTGCAGAGAGAAATTGCCTGCCTTAGACGGATTCTATTATATTCTAAGTCTTCTATGTATTCTGGCTACAATGGTTAATAGATCATGTCACTGTTCACATGCAGGATGTGAATGGGGGTGTTTTCTCAGCGTACTCCATGGATGGTGATCAGTGACCAATAACCAGAACTGGAAAAATACAACAATAGTGTGCACTAGACCCCGCCCGAGCCCTTTGCTTTATTTATTCAGAGGAATTTCTATGAGAGAAAACAGGAAATGAAAGAGAAGAGGTAGTTACAGCTGAACACCCCCTGACAGCAACTAAATGTGTAAAACTCCCTCTCTGAGAACCAATCCAAAAGGATCATTAAAGCTAAGGGGAAAGTAAAAAGAGAAAAAAAAATGCTGAACTGTCATTTGAATGTATTCAGGCTTTAGCCTAATTGGGCCCTCAGCGTAGTTTGTACTGCTTGTAAGCACAAGATGAAACCTGCTTCCCTGAGAAAGTGCAAGCTCTGGAATTGTAATTACAGTGACTGTGCAGAGAGGTCAGAGGTACGAGCCAGGAAAGGCTGAGCCTAAACAGTGGAGCAGAGTGGAGAGAGAGAGAGCCAGGAGCACACATGTATGAAAGGATGTTAACCATGTAGAACATGACAGTCAAACCATGTACAACGTGACAGGTAAAGAAGAACTACACCACAGGATGAGAGCCGCTTAACAAGCTAGTTAGTGTATCGCTCTCTCACTCCCTCCCTCCCTCGCTCCCTCTCTCTCCTTCTCGCTCTTTCTCTTTCCATGAGTCAGGCCACACCCTCCATACCCTTGCAGCCTCATTCTCATTGGCTAAGAGGAGAAACGTGACCTTAGTGAGATTTTAAACATTCTGCAGCCAGCACCCAGAATAGACTAAATAGTGACCACTGAGATCAGCAGGGAGTAAAACACTGGGCATGGACTGGCCAGATGCACTATCTCAGCTGGGGTGGGGTGGGAGATGAGCTTTCCAGCCCAGGAGGAGCACGGATCTGTGGGTAATGGAGACGCAGCATCCCCACCTCTGCGCTGGAGCTCCGTTCTCACATCTTGAATCCTTCCAGCTGCCCCCATCACCCCGGGACCTCTCAGGTTGTACATTTTCATTTTATTGAAATGTTATTTTCTTATGCCCTGTCCTGGTGGCGTGCTTATTTTCCAACAGCTTGGAATTCCATCCGAATAATAATTAAAGTCATAAATCACGAGGCGGCCCTCCAGCAAAGTCCTGTGTTGTTCCAGCCGAGTACCTTGTAAACTGTTAATTTAATAAGCGGATAATTACGCATGCATATGCTTCTGCCTTGCATTGGCACTAACAAGGCACTCAGTCTGTCAATCGCACAAACAGTAAATGTGTGTGCAAGTATTTATTTCATTGTGAAAATTAAATCCCCAAACCACAATTTATTCAAAACAGCTGTTGCTTGTTTTGTTATGTGGTATTTTTAAAAAGCCGTTACAAGGACAGCGGTGGCGTGATTCAATTGAATCCCAGTGTTGGTAATATATTGAGACAAAATCCTGCATGCCTTCATACACCTGGAGGAAAGATCCACTCGACATGAAGAAACAGATAGTGGTAACATCTCTCACATGGCTTTCTTCTTATAAACATATTGAAAAGTGTAGAGATTCAGAAAAAAAACTGAAATTAATATAATTAAGCTCTGTGTTTGGGTTCGTGATTTTTGGTTCACAAAATGGTGATGATTCAGGTCCAGTGACTGTCCTGTGGAGTAACCGTCCCACGCTTTCATCAACCCTCGTCAGCAGTGTCAGGTAATGGTTTTGATCAGCCGCCCCGTTTCCTTTTCTAATGGCTGGCTTCTATGCCCAGTCACAGCAGCACATTGTTCTGTGAGTGGAGGTTGCTGCTGTACGCAGAGCATTGTGTATGTTAAAGATGAACCAACGAATGAAAAAAAAATGAATCATTAGTTTGAAGGTCGTGTGAATCATGTCTCTGAGGCTCTGTGACACCGTTCAGCGGGGTAGTTAGGGGAGGTCAGAGTAACGAGCATTGCTCTCATTAGCCAGCGCAGTGACAGGGGTCAGGGTGGTGAAACAGAAAGAGTCAGTGCTTATACAACCAGGGAGGTGACATCACAGGGAGGTTATACGTGTAGTAACATCGTAGCAAAGTGTCATAAAGGATAGTGAAAACATAGTAAAGAATGGGTAAGCACTGTAAAGCCCAGAGAGCTATGGTAAATCATAATAAAAAAAATCAAAAGGCAAACTAAGGTAAACTAGAGCAAATGCATGGAGAAAACTGCAGACCGACATTGACTTTTATAAGGCTTGACTGAGAGACCTCAGAACTCATTTAACCTGTTCAAGAAGCTGGGTTTGAAACCAGGTCTGCAAAGGTGAAAGGCTGGAGAGGCTAGTGAGTCAGCCGAATATCTGTGTGTCTGTCAGTCTGTTTGTCTGCCTGTGCCACCTAGCCCCAGCACAGATTCTTTATTAAGCCCCACAATCACATCAAGCCAA
The DNA here is from genome assembly GCF_902713425.1 of Acipenser ruthenus. NCBI lineage: Eukaryota > Metazoa > Chordata > Actinopteri > Acipenseriformes > Acipenseridae > Acipenser > Acipenser ruthenus. The sequence goes on from NC_081201.1 coordinate 32,013,229, forward strand.
ACAGAATTAGAGTGCAATTCAATTATCTGTTTAGCTGGGGGGGGGAAACAAATCGTCTTTGAAAATCAGAAGTTTATGCAATAAAACGTTCTTACAACGGAGGAATATTTATCAGGATTGAATTAGCGCCTCATTGATTATTTGTTAAGTGATTCCAGGTTGGCTTTGCTTATTGCAGAAACTTATCATTTCCACGAACATTTCACAGACACTCTGAGGCAATTTAACTTCCCCCACAGGCAAAAGTGGTGGGGGAGGGCTTTGGTCGGCCAGGGTGTCCTCAGCTCACCGTGCACTAGCGACCCCTGCAGTCTGACCGCTCTCGAGTCGGCACGGGGGTGGTAGTGATGAGCTGAGCCTAAAAAAAAAAAAAAATTGGATATGCCAAATTGGGAGAAAATAATAAAATAATTGGCGATTACTAAATTTAAAAAAGAAAAAAAGGAGCATTACCTGCAATGTCAATGCAATGGGAACAGATATTGCACAGTACAGACAGAGAGGTAACACTAATAACATTGGACTGCAGTTCATATCTTCAGTTGAAACACCACTGGTGTGTCAGTCCCTCTGGTACCTTTCTGCCAATGGAAGCCTCCTCCAATTGCAGCTGTCCTTCAGATACTATTGCCCTCCACACATAACCACTGCATTGCTATTGTAGTGCCCCTGTCTGTCAGTCTGCATTGTGATTGTAGTGCCCCTGTCTGTCAGTCTGCATTGTGATTGTAGTGCCCCTGTCTGTCAGTCTGCATTGTGATTGTAGTGCCCCTGTCTGTCAGTCTGCAATGTGATTGTAGTGCCCCTGTCTGTCTGTCTGCATTGTGATTGTAGTGCCCCTGTCTGCCAGTCTGCATTGTGATTGTAGTGCCCCTGTCTGTCTGTCTGCATTGTGATTGTAGTGCCCCTGTCTGTTTGCATTGTGATTGTAGTGCCCCTGTGTCTGTCTGCATTGTGATTGTAGTGCCCCTGTCTGTTTGCATTGTGATTGTAGTGCCCCTGTCTGTTTGCATTGTGATTGTAGTGCCCCTGTCTGTTTGCATTGTGATTGTAGTGCCCCTGTGTCTGTCTGCATTGTGATTGTAGTGCCCCTGTCTGTCAGTCTGCATTGTGATTGTAGTGCCCCTGTATGTCAGTCTGCATTGTGATTGTAGTGCCCCTGTCTGTTTGCATTGTGATTGTAGTGCCCCTGTCTGTTTGCATTGTGATTGTAGTGCCCCTGTGTCTGTCTGCATTGTGATTGTAGTGCCCCTGTCTGTCAGTCTGCATTGTGATTGTAGTGCCCCTGTATGTCAGTCTGCATTGTGATTGTAGTGCCCCTGTCTGTTTGCATTGTGATTGTAGTGCCCCTGTGTCTGTCTGCATTGTGATTGTAGTGCCCCTGTCTGTCAGTCTGCATTGTGATTGTAGTGCCCCTGTATGTCAGTCTGCATTGTGATTGTAGTGCCCCCGTCTGTTTGCATTGTGATTGTAGTGCCCCTGTGTCTGTCTGCATTGTGATTGTAGTGCCCCTGTCTGTCAGTCTGCATTGTGATTGTAGTGCCCCTGTATGTCTGTCTGCATTGTGATTGAAGTGCCCCTGTCTGTCTGTCTGCATTGTGATTGTAGTGCCCCTGTCTGTCTGTCTGCATTGTGACTGTAGTGCCCCTGTCTGTTTGCATTGTGATTGTAGTGCCCCTGTCTGTCTGTCTGCATTGTGAAGATCCTCACTCTAGCGGTTACACTTACACGATTGTACAGCTGGGTGACACCACAGCTTAAGAGCAGTTAACAGCAGCTAAAAGTATTTCTCACAACTAAAGCTTTGCTCACAGCAGAAGCGTTGCTCACAGTTAAAGGTGTCTCTGGCCTGAAAGTCAGAGGAAGCCCTGCAGGTAGAGCACAGTAATGAATTCAGCAGAGACAGGAGACATGCCTAGCCGCTGAGTTACCCGCTGTTTGCTGAGCGCGTGTCTGCCGTTATCAGCGCTCCGCAGGTCACGCTGTGCAGACAGATTATTCGTTACGTGTCGGGCACAATAGAGGTGACACGACAAACGGTGACCCCTCGGCATGGGGTCAAACTGATATAACTGTGGCTGTCAGCGCCATTTACCTTTCCCGTTCAAATCAGCACTGCAAGATAAATACAAGGAGAGTCGTGATGAGGGGAGGTGTGTGTGGAGGAAAGTGGGGTTAGCAGCTCATTGGTTAGAGAAAAGGTTGGGCTGCAGAGTTTAAGGCAGGGGGGTTGAGCAGCTCAGTGGTTTGGTTATAAGGGCACAAGTTGCAGGAGTGAGTTTTAAACACTCTACAGGGTTTTCTTGACCTGTTTAAAACAAATACCAACCTTGAAAGTCTCTGAGCTGTCTGGAGCTGTGAGCAATGCTGTCTGATATTTTAATAATTGCTTGTTTCTATCTGCATTGAATATTTATTTTCTTTCTTTCATAATTGTAAACAGGGCAGCCCGGCGAGACTCAGCTCTCTCCAGAGCGAATTGGGCTGCTTTCATTTAGGGTTGGGAGGGATTAACAGCTCGCGGATCTAATTGGAATTTCTGTGTTTTGAACTCATTTATTGATTTTCAAGTTGAACAGTGACCATTATGAGGAACACAAAGGGACTAGCTGCACATCTGCAGAAGCCTGGAGTTCTTGCAGTAATTCCAGTTGCGAGATATCTGGTACAATGTATTAATATATACTATCAATATATAACCATGCACAGTTACAGTGCTGCATGTTAAAGTGAAACAACTTCCCTGGAGGAATTAGAGGGATAGTCTTGTATCCCTCCAGGACAACAGAAACACTTTGCAGACTATATGAAATCAGCTCTGTCCTGGCTGCCCACAGCCCTGCCCTGCACCTTATTGACAGTGTGATGGCGGGTTAATCAGTGTTGTCCTGGCTGCTCAAAGTGGCCGTGCACCCTATTGACAGCTGAGCATGGTTTAGACGTCAGTCTCTGATGTCAGTCAATTGTTCTTGTATTTATAGTTGCTGTACTAAATAGTAGGCGGTATAAAAAAAGTGCTTACAAATAAAAATACCCCACAAATTAAATACAACACTTACCCTGCAATTAAGCCTACGGCAGATGATCAACCAAGAAGGTAAAATGACCTAGACACCATCTCAGACTTTATTAGGTGATATTTCTGCTACTGGTATTTAAAATGTTGTACACCTCAAATTATAACAATACAATAGTCACTACTCTGAACTAATTTTTTAATAGATGTAGATTCAAACTCAAATCAGCGTATTGTACAGTGCTATTCTTTTTGGATTTGTTCATACGTGCAAGAAAGGTGGAAAAATGAAAGCTCTTTGTTATAACAGGTGTGTGCTAGTATGAGAATACAGTCAGGCAGTTCACGACAGTTGCAATTCATTCTTTATTTGTTTTAGCTGGAGCGCGTCTCAAGAGATTGCCTGTAAAACAATAAGTGGGTAAACTATCCTTTTTGGTGTTCCAGGCCAGGCAGTGGCGTAGTCGGCACTGAGGTTGTGCAGAGATGACCGTAGCAGATTACACGCAGGTCAGGTGTGGTGGTCGTGCAGAATTGGGGGTCAAAGGCTAATCGGAAGAGATTCTGTCCATTATTAAATGTGCTCGAGTTGATTTATATAATACATTGGAACATGCCTTGGCTTTAACCCTTAGTATAGCCAGGATTTGCTTATCACAGGAGAGTAGGAGTGAGTAAACTTGTTGTTCCTTAAATGAGAAGTGGATAAACTCAGTATACCAGTGTTTACTCTCGACTACACTACACTGCTAATAAACAGAGCTGTGCATCTGATTTCGAATGTAGTTTGCCAATCTTCCTGTGACCGCTGACATCAAACGTTTGCACAATTTCTGCTCTGGGGAGATCAATCTCATCTCTGTGACAGTGCAGCAGGGCAAGGCCATAAAGCCGTTTTTCAGACATGAATGATCTCGTCCAGTCCTTCAAGCGACGGAGAGCAGTTCTGACTTTATACTCATGAATGTGCGTTTGACTTCTATTAATGTGATTGGCCAACTGTGAGGCTCTTTGCAAACCGCAGCACTATGAACTTGACACAACCCTCAACTGAACTACCTGTGTCAATCATGCACTGTCTGAAATAAACCTTGAAGTATCCCACTTACTTCAAATGCAAAAGTCAAAAACTTCTAAATACACCAGAAGGGTTTCTGGTTTTTTTTTTGTTTTGTTTTTTTCTGAGCGCTCTGCCTGCCTTAAATGTTGTAATTAACGTCATTAAACCATTACAGTCTTTTAATTTAATCATGGAAAAATGATAATGACAAAACAACGACAAGCTCAAATATTTTTCAACCTCTACATTCCTAAGACCACGGTGATGATCGCTTTACTCTCACTGAATGGAGGTTGCAGCTGCAAAACTAAACTGCGTGTTTCATTAAACAAAGACTTCACCCTTGCTAAACTCTTCAAATAAAATAATGAATAATAATTGTGATGATTAATTGTGTGTTTGTATTATAAAAGCACTACTTAAAATACAAAGCAATTCATTTTATTCTGCCGCCTTCATTCTGCACGTTATTTGCTGGAGTAGAAAGAAGTCTTAGTTACTTTTCAATAAAAATAGTCGGCAAAACATATTTAAAGGCAGGTGCATTCGTCAGAAATAAAAAACCCAAAACCGGCAACTCTAGATATAATTTAAATACTGATATTAAATTGAAATACAGACTACTAAATACAAAGTAACAACCTGTCACTCACGAAAGGAGAGGTAGGGGCTACAGAGACTCGACATAAGTAAATAGACACAATTTAAGCCTCCGGTATGTCGATGCGCACACTGCTTGACTCAACACAAAACAACCATTTATACACCCAATTTCAGCTGTGTTTTGGCCTATTCATCACAGAGCCCAATGTTTGGGTCTCAGGACCCAGTTGTGGTGACAGTGCATAAAACCCAATATGTAAGATATATTTATGTATAGTAAGTTACAGTGTCTATCGGGGGCAAGCCCCCAAACCCCTACCTACAATAACATAATAATATTCACAACCTGTCCTCTAAACTATTGTATAGAAACGTGCATAAACTGAGTCCGCTAAACTGCAGTTTACAAGTCACTTCCACTAGCAGTTTAGAGCTATTTGTCTGTTTTTTACTGTTTAACTATAAAGGTTACAGGAACATGCCATACATTAAATGAATGTACATGCACAAGGCTTCCATAAAAAAGTGAAATAGTCTGAAACTCACCCTGTTCAATACAGATAACAAAAAACACAGAAAAAGAAAGGCGCTTTTTAGAAAAAAAAACATTATTTATTGTTTGTAAAAAATATTTTATCAAGGCCAGCTCGAATCTGATAGTGCACAATGAAACTTCAACATGAAGGGAACATGGAAAAACATTTTTTAACAAATTGGATAAAAAAATAAAATAAAGGAATTATGGCCATATATACAAAAGGGACCAAAAGCAAACAAAAAAAACAAAACATTAAAATTATTCGTCCCAGGCACCCGTGTGGCACAAGATGGGGCTGTTCACTGTGGCCTGAAAAGCCAGCAAGGTGGTGACCAGGGCAACATAACCCTAAACAGCTCTGGTCACAAGATGTCAGTTGTTGTGCTGCTATTTTTAGTTCACTTAACTTTCATCTCTGCCACAAGGCTCTTGTCTATCTTAATTAAAACTAATTCATGTAAAAAAAATACAATTCAAAAACATGCAAAGAAACAACATGGTATGGTACTGATGCTGCAACAAAACATTATTGATGTAAGATTTGACAAGCTTTATTATGAAAACTATAATTCAACTAATCTGTGTGTGTGTGTGTGTGCTGCCTGTCTTCCACTGCTGTCAGTCATTAGGGGGAAGTAGCTGATTGGTTAAGGCCCTGAAGGGGTGGTGATAAATGCCTTCTCCACAGATGATCTGATATATACCTATATATATATATCTGAACAGGTATACCCCTCCCCCTGACTCAACCAAGTGAACAGCAACTATCAAATATTTATAATAAATTAATGACTGCAAAACATTCAATATATCTTAATACATAAATATCATAAAACAAAAAAACAAATACATAGTGCTTTAAGCAAGCAATATAAACAACCAATAAATACTTTGCCTTTACATTTACTATGTTGTGCTGCCCTGACTACAGGAAGTCAGTATCAAAAGACTCCTTAAACTAAAATGGCTGTTTTTCACTTCCTCCCACAAAATGGAGGACAGCACTACCCTATACAACTCAGGTAAGTTAACACTAAAACAACGTTTTACAGAAAATACAGAAACAAAGAAAAATGTTTTAAAGGTTTTACTTTTTAACGCAGCTAGATCCACACGTCACGCTGAAAAAGTGCTCCTTTCCATTGTGATAACGCCTCAATTATATGGAGTGCAGGATGCGCCTTATAGCCTGGAGGTCATCGGTTTGAGTCCAGGCTATTCCACTGCCGGCCGTGGACTGGTGTTCCCAGGGGGCGACGGTGCACAATTGACCAAGCACTGCCCAGAGTGGGGAGGATTTAGGTTTTACAATGTGAGGGACCTTGCTCCATCACATCAGCAGATTTGTACACAGATCATGAATTCACGCGTGCTCCATTTCAACCCCAAGGGGGAGAAGACCTACTCAGTGCCAACACAGGCCCGCGGTATTTGTAATGAATTGGCATCTCATTCCATTGAATTGAATGGAAAGTCAAGGGCTGGACACGAACCGAGGAAGGTCTTACCATTCAATTAAAGAGCAGGCTCTGTAAGGTAAGTACGGGTCATATGCTGATGTCAGTCTTATTAACTGATCAGCCACTGGGAGGAGATTCATTACATATTCCAGACAGATATCAAATACAAGCCAGCAAAACAGGTGTTATTATAACATCCTCACTGTGCAAAAAAAAAGACCTGGACAAACCTCACAGTGGAAAAACACAAGTCTACACTTTCCATCATTTGAATGACTGCAGGGCCCCGCAACAGCAGTACAGGCGTCCCCAGGAGTGAATTCTGTGTCGGTTACAAGCCAAACAAACTGGCAGAGAAGCAATAGTGTAACAATGAGCTCCAGCTTTCACAGAAACCTCGCAGAACTCTCTCACGGTGCCGGGGAGAGCAGCTGGCAGCACACTGCGGTTACAATTAGAGCCTGAATATTCATGTGTGCCCAAAATACCAGAATGTATCACTCTCCTTGCAGAGGAAAGGATTTGTTCTGTGCAAAATTGCATTCTTCACTGAAACAGCATGAAACCTGTTCATTGTGCAGCTAGTTTCAGAGGCTTTGCCACGTAATCATTATGTATTTCTTAGCAGACACCCTTATCCAGGGCGACTTACAACTGTTACAAGATATCACATTATTTTTACATACAATTACATTATTTTTTTTACACAGTTACCCATTTATACAGTTGGGTTTTTACTGGAGCAATCTAGGTAAAGTACCTTGCTCAAGGGTACAGCAGCAGTGTCCCCCACCTGGGATTGAACCCATGACCCTCCAGTCAAGAGTCCAGAGCCCTAACCACTACTCCACACTGCTGCCCTAATGATGTGGGAACTTTCCATATACTTCTGATCAGCTGCAATACACAGGGCCTGGCTGAGAGGGCAGGGGTAGGCAATGCTGTGTGATCCCATAAGGACTTGGGGTGCTCATGTCTCAGACTCTAAGTCTTGCTGATTCGCAATTAAACCTTGATCTAAATCTAGATCCTCATTGGATAATTATGCCGATAAGGCGGGTCATAACATATGAAAAATTATCCTCAGTCTTAACGGTAAAGCCCTGGTAAAGTGTAGCACAGTGAAAGCATGATAAAACATCGTAATGGGTGGTGAACTGCAAAGTTACTGTAACTACGGTAAACTTTTATAACAAAAACGACTAGACCGATCTTCGAAAAAAATAAACTTTAAGATTCCAATAGTAAACTTTTTTAGGATGGCATAGTATTCAGGGATATGAGTCTTATAGTAAAGATAGGCATCCTTTAATAAAACAAACTATAATTCATGTAATAGGACATGCTGTAGAACATACAGACCTAAACATAAGAACAGAAGAAAATGTACAAACAAGAGGATACCATTCAGTCCATCGACGCTCGCCCGGTTCCTAGTAGCTGATTGATCTCAGAACTTTGTCAAGTCGGATCTTAAAGGATCCCAATGATTCAGCCTCAACAACATGTCTAGGTAACCCATTTCATACCCTCACCACTCTCTTTATGAAGAAGTGTCTCCTTCCCTCTGTCCTAAGTTTACTGTCTCTCAACTTCATTTCTAACTGTGTCCTCCGGTCCTGGTTTCTGTACTGTGCTTGAAGTATTGGTTAGGATAAACTTTGTCAACTCCTTTTAAGATTTTAAAGACTTCAGTTCATGTGTATAATTGAATTGCTCCTTCTACTCACCAATTCTGTATAAGAGAGTATAACAGAACTCTCGGGCAGGGATGTGAGGGTTCTGTCATTACCCCGAGCCGCTCTCTGTGTTTGACATGCTGTGTTAATAACAGAGCCTTCACAAACCCCCGGTGACACGCCACGCCACGCTGCGCCGCTACTGCCTCGATTTGTTCATAATTTTCTTCCTTGTTGCAATTACCGAGTGTGTTAGGTGTTGTGTTACAGAATTAGGCTCATTGTTTGTGTTCAATGAAGCTGCATTTATTTGCTCATTTCTAGTTAATTCCTGATTAAATTGCAGCCGTGTTTCCAGGGGATTATTGTGGAAATGTCACTGCTCAGGCTGATTGCTCAACAGGGGAGAGGGCTGATACATAAAACCTGCTTATTATTACTATATAAACATTAGAAAATTGAACAGGCATAACGTACATAAGTCTATGTAATTTAGAAACAGTACCCTCTGGTGAGGAATTCTGGGTACTGCAGGTCTGTTTCTATAGGCACACGAAAGCCTGATTGAAGTAAAGGGACGGTTGTGCAAATATAACGAGGTCCAATATAAAGAATATTAGTTTCTGGTTATAATTTTATATTGAAAAAACAAACTATGTCCATCTCAAAAGGGTATCAGATTTGTCCTCATTTTTTAAAAAATGTTGAAATACTAGTATCAATCAATTTAAAGACTCAAAAGTGTGGTTAAGTTCCATGTACTCTATAAGTTGCCATGTGCACACTCCTCAATTCTCTTCATTTAAAAGTACTTATTAATTGCTTTTTTAATTCAATTAATTACTTAATTCCACTTGATTATATATATATATATATATATATATATATATATATATATATATATATATATATATATATATATATAAATTATTTTCCATGCACTCTTACAAGGCATAAATCCTGTTAAATATGTAAAACTGTTTAAACTCAGCAGCTCCGAGTCTTGCACAAGGATCTCAGCTCTGATC